>NW_024427107.1:55382363-55714187 GCF_017311325.1 Ursus maritimus | reverse complement strand
TTGATGGAAAAAGTGATGGCTTTTTCTTGAAGGTTAGGTGTTGACATTTAATGCAATTCAGCATGCATTTACTGAGCACCTGTTATATGCTTGTGCTATAAGCACTGTGAAGAATTTCAAATGAAGACCTGACCTTCAGGAAGTTATAATATAGTTCAGTAGCCATAGTGGTTGATAGTATCTTCTCACAAATAAAGCATTTTTGTTGAAGTTAATGCATGAGACCATAAAATTCTTCAAATATATATTTACATTGTATGCTATGTACATAATAGGTGGCCAATAAACTAATTTAGTTCACTTCTTTAACATGAAAAAACAATATAATTTCTCTATAGAAGAACTTTATTTTAACAAAATGAAGAAACATGAATTGTTTATATACTTTGACAGAGACCCAAGGTATTAACTGTAGACGATAGCAGCAAATTTATTTACAAAATTGCTTCATTCAGAAATTAGGGATTGAATGGACAATAATTTGTTTATCCAGAGTACATGCTTTTCTTACTGGAAGCAGTAGGTGGAATAAAATGACCCTTCAGATAGCCTTCCAGGCTGAGGTAACCAACATTATCGACAGCATATTTCTCAATATAAGGCAGAAATACAGTATTCACTTAAAAAAGCACCACCTTGAAAGAAATGACAACATTTTGAGTACATTGTGACACAATTATTAGGATATTTTTCACTTTTAATGTTTAATCTTGGCTAAATTGTTGAATTGAAATTGGAAGATGACAATCTGAAAATAATCTCAATTCATGACTCCCTCTTTCTCACTCCCTTTTTCCCAATGAACGTTACATCACTGCTGCCAGATGTGGGAGCTTCACTCTTCTGCAGAATTCTAAATTGGTAAAAAAGTGAGAGTGTATAATTTTATTCTAAATTATATAGTTGAAATTATAGGTAATACAGAACTCTGTATAAAGTATTTTGATATCTGTGAGATGTTTGGATTGGTTCACATTCTTAACAGGGTGTATCTAAAGTGATTTCATATTTATTTAAACTGAATTGCCCCTTAGACAACCACATTTCAAGAGCAGTCATTACTGGACACAAGTCACGAATCTAAGCATACTCTTTAAAATTTGAAAGCTTAAGTATATAGATGTGTACAACCATATTTTTAAGATGTTTGTTTTCTTTAATTTCTAGCACTACTCTATAAAGCTTTATATGAACTTATTTTGGCTTTGACTTTGACATGTATGATTTTTACATCACTGGAAGAGTGGGCTAATTCTTTAATGTCATTTTCTTATTTAAGACATGGCAGTCTTTTTGTTTCTGATACATTGCCTCTGAACTCTGCTGGCAAGCTTATAAATCAGATCACCAACCATACATAATGTATTTCTGTAGGTAACTGAATGTGCAGTGTAGAATACAAATATTTTTTGAACAATATTTCTGCACATCTTAAATTTAATAGGTTTAAAAGTTTACAGAATCAAGATTTATTTTCTTGTTACAATGCTTCTTTTTCTTTCATCAGTCACATATAATATATGTTATATTACATGCAGTCATGTAAGCCAGATATATACATTGTTACTCAGATATATGACTTCCAAGATGTATAAATTTGCCTTACTTCACTTTAGAAACCTTACTCTTTAGAAATCTATTTTGAATTTTTTGGATTTGCATTCAAATTGAGAGTAGTATCCTTAATGAGGCGTTTTTGTTTTTATTTCTTCTAGAGATAACTTATTGTATCTGCTGTTAAAAAACAAATCCCCTCATGAGAACATCAGTTGGAAATTGAGAATTTTTTGTAAGATGATGAGATGTGCTATAACATCGGAAATTATCTGAAGCAGTCTATATTGTGAAACTGTGTGACCCTTTCTGTGTCTTGTACCATATTATATCCTATGAGTATGGGTATAACATATACTCATCTCAACACTGAAAATAGTCTCCTCGATCACAATTGATGTGGATTATATACAGGAAAGAAACTAACTGCTCCCCTTAATTTTTGCATTCTTTCCTAAGCTCATTTAAAAAAAATGTGCTAGCATCAAATCTTGCTTTTTTAAAATTTTTGTACTATTGAAAATGTCAACATAAAAACATGACATGTAAGCGTACCATAGAATATAGCTTGCCCTTTTATTTCTGAGATCTTCATATTTACTGATCTTCTTTTGTTTGGTGTGTGTTGTGTTTACATGTTTCTGTTCTTAAAAAAAAATCATTCTTGTCATTTGGTCTGTCAACATTATGTAAAAACGAATTCTGTAGTGAGCAGTGGATGGATCATGGTTAATATTAGCACAAATAACTTACATATTAGAAGCCCCAAGGACTTTCTTTTACAAATATAGAGAAAATCCAAGACTAACTCAGTAATCAGGGGTGAGGGATATAGGCTCCCAAGTGTTTTGCTTGTTGTCTATGATAATTTTGGAGAATTTGGACGTGGACAAAAGTCAGAATGCATATGACTGCTATCAGAGATTTCTGAATCATTAAATGCTAATTCAACAGTTTTAATAGAGAAAATCTTCAAACTTGTAGATCTTGAAAATCATTAAGTCAACTGAGTTTAAGTATTCATTTACATGACTTTGGTTTGCTGACAGAAGGTAAAAAGTAAAAGCTGACATAGGACAAGGAAGAAGAACCCTGCCAAATCTTTCATGGTTCTTATTTCCCTGCTGCCATCTTAATATTGTATCACCATCTACCTGACATGTGAATTCATTTTAAGGAATAAATGAGAACATGTGTATTAAGATATTATACAGAATTTAAAAGAATACATACATGTTGACACTTTTTTTTCTTCTTAATCAGAGTATTCTTTCAGAAAATACTGCGTAATGTTGTAAAATTCTGCTTTTTTAAGACTTGCATGTAACTGACAAAAACAAATTCTTTTGGTTTGTCAAAAAGAAGTTTCTATAGAAAAGCTTTATGTATTCATTTCATGCCATTTTTCTGACATTAAGAATTGCAGTTACATCAAACTGTATTATGGTGCATGATCCCATTGGCCATTATTCCAGAGTTGCTTCATTTCCTTAGAATGTCTGTTCTTCCTCTTTGCCACACTAGGTAAATGTGAATGATATATCTATCTATCTGTCGATAGATATAGATATAGATATATAGATATATTTATATGTAGAGAGAAACAAAACTTTATAAGATGCAGACTTAGTTTCAAAGAAAGTTATGGTAGTATTCTGAAACAATGTTGTGCAATTATCTGTATATGCTACATCGTTTTTGGTCTCATCATTTGTTATACCTGCTAAGGTACATGTGACATGTGTCCAGACCTATGCTGATTAGTGATGGCTGAATGTGTACCGCTAAGCAATAATTAGTAATAACTTGTTCCACTATTCTGTAGCAGTCGACTCATGTATTTAAGTACTTAGGAGTGATCAATTATCTAAAAAAATTCTTGATTTCTGAAATAACTAAAAGTAATTTATTTTAAATTTCTAAGATACTTACCCTGGTTTCAGCACCAGAAGTATTTTTTTTTCCATTGTTTTCAAGTAAGGCAATTTGGTAAACATACAACTGTGAGATTTAAATGTTCAACGCTCTAGGGGAAAAAAAACCAACCTCAATTATTCAGGAATCTTTTTGATAGGATTTAGCAAAGGATATACTGACCATATATAGGACTATTTTGGTATTGGAACCACTTGGTACTTTTGCTCTTGATTTCTATGAAAGCAACCAAAAATAAATTATGATTAGTTTATTGTGAAATATTTAGTATGATCACATTCTCTATTCTAGAACATTTAGATTTGGGGGATACATTATGAATAAAAGGAATTAAATCTTTGCTTCATGAAGCTTTACATTTTAGGTGAAAGGGAGATAGATAATAATAAGTAAATGAGTAATTAAGTATGTATGTATAGTAGGTTTATATGTATTTAGAAGGTGAAAAGTGCTAATGGGAAAACAATAGAAAAAGGTAAAAGGTGCCAGAACTGCCTGGTTAGGGTGGGGTGGGTAACAATTTAAAATTACAGTAGCCGGAGTTAGTCTGACAGACATAGTGGTATCTGAGCAAAGACCAAGGATGCACCTGGGTGAGCTTTTGGGTATATTTGGTACAAGTGCTTTTGAGAGTAATGGAGCCAACAGTCCAAGTGTTCTGAGGATCCGTAATTTCTTTCTTGGAATCACTTCAAGAAAAGATCTGTTTGTTTAAAAAAACATTGAAGGTTAAATCCATTCAGTCATTTAAAAGCAGGCAAAAGCAAGAGTTATCATTTGTAAATTTTCCAGATATTTTGTTATAAAATGATGAAAAAGCCATGAAAAAAAAACCAGACTTTTCTTCTGAAGATAATCGTTTCAAGACTTGTAGTAAAAATTATATATTTAGTGTTTTCATTTTTCTTTTTCATCCAAATCTGCTTTATATATTTTTTTGACTGAAAGCAAAATGATGTGATGTAGTCAGTGTTTCCTGTGGGTGATGTGCAATTGAGATGAATTTTAGCATATGGAGGGATATGGAAATAGTTTTATTTTTCCATATTAGCAGAGGTATGTGTTCAGTGAACCACACTCCAAATTCCCAGTGTCTAATTCAGTTCAGATGTTAGAGGAATATTCATTTCACAATATATAAATTATTCACATTGATAAATTTGTAATTGCCTTGTTTAACTGTTAAATTTGCTTTATGTTTTTGTTTGAATTAGAAGAATGTGATCAATGATTTTAAATTAGAACTTACAGATTAGAATAGAATTAAACTTTAGTGACATACATGAAATTTTCTTTACATACTTAAAGCTATCCAGTTACTAGAAGAGTTAAACTTACTTCAATGGTCCAAAGGTTATGTTAGGACAAAAAGATAATAATGTGAAATATTTATGTTGAAATGAACACAGTTATTCAAAACTGTGCAACTACGGGAGGAGTTGTGTCAGTTAGGATTAACTGGTATTTGGGTTTTTTAAAAATATAATTTAATTTTATTTATATTGAATTAATTAACATATAGTGTACTATTAGTTTCAGAGGTAAAGCTCAGTGATTCATCATTTATACAGAATACGCAGTGTTCATTACATCATGTGTCCTCCTTAATGCCCATCACCCAGTTACCCTATCCCCCCCCCCCCCCCCCAGCAACCCTCAGTCCGTTTCCTATGGTTAAGAATCTCTTTTGGTTTGTCTCCCTCTCTGATTCCGTCTTGTTTTATTTTTCCCTCCCTTCCTCTATGCTCTTCTGTTCTGTTTCTTAAATTCCACATGAGTAAAATCATATAATTGTCTTTCTCTGATTGACTTATTTTGCTTAGCATAATATCATGTAGTTCCATCTGTGACGTTGTAAATGACATTTCAGTTTTTTGATGGCTGAGTAATATTTCAGTGTGTGTGTGTATATATGTATACGCATACCACATCTTCTTTATCCATTCATCTGTCGATAGACATCTCTGCTCTTTCCATAGTTCGACTATTGTGGACATTGCTGCTATAACCGCTGGGGTACAGGTGCCCCTTCGTTTCACCATATCTGTATCTTTAGGGTAAATACCTAGTAGTGCAATTGCTGGGTTGTAGGGTAGTTTTTTTTTTTGTTTTTTTTTTTTTTGAGGAACCTCCATACTGTTTTCCAGAGTGTCTGCAGCAGTTTGCATTCCTGCCAACTGTGTAAGAAGTTTCCCCTTTCTCCACATCCTGACCAACTATTTTTTGTTCCTGACTTTTCATTTTAGCCATTCTCACTTGTGTGAGGTGGTATCTCATTGTGGTTTTGATTTGTATTTTCCCTGATGCCGAGTGATATTGAGCATTTTTTTCATGTGTCTGTTGGCCATTTGTATGTCTTCTTTGGAGAAACGTCTGTTCATGTCTTCTGCTCATTTCTTGACTAGATATTTGTTTTTTGGGTGTTGGTTTATAAGTTCTTTATAGATCTTGGATACTAGCCCTTTATCTGATAGGGCGTTTGCAAATGTCTTCTCCCATTCTGCCAGTTGTCTTTTTGTTTTGTCAACTGTTTCCTTTGCTGTGCAAAAGCTTTTTATTTTGATGAAGTCCAGTAAGCTCACTTTTGCCTTTGTTTTCCTTGCCTTTGGAAACGTGTCTAGCCAGAAGTTGCTGCGGCTGAGGTAAAGAGGTTGCTGCCTGTGGTATTGTCTAGGATTTTGATGGATTCCTGTCTCACATTTAGGTCTTTCATCCATTTTGAGTCTATTTTTGTGTATAGTATAAGAAAATGGTCCAGTTTCATTCTTCTACACATGATTGTCCAGTTTTCCCAACACCACGTTTTGAAGAGACTGTCTTTTTTCCATTGGATATTCTTTACTGCTTTGTTGAAGATTAGTTGACCATAGAGTTGAAGGTCCATTTCTGGGTTCTCCATTCTGCTCCATTGATGTATGTGTGTTTTTGTGCCAGTACCATACTGTCTTGTTGATTACAGCTTTGTAACAGAGCTTGAAGTCTGGAGTTGTGATGCGACCAGCTTTAGTTTTCTTTTTCAACTTTCTTTTGACTATTCAGGGTCTTTTCTGGTTCCATGCAAATTTTAGGGATTGACTGGTATTTCAATTATGAGTTTAGATAACTGCATTAAGTATGTTGCAGCAGAAATTCAAACAAACATTATAAAATGATTGATCTAAATGTTCTAAGTGGGGTTTTTTTTTTTAGACTTTTTATTCATCAAAGATTTAGAAAGTGCTTACACTAACTTTGTACCAGACTTTGTTTTCTCTGCCCTCAATGAATAATAAGACATGCAGAAAAATATATGTGATTTTCAGATAATTGCTCATATAGTAGAGTCAGTACAAAATGTTGTGTGATCAAGAAGAAAGATAAATTTCACAGAGAAATGAAATTTGAGCTGAATCTTTAAGGATAAGTAGCAGTTCACCAGGCTGCTTGGACAGGAGCAGCATTTCAGAATAGAAATAGTATAAACAAATACAGTAGAATAAAATACTAGGGCTGTTTTGGAAGAAAAACAGAGACAGGGAAATGAGTTAAAATAAGAATGATGAAATGGTACAAATCAGTGGTTTTTGAACTTCTGTCACATATGTGGGACACATTTGTGTTCATGTGTTCACCGTTATATGCCAGTTCCAAAGCGCTAGTGCTAACCCTCCATTTCCTTTGTTACTCAAGAAAGCATACAAGAATTCACTAAATTTTATATGAAGGAAATCACTTTAAAATTTTGGTATTTTAATTGTTAGTACTATAATCTTACAGCATATTGCACGGTTATATCTACATCTTGTCTCTCAATAGTAATTGAGTCAAAATAGAAAAAGAAAGTTTAACAACCATTCATGGATTCATTCAACAAAATTTATCAAGTGTCTGCTGTGTATTAGATACTGTTCTAAACTTTAAAGACAGAAATAAAGGGAGATGAAATTCCTATTGAAAAGCAAAACTGAAAAAGAGAAGGAAAATGAACTTTGCTATTCTATGTTTTTATTCTCCATATGATTTCCTGCTCCTTTTTGGGCTTATCCAGTTATTCTCCAAAGTCAAAATATCTTCAAATATCAGTCTCAGATATTAATATTCCCAGTTATTTGTCATTTCTATTAGAGATATTGATCGCTTTTTAAAATCCCATGACAGATGACTGAATATGCTGGGTTTCTTCCTTGGGATTTCCTATCTCTGTGGTTGTACAATATTATGTGCCTAATTTAATATCATGGCTTTATCTTCAAAGAGGTCTTCATTTTTATACAAATTTAAACCTACGATAGTTATTTTCTTTGCACTTCTTAAGTATTGTAGACAAAATTACTAAGTCAGTGTAGTTGTACTTCATTATACTCTCATTTTATTGTGGTTCATACTTTCAGCATCTTCCTGTTCTTGTTTTAGTTCAAGTTTTGTAATCTAAGTTATGAAGAAGCATATTTAAAGCAAAAATATTTTTGAGAATAATTCTGTTAGGCAAAGTCCTAAACAGTGTGGGAGGGAGGCAGAGACAGAAACAGAGAAGGAAGGAGAGAGGGAGAGAGAGAGAGAATATAATTTTCTTGTCTAAAGTTTGTTATACATTGTGATAAATGTTATAGCCAAAGAAGTGTGAGGATATTGTGGGGGCTCTGAAGAGAAGCAGTTAACACAACCTGAAGGATACCTGGAATTATTTCCTCGTTACAGTGATGCTTAACCTAATTCTAAAAGCAAGCCATTGTAGAATACAGAAGAGATACAGAAGGCATTCCAGAAAGAGGAAAAAAACATGTTCAGAGGTTTAGCTATGATAGAGCACGTGTCTCCACGAAAGTAGAAAAAAATTTATTATAGGAAGAGCAAGGTAAGGAGGCGAACAAATTGAGAAACTGAGATTTAGTAGATAAATAAGATTCCAACCTTGCAAAACTCTGGATTTATGTTTAAGGGTGAACTGTTCTGTATCTGTTTGAGTACTGCTAAAGATTTTAAGCAACAGATTGATGAGACAGGTTAGATTTTCTTTTTAGCAAAAGTACTACATTGACACCACATATGATGAAGTGAAGAGAATTTTGTCTGGAGATAGTGAAATGAGATTGGAAGCTATTGTAATAATTTTGATTATATTTGTTGAGAACCTGGTCTAAATTTTGGTAATTCAGAAGGGAAATATTTACGAAGTAACAGTAAATGAAAAATTGATGATAAATTGGAAGTAAATAGATGAAGATTCTGGAGTGATTCCCAAATTGCTGGTTTGAAGAGCAGCATAGATGTTGGTTGGCTTTCTTCACCCAGGTAGAGGCTGGATTAGGAGGAGCAAGTTTTATGTCCAAGTGGCCGAGTGATCTGTAATATTTCCTTCAGCAGTCTTAGTTCCATTTTTTTTTAAATTTTCTACTTAATTACTTCCAGCTCTGCTTGTATCCCTGTATTTCTATTTAGAAGTGTACATGATATTTCACATTGTTCTAGAAGTCCTGGTTAAAGAAAAAATATGAAATTGAAGCAGTTTTTTTTTTAATTTAAAAGGAAGAAACACATAAATCCAGGGTAGCTAGAGGAATTAAGAACACTTAGAATTAATAAGATACAGCAAGTAACTGACTAGATATAAGATAAACACATAAAATTCATTAGAAGCAACAAGCAGTTTGAAGATATTATGAGGGCACAATAGCAGACCCTTCAAACGTGAAATGGGTAAGGGTATCCTAAAAAGAAATGTGAAGGAGATATAAGGCAAACTACTCAACTTCACTGAGAGATATCAAACAAAACAGATAACTGCAATGGGCTGCTATTTTATTCTAATTGATTTTTGATTCTGTTGTACCAGTCATTAACAATTTTTAACCATGGTCTGGACTGTTAATTCTTTACAAATGAATGCACTTAAATTCTAATTAGAACTTCAACAATTATTTTTCAGAAACTGGATAGTAATTTGGAAAAAGTACAGGTGGAAACAACTATAACTTTTCCCAGAAAATACAGTAATGAGTTTGGATCTTTGTACTAGCCATGAACATAGAAATACAAAGAGATGGAATCATTAAATAGTATTATAGGTACACATGAAAACAAATGTGATCAATGAAACAAATTAAAAATTGTAGTATGTATTGGAACACAAAGTTTGATAAAGCAAACATCTGCATAAGAAACTGGAGAATGGAGTATTTTTAAATGGTACTGGGAAACTTGGCAGCTGTATGGGAAAAAAATTTAATGGTATGTCCTACTTTGCACCAAAATAGATCTCAAATGGATTAAAGATGTAAATGCATAAAATATAAGCAAAAATATATTGTCAAGGTTCACATGTAGGTTCATTTAATTTCTGAATAGAAGTGGCTTTCTAAGCATGAATGAAATTTAGGATATCACAATGAGATAATACAGACATAACTGCATAATTTTCTTCAGAAAAAATGACATTGAAAGCAAAAAACAAAGTGATGGGAATAAAACAGATTCAATATCATTAATATAAAAATTATTTATGCCAGTTGATAACAGTAATATGCTTCAGTGTTGGACTGTGTGAGTTTAAACCAAACTCTACCAGCCGTGTGGATTTGGAATAGAGGGTGGACAAAACATCCAAAGGTTAGTGGTCTTTTTTTTTTTTCCCCACACAGCCTCCTCTGCCCCAGAGTTCTAAGTGACAGTTCTGTGTCACTTAGCAAGAATGAGATGAGGAGGAATTGAGGAATTGCCCCCTGTGTAGGGGCAGCACACTGACATCCCAAGACAAGAGAGGATGAAAAGTGAGACAGAATTCTAATATCTCCTTTCCTATTTTTATTCTCCCACCCTCAAACCTGGCTGCTCCACTGTGTAGTAACACAGAGGGATTCAAGACATGACCCACATATTCTGTTGTTGGAGAAAACGTTCTCCAAGTTCTCCTTCCATTTTTCCCTCCATACTGCCTCAGGGGTTGACCTTAAGGGGCAGAACCAGAAACACAGTGAATTCTTGATCTTCTATTTACACATTTGCTTGATGCCAATTGTCTAGAAATGTGGCTTTAATTACCATATGTATATGCTAGTGACTCCTGTATCCAACTGTGTATTTGATAGATCTACTTGGATTTCAGATAAACACTGCAAGCTTCACATGTGCAAAACTAGGCTTCTATTTCCTCCCCGATATCCATTTCTGATGGTCTTCTCCATCTTAATTACTATGGGCAGTCCATTTCTCAGTTGACCAAAATTTTGAAGCCATGTTTGACTCCTTTCTCATAAACTCCTATGACTCTCAGCAAATTTAAATCAGAAAATAACCTATCAACCTCTGCTGCCATAAACTCTATTCCTAGACTTTGTCAGCAACTGTCACTTAATAAGTCAAGCAGCCTCCTCTTATAGCAACCCTACTCTATTCAACACATTGGCTCAGTCTTTATAAAATGCAAATCAGACCTGACATTCCTCTATTGTTTTTAAATTCTGGTGCCTTCACATATAAAGGAGAATGAAATTTCAGGACTGTACAATAACTCAACAAGATTGTATACAACCTGGCTGACTTCTAACCCTCAAATACCACCTATGACTGTTCCCTTTCTCAGTCACTTCACACTACTTAGAGCCCTGTTCAAGTTTCCGTATATATGCCATATGTGATATAACTACATGGCTCATGACTTCACTTCCTTCAAAACTCAGCTAGGGGGGCCATTATCAGAGATCTGTCTAACTGTATCACTCTCTGTCTTGCTCACACTACTTTGTTTTACTTGTCATGCTTATCACTATCTGGCAAGCTGTATGACATTTATGTTTATTATCTTTCTCTTCCAGTCAGGATAGAAGCTCCTTGAGGATTATATCTTTGGTAACTTTTTCTTTTTTCTTTTTTTTTCTTTTTCTTTCTTTCTTTTTTTTTTTTTGATACCTATCCCCACTACCTTGGAGGGCACCCATACTTATAAAGTGATCAGTTAATATTCATAGGGGAATGATGAATGAAAAAAATAATTGTTGAATAAATTAAAGGGAAAGTACTAAAGTGTTTTACTTGACACAGTTTGTTTTGGAGTATGGGTATGTATTTTACCTATTTGATTTTTTGTTGCCAACTATCTGGCCGCTTCTTCAGTATCTCATTGTTCATTTAAATCAGCATAATATGATTTTTCTTCTCCCCTTTTTCTTCTTCAGTTTCAAACTACTTGTTACTGTCCCAGTCCACATGCACAGACATCAATGTCCTTTTCTTCTTTCTCCTCTTTCTAGAAGACAAAACCCAAATAAAGGTGTGTGGAGGCCATGAGAAATATAGTTAATATGATCAGTATCCTAGAGGGGATAATTCCATAATTAATGTTTTATCTAGATAAATTCTTGACTCTGTGCATGTACACGCGTAGAATTATATAAAAATTGTGTTTGTGAATATATCTCTCATATATGAACGCTTAAGCTAATTGTATATAACAATTTAAATTTCTTCTAAAAATCCATTTATTTAATCGAAGCTATTTATTGAATAATATTTATTTGAAATTTGGTTATGTAAAATAAAATTATAAATACGAATGTTAAAAAGATCCTAAATATAAACGCCTATATTCATATTTATAAACCCGCATGTTATCTTTAACTCAAACTGATAGAAGGGAAATGTAGATAAAATATGCTTAAATTTGTTTTACTATTGTGTTTATTTGATGAACATTATTCAAAGATATTCATAGAAATACACTATGGAATATTTCTACTATGATATTAATTTAGTGAACATTCCTAATTCAGTGGACTTCATAGAACACTGTATTATATAAAATTAGTTTAAAAATACATTCTATTTTTAAAAAATATATTTGGAGAACTCTGAGGAACAAAATTGTATCTGAGCTGAAATACGATATAGAAGAGGAGAATTCATTCCCAGTTGTCATGTTAATAGTTATTAGCTTTAAAATTGTATAAGAAGATAAAGTGGCATGAAGAAAAAGGAAATATCCAAAAATAAAAGGCAGTCATTTTCTAACTCTAACCATTACAAATTCCATCAGTATAAAGTTCTATTTTAGGAGGAAATCCGGAGACAAATGCATGTGATTTTCTTTGTTTTTTGATGTTTCAAGTTTTTATTTAAATTCCAGTTAGTTAACATATAGTGTAATATTGGTTTCAGGTGTAGAATTTACTGATTCATCACTTACATACAACACCTAGTGCTCATCACAAGTACCCTCTTTAATACCCATCGTCCTTTTATTCTATCCCCCAGCCCACCTCCCCTCTGGCAACCCTTAGTTTGTTCTCTATAGTTAAGAGTCTCTTTTATGGTTTGTCTCCCTTTCTCTATTTTTTTCTTTCCCCTATGTTCATCTGTTTCTTTAATTCCACAATTAGGTGAAATCATATGGTATTTGTCTTTCTCTGACTGACTTATTTTGCTCAACATAATACACTCTAGCTCTATCCACATCATTGCAAATGGCAAGATTTCTTTCTTTTTGATGGCTGAGTAATATCCCATTATATATTCCAATATATCCCCCCCCACACACAAACACTGCATTTTCTTTATCTATTGGATAAAGTCAAGGGGTATTTGGGCTCTTTCCATAACTTGGCTATTGTGGACATTGCTGCTATAAACATCAGGGTGCATGTGCCCCTTTGAATCATATTTTTGTATCCTTTAGGTAAATACCTAGTAGTGCAGTTGCTGGGTCATATGGTGGTTCTATTTTTTGAAGAACCTCCATGCTGTTTTCCAGAGTGGCTGCACCAGTTTGCATTCCCACCAACAGTATAATAGCATTCCCCTTTCTCCACATCCTCGCCATCATCCGTTGTTCCTGTGTTGTTAATTTTAGCCACTCTGGCAGGTGTGAGGTGGTTCAAATGCGTGCTTTATATTAATGTCTCCTCAGATTTTTTTTTTTTTTTTTTTTTTTTTTGCAAGGGCTTCTAGTCAAAAGCTCCTTTTCTTCTGTGGTAGCCCAGTGTTTCCGTGGACCATGTAGACACTTCCCAGAGCTACTAGAGAGTTCACACTCACCTTGTTAGAATATGTTCCTTTTACTCAGAGTATTAGGGGAGGTGAGAAAGTTTCCTAGACCATGCACCCCTTAATGCCAGTCCTTTTATTCTCCTCTACTTCATTATACACAGATTTACCATTTCTGCTGTTAATCTTGCTAAAAATCTATTATATAATGTTCTTCCACTACAAAGAAAAAGCTGGCACTGTGTTCACTCATGCATACCCAGCAAGAATGCTTGATATATAGAAGCCTCTTGGCAATTATTTGTTGAATGCTTAGGAAAAAAGACATTGCTATCAACATTATCTATCCTTCTATGATGATTTTTATATTGCCGTTATGAATGTTTGACTTTATTATATATATTCAGGCTATAGTTTTCTTGTCTTGTGACTAGACAGCCTTGCATCTTTGGTATCTTTAAATAAACAGCACGTTGGCAAGTATGCTGTTATTCTCTGCCTTTCTCTCTGCCCTCAATCCACATTCAGTTCCCTTGCTCTGACTTCCCTTGCCCTCTGGCTTCCTTGAGAGTTTAGCCATAGAAGGGACTAACTTTATCCTCTGTAACAATCCCCAGAACCAGGTCTCACTGTGTGCAGGCATTCCCATTTTTTACAGGTTGGAAACGAATTCCCATTTGGACTATAGGTAATATGGAAACCTATTACCCTTGGTAACACAGAATTCCATTTTGATTCCTTTCCCACAACTCAATAAATAGTTCCCTTTATTACATTTACTTCAAAATTCTTCCTGAGTATGTTTGCATTTTTTTGCTGTGAAATTAATAAAACATGGTTTTCAGCTTTTGTTTTGCTTTGCTATGTTTTTTTTTTTTTTGTCAGGAATGATAAATCTTTTATTTTTTATTTTTTTTAAAAGATTTTCTTTATTTGACAGAGAGAGAGACAGCCAGCAAGAGAGGGAACACAAGCAGGGGGAGTGGGAGAGGAAGAAGCAGGCTCCCAGTGGAGGAGCCCGATTCAGGGCTTGATCCCAGGACTCTGGGATCACGCCCTGAGCCAAAGGCAGACGCTTAATGACTGAGCCACCCAGGCACCCCAGGAATGATAAATCTTTTAATCCTTCCCTGATGTCCTAAGCAAAAGTAATGTGAGATCTTGGAACTTGGGAGATTTATAGATTTTGATTAACAATTAATATCAAAATTAAACACATAGTAGAAAAGATAATTATATCTCTAAATGATTTTTTTCCCAAGTAAAGTTACAAAGTCTTCAATGTAATACAAAACACCGGACTTGGGGTAATCTAAAACCTGACTGTTCATAAAATAAATTGAGAGGAAGAAAAATAACTGAGACTAATACAGGAAAATAAAAAGGTAAATGATGTAGAAAATATCATTTATCTGGCATTTTTTTTGAAATCATAAGCTTGACAATGGCATAAATAAAAGGAAACAAAGTAATACATCTAAAGTAAACAACATTGAACATATACTAAAGTAATTGCATTGGGCAGTACGGATATGCATTAGTCAGTTTAAGCTTTCTGAGAGCTTATTATAAACCTTGTCTTAAACTGTCAGACACTATATGAGTTTAACAAATGTTAAATTCCCACTGGATTATGTAGCCTTAAATTATAATGACCCCTTCTCTTAGGCTAGCTGGAATAAACACTGTGATGGTTTTCTGACCAATAAAATAGCAGTATTTACAAATTTACATATTGCACAACAGTCCACCATAATTAAAATCTCTACTTCATTGCATTTCATAATACATAGGTATTATTTTCTGGAATTAAACGAGTATGCTTGGAGTAATATGCAGCACATAGTAAATAGCCCTCAATAAATACTGTACATTATTATTACTAATATTAACCTGACAAAAGGTGTGAGTAGTTCATTTGCTAAAATGTCTACTTAAATACTTTAAGTAGAGAAGTAAGAAAATTAGGGAATTTGTGAAAATTTTAATAGCCCCCATAAATCATAATTGACAAGTCTTGCAGATTGTATATTTATTTATGTACTTATTTATTATAAGTATGGTAATCTGTGAAATAGAGATAATCCATAGAAATAGGAATAATATTATACTCTGTTTTAAGAAACTCTATTCCAACCGTTTTTGTTTTGTTTATTTTGATTTTTTTCTGTGATTTTTCAGAAGGGAGATAGAGGGAAAGGGAAGTGGAGCGGAATTGAGGTGTACCTTCTTTGGACTGTTCAGCCATATCCTTTCTCATTTATGTACAATCTTAATATTTTACATTTTCCTCATATAATACTTTACATATGGTGGTATTTGGAGAAGTAGATCAGTGATGCTCTTGAACGGTTCTTTGAAGGTATTTACATCTCACTGAGTAAATTTGAAGCTATTCAATTTCCATTTCTAGGAAAATAGAAATAAGAGCTCTGTTTAGTGATCTAGGTACAATTAAAAATTCAGTCATTGAATCAAAAGTATTCATACATTGCTGTGCTTACAATATGAAAAAAAATGATGGGAAAGTTAGGAATTATACTGTAACCATAACTTGAGTATACATACATTCATCATTTATATTCAACATTTCCTATGTTCTTTAGCTGCTATGTTACAAAAAATTGTGACATGAAAAAAAATGAAGTCTAGCTCCAACATAACTATTTATTTTAGTTAGTTCAGCGAGAAAGATAAATGAAATTATTGGACTCAAACAGATAAAGTAAATGGCTGGCTAATTTGTATATATTTTTTTCTTTTCAAACATTTGCTTTTTAGACCATTTTCAATTCAGAAGACCTAAAGAAAAAAATGTATTGGCAATAAATATATGGAGGTTGTAATTATGGTTAAAACTGCAAGTATTAATTAATTATTAAAAGAAAAACAATTTAGAATATTCATAGTTGAATATATATTTGCATATATATATGTAAAATGATATTTGAAGTTTAATTTCTCTAGTTATGAGTAGGATGATATTTTTCAAGAATTTAAACTGACTTATTGTTCTTTCCTTTGAATATATTTATTTTGTTCCAATTATTTGCTTCACACAAGAAATATATATATTATTTCATTAATGTTATTGACAGGCAAGCCAAAATCTCCTAAAATTGTTTGTTTTCTTAAAGTCAGGTTTATGGAAGAGTATTTTACATTAAAATTCAACATTCTTAGCCATGCAGTGCATTTTTACAAACATATACAGTCATGTAGCCAAAATAAAATGTCGAATGTTTCCCTCACCTCAAAATTTTCTCGTGTACCTCTTTAGTCACTTCTCCCTCCTCACCTCCAGGTTTTGTCAACCACTGTTGTGACTGTCTTTCCTTTTCTTTGAATGTCATATGAAAAAAATTATACAATATGCAGTCACATCGTATAGAGTATATCTATTTCACTTACAGTGATTGTGAGATTCATCTATATTGTTACAAGTATCAGTAGTTCATTCCTTATTATGGGTGAATAGAGCATAATTGTAAGAATCTACCAGATCTATTTATTTATTCACCACTTGTCAGTTTTTGTTGATTATGAATGAAGATGAAGACATAAGACAAAAACTTGTGTACAGGTCTTTGTATGGACATATGTTTTCATTTCTCTTAGATAAATAACTAGGAGTGTGATTGCTAGGTTAAACAATAATTGTATATTGTGTAAGAAGTTGCTAACCTGTTTTCCAAAGTGGCTATACCACACTGCATTCCACCAGCCAGATATAAAAGTTCAAATTGTTCTTCATTCTCACCAATCTTGCAATTTTCAGTTTTTTAAATGATAATCATTTTAATGAGTATATTAGTTCTCAGTGGAATATTCCTATTAGTCAGTTTCCTAAGTGGATAGTGGTATTTCATTTTAATCTGAGCATCTTTTCATGTGCTTCTTTGTTTTCTGTATCTCTTTTTTCCATGAAATGTTCAAAACTTTTTACCAATTTTTTTATTGAGTCATCTGCTGTCTTGCTAATTTGGAAAATTCTTTCTGTATTGTAGATACGTTTCTTTTTTAAATATGTGCATCAGAAATATTTTCTCCTTGTCTATGGCTTGTCATTTAATTTTCTTAATGGTGTATTTTCATGAGCAGAACTGTTTAAAATATGAAGCCCAACTTATTTTTTTTAAAATAATTCATGCTTTTTCTCTCTTATCTAAGAAATCTCTCACTAATCCACAGATTTTTCTCTCATGCATTTTTATGGAAGTTTTAATATTTTTTGCATTTACATTCATGTCTGCGATCCATTTTGAGTTAATATTTATGTAGGGGTTGAGATATGTTTCCTTATTTTTTTTTTTTGTATTAACATACTTAGTTCCACACCATTTGTTGAGAAGATATTTTTTCTTCATTCAGTTACCTTGAATTCTTTGTTAAAAATCAATTGGTCATATATTTGTAGATTTATTTCTAGACTTTCTGTTTTCTTTCATTTACCTGTGTGTATAACAGATCAGCAACACCTCATCGTTATTACTGTAGACTGACAGTCTAAAAGCAACTAGCATGAATCATCTAACTAAGTTCTTTTAAAAAAAAAAAAAAAGTTTATTCCAGGTACTTTATATTTCCATATGAATTTTAGCATCATTCATTTCCACTGAGATTTTCACAAGAATTTACTGAATTTATATATTAATTGGGGAAAATGGCATCATAACCATGTTGAATCTTCCTATAAATGTAGGTATATCTCTCTATCTACTTGGTTATCTAAGTATATAAATGTGATTTATCTATTATTTGCAGTTTAAAGCATATTAAAATGACCTATATTTTGTTATATTTATTCCTGTTTCAATTATTTTTATGATATTGTAAATGGTACTTTATTAAAAAAATTCAGTTTTCAATTGCTTATTGCTAAGACACAGAAATACAATTGATTTTTGTACATTCATTTTCTATCCTGTTATCTTGATAAATTCATTCATGAGGTTTGCTAGCATTTTGTAGATTTATAGAAATTTTCTATGTAGACAGTCATGTCCTCTGAAAACAAAGACAATTTTATTCTTTAACATCAGCATGTCTAACTTTTCTTGCTTTATTGCACTAGCAGGAACTTCAAATTCAATGCTGAATAGAAATGGTGAGATTGGACATCTATAATTTGTTTCTGATCTTACAGGGAAAGCATGAGTTATTCACCTTTAAGAATTATCAGAATTACATTAGCTGTATCTTTTTTATGGATGTCCTTTATCAGACTGAATATTTTATCAGTTTGCTGAGACTTTTTAAAATCATATGTAGATGTTTAATTTTTTCAAGTGTGAACTTTAGACTGAGGTTTATTTTTTTCCTATTGTTGTTCAATTGTCCCAGCATCATTTATTGAAAAGACTATTGTTTACTTGGACTTTATCTCCTTTTTCAAATTTGTTTTATCTGTCCTGGGTCCTGTACCTTTCTGTGTCCATTTTATAATTACCTTTTGTATGTCTACAAAAGAGTTTCCTGGAATTTCAATAGGAATTATATTAAAACTATAGATTATTTTGCGGAGAATTAATATCTTTACTATGGTAAGTCTTCAGTTCAGGAGCATGGCATGTCTTTTCATTTACTTATGTCTTTGATTTTTTATTGCATTTTCAATTTTCCTGATACAGACCGTTTAAGTGATATACTAGATTTATACCTAAGTATTTAATTTCATTCAAAAAAATTGTAAATTTTCTTTTCTTTTCAATTTCCATGTTCATTCTTATTATTTAGAAATGGAATTTTTTTAAATTCATCTTGTATCCAGTGACCAGGTTGAATACACTTACTAGTTCTAGGAGTTTATTTTGTAGATTGGGGTTTTCTACATAAATAATCATGTCATCTTAAGTAGGGACAATTTCTTTCTTTCCAAGATATATTCCTTTTAATTTCTTTTCCATGCCTTATGGATTAACCAGAAACTTTAGCTCAGTATTGAATAAGAGCCATGTACTTTGTTCCTGATCTTAATAAAAAACATTCAGTAATTCAGTATTAAGTATTATATTACAGGTTTTTGTACATGTTCTTTATCCAGTTGAGGATGTTCCCTCTCTTCCTAATTTGCTGAGAGTTTTTATCATGAAAGGATGTTGGATTTTGTGAAATGCTTTTTCTGTGTCTATTGATCTGATCATTAAATTTTTTTTATAGCCTGTTGATATGGTGGATTACATTAATTGATTTTCAAGATTGAGCCAGACTTACATAATTTGAATAAATCTCACTAGGTCATGGTGTGTAATTCTTTTTATACCTTGATGAATTCAATTTGCTGATATTTTCTTGAGGGTTTTGGTATCTAAGTTCATGAGAGATATTGGTCTGAAGTTTTTTGTTTTTGTTTTTTATTTTTATTTATTTTTGGTTTTTGTACTGACCTTGTCTGGTTTTATTAATAGTATAATACTAACCAGGGTGCCTGAGTAGCTCATTCAGTTGAGCGTCTGCCTTAGGCTCAGGTAGTGATCCCAGGGTCCTGGGATTGAGCCCTGTGTCAGACTCCCTGATCAGTGGGGAGCCTGCTTCTCCTTAACCCTCTGTCTCCCAGCTTGTGCTCTCACTCTCTCTCTATCTCAAATAAATAAATAATAAAATCTTCAAAAAAAAGAGTGTAATACTAACCTTCTAAAATGAGTTGAGAAGTGTTCCTTCCTCTTCTATTTTCTGGAAAAGAATGGGTAAAATTGTTGTTAATTCTTTATATGTTTAGTAGAATTCTCTATTAATATCTGGATGTGGAGGTTTTTTGCTAGTTTTTAATTACAGATTCAATTTTGAAATGGTTTTGGTACTATTAAACTTTTCTATTTCATCTTCATTAAATTTTGGTAGCTGGACACACACACATTATATTTGAAATATAAAGAGATTTTCCTGAAGCATGTGTTTAGATAAAAGTAACACTATTCTACAGCATCCAATTTTTATAAGAAAAATTTCTATAAGATAGATCAGAGAAATAGGGACTATGCGGGAAACCAAAGTCAGGGTGGAGATGGGGGTAAGCAAGTGGGCAGTGTCAGTAAAGGGGGAGAGGGAATAGAAAGAGAAGAAAATTTAGTGTAGCTGCTTCTCTCATTTGCTTTGTAAATACTTTATAACATCTGGCTTCTGAATAATTGGACTATATAATACAATTTTTAGTTTCTTAATGCTCTTGTTAAAACCACATAGGATGGTGTGTTCTGCAGTTCAGCGACTTTTAAATATCTAACCAAGAACACAGACATCTGTGTTGAAAAAAAGCACAGTCTGGTCAGTGTGGATATCTGTAGACTCCATACAGGGTACTCATGACTTGCATGGCATGGAAGATTAGTGCCTTTAATGTCATCCCAGAAATAGATTACTTTTGTTGCTAAAATAATTTTCTAACTTACAATAGGCTGTAGAGCATAATAGAAACTTTATGAGTTTTTCTCAATTGACTGTTTTTAAAGATGCTGGTTTTTCCTGAGACCATGAAACACATTTCTTTCCAGACATAAATGAATCCACAAAACAAGTGGTTTCTGAAAGGGTTCTGTTAAAAATTGTACAACATGTTATTTGATTTTATGTCAAAGTATGGGAATGGGAGAGTTATTGTTGAAATAATTTTAAGAAATTCTGTGTTAAAACTTTACAAAAAAATCTAGAAGAGGGGGATATGGTTGCAAAACAATAATTCAAAGTCTTTTTGACTGGGGTACCTTCCCTCATCCCCAAAGTCAATTTTTGTGGCTAATATTTATTAGAACATACTTTGAGAAATTTTGTGATAGGATTTTACTTAATTTGATTAGTATGTTCATTATCTATAATTTGAAATGTGATTATGGATTAACTCCTTATCTATAGAACATGTACAATATAATCATATGAATGTTGTGATAAGTGCTATAAGTACTCAAAGAGGGCACACACCCAACAGCTTATATTCATGTATTTTCTTGATAAATAACATCAGTGTACACCCACTATTCATCAATCATTGTGCTCAGCACCAGGAATTTAATAACCAGTCTTCAAAGGAAATGTAAAATAGTAGTGAGGGTGTAAAACGTACTACTATACAAATAAATGATGTGATAAGACTATGCAAAAGATCTCTGTAAGGAGAGGAGATTTGGTGTTTATCTCAACCTTGAAACTTTAAGACTGGCTTCACTGAGAATGATTAAGCAAATGAAGGTAAAATATATAGAGTCATTTTAGCCTTAAAGAGACGTTCATGAAAAGGTCTTGAGTTAAGTTGGAAGAATGAATTTTAGGAAATTTTTACAGGTCAAAGTAGAACAGTTGATCTCACAAAATCTTGGAGGACAAGGAAGCCAGAGAAAGAAGTGGGTCAAAAAGAGTAAAAGAGGGAAAGGGGGAGACAGGGAGAGAGCAAGAGAGAGAAAGAAGTAAAATTAGGAAAGTATAGGAGAACTATGTTGGGAGAGTGAGATTTTCAGTGATTTGAATAATTCTGGGTTTGAAGTCTGAGGGTACAGAAGATGAGGAAAGACAGGTCATTAGGTTTGAATGATTTTAGGGCATTGGAAAGATGAAAAAAAAAATAGATGTTGAAGCCTCAAAGAGGATACCTGTTGTTCCAAGTGCTAGCTTTAAGAGAGTTGACAACAAGAGGTCAATGGATGACAGCAATAAGTATCTGACAAGGGAGTTATAAACCAAAGACATAGGCTTAAAATACATTTTGACACTTCTTTTTTTTTAATGTTTTTTTATTATATTATGTTAGTCACCATATAGTACATCCCTGGTTACTGACGTAAAGTTCGATGATTCATTAGTTGCATATAACATCCAGTGCACCATGCAATACGTGCCCTCCTTACTACCCATTACCAGTCTATCCCATTCCCCCACCCCCTCCCCTCTGAAGCCCTCAGTTTGTTTCCTAGAGTCCATAGTTTCTCATGCTTCATTCCCCCTTCTGATTACCCCCCCTTTCTTTATCCCTTTCTTCCCCTACCGATCTTCCTAGTTCTTATGTTCCATAGATGAGAGAAATCATATGATAATTGTCTTTCTCTGCTTGACTTATTTCACTTAGCATTATCTCCTCCAGTGCCATCCATGTTGTGGCAAATGTTGAGAACTCGTTCCTTCTGATAGCTGAGTAATATTCCATTGTATATATGGACCACAACTTCTTAATCCAGTCATCTGTTGAAGGGCATCTTGGCTCCTTTCATGATTTAGCTAATGTGGACAATGCTGCTATGAACATTGGGGTGCATATGGCCCTTCTCTTCACTATGTCTGTATCTTTGGGGTAAATATCCAGTAGTGCAATTACTGGGTGATAGGGTAGCTCAATTTTTAACTTTTTAAGGGACCTCCACACTATTTTCCAGAGTGGCTGTACCAACTTGCATTACCACCAACAATGTAGGAGGGATTCCCTTTCTCCACATCCTTTCCAGCAATTGTTGTTTCTTGCCTTGTCAATTTTTGCCATTTTAACTGTCGTAAGGTGGTATCTTAGTGTGGTTTTGATTTGAATTTCCCTGATGGCTAATGATTGTGAACATTTTTTCATATGTCTGTTAGCCATTTGTGTGTCATCATTGGAAAAGTGTCTGTTCATATCTTCTGCCCATTTTATGATTTATTTATTTGTTTCTCGTGTATTGAGTTTGAGAAGTTCTTTGTAGATCTTGGATACCAGTCTTTTATCTGTAGCATCATTTGCAAATATCTTCTCCCATTCCGTGGGCTGCCTCTTAGTTTTTTTGACTGTTTCCTTGGCTGTGCAGAAGCTTTTTATCTTGATGAAGTCCCATAAGTTCATTTTATCTTTTGTTTCTCTTGCCTTTGGAGATGTATCATGAAAAAGGTTGCTTTGGCCGATATCATAGAGGTTGCAGCCTATGTTCTCCTCTAGGATTTTGATGGATTCCTGTCTCACATCGAGGTCTTTCATCCATTTGGAGTTTATCTTTGTGTATGGTGTGAGAGAGTGGTCAAGTTTCATTCTTTTGCATGTAGCTGTCCAATTTTCCAGCACCATTTATTGAAGAGACTGTCTTTTTTCCACTGGATGTTTTTTCCTACTTTATCAAAGATTAGTGACCCAAAGAGCCGAGGGTTCTCTATTCTGTTCCATTGGCCTATGTGTCTGTTTTTGTGCCAGTACCATGCTGTCTTTGTGATCACAGCTTTGTAGTACAGCTCGAAATCCGGCATTGTGATGCCCCCAGCTTTGTTTTTCCTTTTCAACAGTTCCTTGGAGATTCGGGGCCTTTTCTGTTTCCATACAAATTTAAGGACTGTTTGTTCCAGTTCTTTGAAAAATGTCCTTGGTATTTTGATCGGGATAGCATTGAAAGTGTAGATTGCTCTGGGTAGCATGGACATTTTAACTATGTTAATTCTTCCGATCCATGAGCATGGAATATCTTTCCATCTTTTTATGTCTTCCTCAATGTCTTTCAAGAGTGATTTATAGTTTCTAGAATATAGGTCCTTTACGTCTCTGGTTAAGTTAATTCCAAGGTAACGTATGGTTTTTGGTGCTATTGTAAATGGGATGGATTCCCTAATTTCTCTTTCTTCGGTCTCGTTATTCGTGTATAGAAATGCAACTGATTTCTGAGCATTGATTTTGTATCCTGCCACGTTACTGAATTGCTCTATAACTTCTAATAGTTTGGGAGTGGCTTCTTTTGGGTTTTCCATATAGAGTATCATGTCATCTGCAAAGAGAGACATTTTGACTTCTTCTTTGCCAATTTGAATACCTTTGATCCCTTTTTGTCGTCTGATTGCTGTTGCAAGGACTTCTAGTACTATGTTGAATAATAGTGGCGAGAGTGGGCATCCTTGTCGAGTTCCTGATCTTAAGGGAAAGGCTTCCAGCTTTTCCCCATTGAGAATAATATTTGCAGTAGGCTTTTCATAGATGGCTTTTATGAGATTGAGAAATGTACCTTCTATTCCTACACTCTGAAGGGTTTTAATCAGGAAAGGATGCTGTATTTTGTCAAATGCTTTTTCGGCATCGATTGAGAGGATCATATGGTTCCTGAGTCTTTTCTTGTTGATATGATGTATCACGCTGATTGATTTGCGAATATTGAACCACGCTTGCATCCCAGGTATGAATCCCACTTGATCGTGATGGATAATCCTTTTAATGTACTGTTGGATTCTATTAGCAAGTATCTTGTTGAGGATTTTGGTGTCCATATTCATTAGGGAAATTGGTCTGTAATTCTCCCTTTTGATAGAGTCTTTAGCTGGTTTGGGGATCAAGGTAATATTGGCCTCATAGAATGAGTTTGGTAGCTTTCCTTCTGTTTCTATTTTTTGAAATAGCTTTAGGAGAATAGGTATTATTTCTTCTTTGAATGTTTGGTAGAATTCCCCAGGAAAACCGTCCGGGCCTGGAGTTTTGTTATTTGGAAGGTTGTTTATCACTGACTCAATTTCTTCATAATTAATTGGCCTGTTTAAGAAATCAATTTCTTCCTGTTTCAATCTTGGTAGTTTATAGGTTTCCAGGAAGGCCTCCATCTCTTCCAGATTGCTTAATTTATTGGCATATAGTTGTTGATAATAATTTCTAATAATTGTTTGTATTTTCTTGGTGTTAGTCATGATCTCTCCCCTTTCATTGATAATTTTATTAATTTGGGTCCTTTCTCTATTCTTTTGGATAAGTCTTGCCAGTGGTCTGTCAATTTTATTGATTCTCTCAAAGAACCAGCTTCTAGTCCTGTTGATCTGCTCTACTGTACTTCTGGTTTCTGCTTGATTGATTTCAGCTCTAATTTTGGTCAACTGCTTCCTTGTGCGTGGATTAGGCCTGTCCCTCTGTTGCTGTTCCAGCTTCTTGAGGTGAGAATATATAAATTGCATTTTAGATTTTTCTATTCTTTTGAGTGTGGCTTGGATGGCTATGTATTTTCACCTTAGGACTGCCTTTGCAGTGTCCCATAGGTTTTGGACCATTGTGTTTTCATTCTCGATGGTCTCCATAAATTGTTTAAATTGATTTTTGATTTCCTGGTTTATCGAATCATTCTTGAGCAGGATGGTTCTTAGTCTCCAAGTGTTTGAATTTCTTACAAATTTATCCTTGTGGTTGAGTTCCATTTTCAAAGCGTTGTGGTCTAAGAATATGCAGGGAATAATTTCAGTCTTTTGGTATCAGTTGAGACCCGTTTTGTGTCCCAGAACATGGTCTATTCTTGAGAATGTTCCATGGGCATTAGAATAGAATGAGTATTCTTTGGTTCTGGGGTGTAGCGTTCTATATATATCTATGAGGTCCAACTCGTCGAGTATGGCATTCAAAGCCCTTGTTTATTAATATTGGCAAGTTACACTGTATTATTGTATTTTTATATTGAATATGCAATGAAATTTGATGTCATTATTAATTTACCCTGTCCATTCCAATTTATTAATTACTCAAAGACAGGTTTTGGATTCTTCTTGGATACAAATAACAATAGTAGATTATAAATTTATGACATTTATCATTATCATAATTTCATTTGATTTAATTCTCCTAAAATCCAGTTAGTAATTTAATACATATAATCATGAGTGTGGCTGTTTTGAATGTAAAATGGAAAAGGCATTAGAACAAGTGAAACCTCATTTCTAGCCATTCTTTGTCATGTTACTCTTTAATGTTTTTGTACATAATTTGCCACCATCTGAAATTTTATTATTGATTTATCTAAGTTACCTTCTTTATTTTCACTTTGCAGGATTGTGGATATTGTTTGTCTTATTTACTACTGTATTTTCAACCCTTAGTATCAGTGTTTGTCATATATTCAGTGCTCAGTAAATAACTGTTGAATGCACTGAATCTCTTCATTATTGAGAGATGATTCTCACTGACTTTGTACTAGAACGAACCCATATATGCTTACCTTGAAATGACCATAGTGATATGATATAGGAATAACAATGAGTTATATTTAGGAAATGTGTCCTTAAGTATTTAATAAATGATCTAAATTAATTAATTTAATGGAATCTTTCTAGGCAGCATTTATTCTCAATTATCAATCCTCCATTTCCAAGATATCCTGACAGCATATGAAATGTGGTGCAGAAATATGTACATGCGTTTCCCAGTATGCCCCATAAGACATAGAAAAAGCCACATTGTATAAATTATCTTTATTCATATGCAATACTAGGGGACTATCATTTGGAAGGAGAGATGCTGTGGTGCACTTGGTTTCTGGTTCAGTGTCTTGGCTTAGCTATAGTTCTGCTTCAAAAGCTGAAGCATTGAGGCTGTCAAGAATATCTTATTATTTGCACCCCTGTTAAATTGCCATTATTTGCTCCATCTCATGTGCATGGTGCCTGTAGCTACTGCAGCTCTAATATCTTCAGTTCTACCCTTCTCAATTTCTGAAGGTGAATTCAGGTTATAAACTATAGGTCCATAGTAAGTATTACTTGCCTTTTCTACCCTCTGTTGCTGAAATTATCTTTGATGTCCCTGGGAAAGATGGGAAGTTTATCCTTTTTATTGTCTATTTCATCTTCTTTCCTCTCTCACTTTTGTTGATATCCTTGTTGAGTTGTTTCTCATATATTGGATCTTCTAAGGGCCTCTTTCCAAACTCTGTACTTTAATGTATTACAACCATCCATGTATTATAGTCTCATTATACTTAGAAATGTGTGCAGACTGTCAAAAATAATTTAAACGTCCCCTAGTGGATATTTATGGGCATCAAATCAAGGAAGTGAAGAGAACCAAATTGTAAATCAAAACCTGGCATGAAACAAGCTAGTCTATTGAAAATATAATTGTACCAAACCTAAATACTTTCTCACTGAATTGTTTTTCAATTCCAAACCAACCAACCAGCAAAGGTAAACATAACCTGAATAGTTTTGAAAGTAAAGAAGTAGGGGCCCCTGGGTGGCACAGCGGTTAAGCGTCTGCCTTCGGCTCAGGGAGTGATCCCGGCATTCTGGGATCGAGCCCCACATCAGGCTCCTCCGCTATGAGCCTGCTTCTTCCTCTCCCACTACCCCTGCTTGTGTTCCCTCTCTCACTGGCTGTCTCTATCTGTGTCGAATAAATAAAATCTTTAAAAAAAAAAAAAAGAAAAGAAGTAAAAATTTAAAACTTGAGTTTTAACATTATAAAGTTATATCTGTATTTTAATTTGCTTAATTCAGAATGAAAAAAGGAGCCAGTTGCATCAACAAATAGAGTCATCCCTATGAAAGAAAAAATTGGACATTAATCAAGAAAAGTTAGAAAAAATGTATTCCAAAACAGAAGGAGGGGTGAGAAATGTATGTGATAGAACCCATCTTGTTCATGTTAGCGTCATGAACATTGGATACACAGTAATATTGCCAAGACCATTCTATACACCTGTGCATATACGTGTACCTACAATGATACAGTAAAGGTGAATTCATATTTCTATGCCATGGCAGATAGTCATCCACAGAAAGTGATGGCTAGTTCCCAAATATCCTGGGAAAAATAGGGTTTGGGAGAAATAAGGGAACGTGTTGGTAAAGGGTCCTTGCATCACCATGTCTGCATCTCAACACTGGTAAATGTGTACGACATATATTCTAATCTCCTCCTATGGGTCCCCTAGAGTGACTGCCTGCAAAGCACTGAGAGAAGAATTGTAATCACCCCCCCAACACACACACACACACACACACACACACACACACACACAAACACACCAGCTATTTTGCTCTGTGATGAAGAAAAGCAAAAGTTTTGAAGAATAGTAAAGATGCATCATATACTGGTTATTAGGAAACCTTAATGAAGACCTCTTCTTCACTATGTAGCAGTTTAGCTTTTGAGAATATTTTCTTGGCTTTATAGCACACACCTAGGATTTAAATGAGTAGGTATACAGGTATAATATTCCTTTATTGAATGAAATTAGAGAAACTGCTTCCCTGAAAATGTTCAGAAGATATAGAACAAGAGAGTTACTTCATCTGTTCACCATCACCAGTGTCTGGGGCATAGTTTCAAAGTTTTACTCTAATTACTTTGCTTTAAGGAGACTGTGAAATGGTACCTTTAAGACTAACTGTATGGAGAATAAATATACATCCAAAATACAGTCTGTTTTCTGGCAATGGGGCAGGCCTCTAGTGCATTACAGAAGTATATATTACAATGAAAGTTAATCACAAAAATTTATAGTATTGGAAATCACATTAAAAGAGTGCTTGCCCTATGAAAAGGAATTGGGAAATTTGCCATAGAATATGAAATTTGGAAAATATATTAGGTGGAAAGAGTATATCAATTGCTTTGAAGTCTATTTTCTAACTATACCGTATCAATATATACTTGAGGAGCATAAGGACCACCACCATTAGCTCAGCCTTCCTTTTGTTTATTATTATCTAAGCAATAAATTTGGGTGAATCAAAAATTATATCCAGTTCACAGTTTATTTTATTAATATATGCAGCCTGATTAGAAAGCACGTTTGGAGTTGCACCATTCTATGATTGACTTTCCTATGCATAAAATAAAATTTATTTGTATTTAAAAATTAAAAATGAAATGTCATGAATATTGTATACAGGTGGACATTTTTTTGGGTCCCAATTCTGTGAAAACATTTACTGTTGAAAAGTTTTTAAACATTTTGTTGTTGTTGTCTTTTATAATTCAGGTTATCTGGGATGAATATACCACCACCAATTATCAGCAACAAAAACTGGCTCAGGCTTCATTTTGTTACAGACAGCAATCACCGATATCGTGGATTTAGTGCTCCATATCAAGGTATGTTTAGTGAATTCCTTTGTCTCTTGTGATATTGAAATGATTTTGGTATATACAGCTGGATTTTGCGTTAGAAGCAAAGTATCTTTGGCATTAATAAATGGTAATTTGAATAAGCAAAAGTGGTCATTCTCTTGCTGAGGCAATAATGTGATAATCACTAAATTGCAATAGAAAAGTTAGTTGGTTTTTATAGCACAGTGTTCAAAATAAAGAATATTATGACCTCTAAAAAATAATATGTAACAGATGTCATGCTTTACTTTAATAAAGTGCTTCAGCAAATGGACACGCTTCCTAAAGCTGAACCATAAAACACAGCAGTAAACCTGCAGTTGTAAATAGGCTCTCCATCAATTGAAATCCATTTTCATATACAGTGTGTTTGCTATTGCTAGTTTAATTAACCTTGTTAGGATTATTATCCACTATTTTTATTAACACACATAATTTTGAAAAAGTGAGATATAGTATTTGATGTTACCTTGAAAAAACTCTTTATTTAGAACAAGATTATTATGAAGATGGAGTGTTAATGAAAATGTAGCTTCTACAGTGTTTATTAATATTATGTGGGTTTAGTGTACTTTATCCTCAGACTACTTATGTAAATAATTCATTTCATTCTCAGTAGTGTATCAGCTCCTGTTAAGGGAATTGTGAGCGCTGCCATAGTTACATTTTTCCATTTATCTGTTTTTCTTTTTTTATTTAATGCTTTCCTTTTTAGTAGTCTTAAGTCTTAGGCACTTTATAAATTTAATACGGTGACTTTAGGCAGCTTATAGTTAATACCTAAAATGTTATTAGGCCACATACTATTTTCTGGAATACAAATCTCAACAATTAATTTATATTTCGAAGACCAGTAACCTACCTATAGGCATCCTATCAGTAACATTTCTGACAATAGTAGTAACAGATTAATGTGACTGGTATTTTGACATTTATAATAGTGTATTGGGTATTACTGTAATAAAAATCACTAGAATAATAACTTAAAAATTGTTTTTTTAGACAAAACCCACTGTAGAAAAATCTATAATTTTTATTGCTAATGTAGTTAATTTGATTGGAAGCATGAATGCAAATATGCTCTTAAATCATGCATTTCTCATAACAGAATACATTATTCATCATAAAATACTATATTTTAAAATTGAATAATATGCATGGAAAATTACTTTTATGTATTTTATTAGAAATAGCTGTCCAGAGCAAGTAACTTGATTTTGACCAGTTTCAGCCAGTGTCACTTTTAAATTTTAAATAATATTTTGTTGAATTTCCAATTTCAGTATCTAATTTTTATGTACTTTAGGAATCAGAGAACTCTTTCTATTGAAAAAAAAAAGTTTGTAGAGCTTCTTTATCTCTCTGGGTTGACCCCTTTTGGAGTTTTCTAGCCACATGATTTTATGGCTCTAATTCTCCTCTGCAATGAGTTAAAGCAGATGGCATGGCAGAAATTCAAAAGACTATCATCTTTGACTCATGGTGATCTTTTCTACTAGATTCATGGAATCTTTCAGTCAGATGGCTTTTCCTCCTTATCGGAATAGAAATAAAGTATTGTATATTTAAATGTATAACCGGGAGGGAAAAGATCTATCTCAAAAATAAAATGATACTTCATTTGCTTTATGTAGTATGGTTTCATGAAACTGGCATCTTTAGATAGGGTTGTTTTGCCTTATAAGGCAATAGTGCAAAGCTGCCAATAGATTTGTGTATTTAATTATTATTTTCAATATTCTTCTTGCTGATCTTAAATTGACTTTTACAGTACCTTGAGGTTCAATTTGATTTTCTAGCATTGCCTGTCTGGTTTCAGGAGTGAAAAAGAGCCTAACAATGAATTCACTGTAGTAAAATAGAAAGGAAGTGTTTTATGGAGTATGCATTTTTTTCTGTTTTCTGGAGGAATAGGAGCTCAAAGAGGGTAATTTTTGGTGTAATCTATATCTACACAATGTAGAGGCCTAAGAAAACAGAAGCTATGATTTTATAATGTGATCAAGGAAAAGTTTTATTACATAAATTCCACCTTTACATCTATCCTTTTAAAACTTTCCTGATTTAGGCCTGATTTTTTCTAACTGCATTATGTCCAAGTAATATTTTACCTAGGCAGCATAAATTCATTTGGAGAAGTAATTCTTGAAACTATAAACAAAGAAATTTGGGCTAAAAATAAAACCCTCTAACAAGCTGACTTAAATAGGTGTAAAATTCATAATTCTGACAACCTGAAAGACATGCCCTAGCATGAAATGCTAATCATCCTGTTTTACATTGTACTATGCTACCATTTAATATCACTGGTATCTAGATTAAAGTCAAAGAAAGAGAACAAAAATTATGGAATATACTGTACAGAAGTCAGAACCAGGTCTCACATAATACAGTTTCTTAATACTCAAATACTTATTGAGTACCCAGTGATTATTAATGAGTTATTTATTATTTTGAATTCATTTAATGTTTTAAGGAAGCTCTAGGCTTTCAAAGACTGATTACTCCATAGTATTTTTGCTTAACCTGTGTTCTTTATAAAAAACTTTGAAATTAACTACAAACTTACTAAAGGTTCCTGAATGGCATTAGCTATGTTTTATAGTATCTCCCATCATGGATGGAGTAGGCACATAGACACACTAACATGGTTTCCTCAATAGAGTGTCCTTTAAATTGTTAGAAGCTAGCTTCCTTATTGGTTCAGATATAATTTAAATAGGGTTAATAGAGGTAATGGATAACATACTAACAAATGTGGTTCTGGTTTTACTCAAAAATACTTAGAAAAGTCTTGATTTAAATAAATTGCCTTCGATATGCAAATTACTGCCCCTCCCCAGATCCCACACTGAATATGTCCACTTCTATCTAAAATAAAACTGACTCTTTTTCCCCATGAGTTTATTTATATTGGAAATCCCTTTTTTGAAAACCCTATTATTATTTCTACTACGCTTCAAAATTTTTTCCTCTTAAATTTTCAACTCTGCCCCAAAGAAACTTATTTCAATATCATTTTACTATATTATATATTAGTCTTTGTTTTTTAAAATTCTTCCTGCATTCAAGTTTCCTTAAACGTCTTCTAAGGAGAACTTGAATTGTGCTATGTCACACATAAGTGGTGTTATTTTTCTTATATGTGGTGTTTGGAAGGTCTAATATTTATTTATTGAAACCTCCATAGCATTGTCATTTGATTTTTATTATAAACCTAAAATCTACTTATTTTCCATTTCTATGAATATTTGATCATATGTTCTTAATTTCTAAATTAGAAGATTTTCAGATGACAGTTGTCCAATACATAAAACCTTACGTCTAGATGATGTTTATTTGAAAGTATTGTTTTTCCATCAGTCTCCATTATTCAACTATGAAATATTATTACAACATTTTTCATCTTAAGTTATTCAACATTTCACATTTTCTTAATGTGCAAAGATGTTCTAGCTATAGATAATCACAAAATTGTCTTTGGTATGTAAGTTTAAGAAGTGCAGCATATAATTAATTCCAATTATCCAAGTATATGAATATTTCTATATTATAGATTATGTTTTCTAAATTCTTACAGATTTTATCGCATTTTGATTTTCCCTTTTCTTCCATAATCTTGTTTATGTAATTCTTCTTATGTAGGTTAATACTTTATAGACACTTATTTTCAATTTGACAAAGATACATCAATAGTAAATACAGTGCATTTTAGGGTTAGGAGGGAAAATACTTTATTAGATAGCTTCTCAAAGAGGTTGTCATCCTTTTTGGGATCAGCTGTGTGTCTTTTTGGTGAGAAAAACATATTTAATGAATGGAACTTTCAAATTGTATTGAAAATGCACTGCCATAAACCTCAGTTTAGACACACATAATTTAAGTGAAAAACAGCTGTGGAGCAGTATCCATTTCTTAGGTGTGGAAATGTTTTGACATAAACGTGAGTGCAGAGTTATTGAACAAAGATAAATAAGATTATCAGGGGTCCAGTGTAGTCTATAAGGGAAAGACTAAGAATTGAAATCTGAGGTTACTAATTGCTGAGTTGTTTGAGCCTTGGTCTCCATCAGTGGGGGAAAAAAAAAGTCACAGTTGCTGTGCAATCAAAATGTATTAGGTTTTCTATGAGTAAGAGACATGCAGTGCATAAAGATGCTTCATTGGAAAGAAATAACATGACAAATGGGTGAGAAACACACTTTCTAACCATGAGACAAAAATAGTTTAAAAATTGTGATCAATGTAAATCTGAATCTAGAACCACATATAAAAACGACAAATCCTATGTTTTATAAGTACATTCCCACATTTCTCCAGGGAAGAAAGCACTTTTCCTTAGAACACAATTTTAAAATGAAATTTTAAAAAATAAACTCAGTTATGTTATAAAAAAATAATATTTAAAATAATATAGTTCAAATTTAAAAATAAAGCACAACATCAAAGCGATCAGTGTAATGCTTTATTTTTTCTAATTTTGCTTAGGCATCAGTTTTTCTTTGTGTATGTTGGTATGTCCATTTATAATAAAGCACAAGGAATCCTATCCCAGCATTCTAATCACAAAACTCCTCCTCTAATTTGGTAACCATCAATGTGATTCATAGGGTTTCAGGATTGGAGGTGGGACTGTGACATAGTAAGAGAAGATCAAAACTTTTGGTTCAGATAATTTAGGTGTATGTAGTTTAACATAGTAAGAGAAGATCAAAACTTTTGGTTTGGATAATTTAGGTGTATGTAGTTTACTGTAATAGGAATGTTGGACATGGACAGTTAGGCTGTTTTCCTGGTGAAGACAATAGACAGGGCTTTGCTAACACAATTCAGGAGATATACTCTCTCTATATTTCATATTATGGTAGTTATTTTTTAGTGAGTACATACTGTGGGAAAAATCATAAACTGTACTTGAATTGTTATCTCAAAATAATCCCCTTTTCATACATGAGACAAAATGCATTAATTTAAGCTTAGGAAGTCAGCTAGTTATTTTCATTTACTGAGTTTTGAGGGAATAAAATGTTGAGTTCCATTGGTGTATAGTGTTTGAGAATAACTTCTAATCTTGTACCTTATTTCTTTTTGATTTTATTATTAATATCACTTTTTTCCCTTCAAGTCTCATTCAGTGCTATATCATTACTTTCATCTTGAAATTCTCGTTTTTTTCCTTTTAATTTTATTATGAGATTAAGAAAAAAAGAAACTTCTTTTACTTCTTGCTTAATGAACTTGTCTGGTTTATGGAGTTCATTGTCGTAATTAGTACAATGTCTACACAACCAGAAGAGGTAATGAGGATGTTTAATAGTCAAAATGGTCTAAGTAACTATTGGTTTGTCTAAAAGAACCATTAAAAACTCCCTGATAGCATTTCCTCTGTGATGTAAATTATAGTCAGTCCATACCAATATAACATTTAAGGCCTTTTTTTTTTTTACCATATTAATTGATAATGATAGAATTAAATTCTTCTGTAGCTAACTATATTTACTTTTCCATTCCCATCCTTAAAACTTATATGACAATCTTCTTATACATCCTTCAGACCAAAATTCTGTTCAGAAATTGTGAATGTGTTTGACAGTAAACTGGCTAATTGTTATTTAATTTCAAATTTCTGTGAAGTAGACATTTCACTGTGAAAAACCACTAGTAACATGAATGAGGCATTGTAAATCAGAAACACATTAGTGATTCATTTCTGCTTAACTTTAGTCAAACATAACAATCTCTAGTAAAATAATTTATCTTGATAAACATTTTACACTTATCAATTAAAATTAAGCCATATGACTGTATTTAGAGTTGAACCAAAGTTTTAATATATGAAATGAGAATTTAGATATAGAGTAGAATATTAAGAATAATATTTAATTTATCTCACCTCACTGTTTTATAGTCCTTTAATTCCGGTTGTGAGTTAACTATATGCATTAACACAGAGAGTACCCAGAGTTATTGATGGATGTCATTTAAGATAAAAAGGTACTTTGGAAACATTACATTCAGATTCTGATAAAGAGGATCACGTAAACCAGGTAACAATGGATTTTTAAGCAAAGTACAGCAAGAAAATGTAAAGAAAAAGAATGTATGTACTTAAATAGTCATAGAAATCAGTATATTAAAAACGGTATGGAGATTCTGTTATAAAATTTTCATTATTTTCTAAGGAATTGAATCAATCTCTATAACATTGATATTAGAATGATTCTGACATAGTCAAGAAGGAAAATATCATGGATTGTTACTTTAAAGAAAGGTCTTTAAGGCTTACATTTGCTAAGTGTTTTTTCTTAAGCCAATGTTTTGATTGTTTCTTTAAAAAATATTTAATGCTTAAAATAAAATCTTTATGGTTTGCTAAGTGTTCTTTCTTAGGCCATGTTTAATCCATTTATATAAACCCTTTGTTGATACATCTTAAAAAGTGAAAGGCAAATTATATTAACCTTATGTTATAATCTCATAGAATTTGTAAGAATCTAGAAATATCTTAGTAAAATGATTGTGATTTAGATTACTGTTTTCAAATACAGCTACTATTATGAATAGGAGATAATTATCAAATATCCAATGGTGATACTTTCTAAAACATATACTAGGTTTAAAATATAGTACTTGACAACTATACAACTGAAAAAAAATCATTTTGGTGTAACATTTTAATTTGGCTCATACTTGCCTGTTAATCATAGGATAAACTTACCAGTCTCTTCTAGGGAAAACATCTCTTTTGTGTTAACTTCCTTGGGGTGAAAACTCAAACTTTTCAGGATTTAGATCACTTCTTTCTTTTTTAAAGAAAATGTCTAGATATAAGTGATAGCCTATGAGGCCTAATAGTGATGGGATAAAATGGCCTGTCCATATCTACACCCTTGCTCTGATTCATAAATAGTAACCAGTTTCCATGGAGATGTCTCTTCTTGGTAACTTAGAATCCTGTAAACATCTATTGCTGGTATTCACAAGGCAACTTGTATGCTCTTTAAACGTGGTCAGTTGTCCACCTTTCTAACTCTACTCCATGACAACTTTTGCTCCGTCTTCCCATCTACTCTTTAGCTAAAGCTCTTTAAACCTCATTTTCTTCTATAAATTCTCTTTTTTCCCTTACCATATTGTCCCCATCGCAGGGCCCTGGCTCTGTGTTAATTCAGTGATACCTATCTACCACCAAATACCCATCGGTCAGTAAAGTGTAAAACTACCCACTTGCTGGACACATATTACTCTGGTGCTCTGCTGAATCTGGGTATGTCTTTAAGGGGCTTATATTTTTCCATAAGTCAATTCTTTAAGATTTCAGAATTAATTCCTTTAGTAATATAGTTTAACAAATTTATATAGATACTTGTACTATATCTAACTTCAGTCCTCCATGAGAGTTTTTACACAGTAGGGCAGCTTAGACTTTCTGTTCCTAACAGATGGTGAGAAAGCTTTTTTTGTGTCATGTCCTGAGTTTTCACTAATCATAGGTTTTGTAAAGCTCTATTAACTTTGTCTTCCAGGTTTGCCCCTTGATCTGAAAAAGGAAATGTTTGAAATTTATATTACATATTCTCTTTCACCATAATATAACTCTTGAGACTAATATCTAGATATGAATTTTAAAAAATGTAATATTCAGTCAAAGTTGTATAAGAACTCTCTAAAATCAAAGGGATCCCCAAGGGCTCAAAGAATGAGGAAAATCCACAGTATCAAGATTAATAGTAACATGAAATACAAATGTTTTAGATTTTCAAAATAGTCCAGCTATTATTAAGTTCGAAATTGATATCCTTAAGGAAATACACATATTATATTTCCTAAGTTTAAAATATATTCTGTACTAATTTAATGTTATTTAAGCTACATTTATAATTACAAATTAATTTTTAAAAAGTATGTCTGTAGGAGCGCCTGGGTAACGCAGTTGTTAAGCGTCTGCCTTCGGCTCAGGGCGTGATCCCGGCATTCTGGGATCGAGCCCCACATCAGGCTCCTCCTCTGGGAGGCTGCTTCTTCCTCTCCCACTCCCCCTGCTTGTGTTCCCTCTCTCACTGGCTGTCTCTCTGTCAAATAAATAAATAAAATCTTAAAAAAAAAAAAAGTATGTCTATAATATTTACTATCTTATCCCAACTAACTTTGGGCTAGTGTTTTCAGTTAATTTCTGTCAAGTATTTTAAAATTTTATAATGTAATGAATTCATGAATAACACTTTTTGTTTATAATTGTTTGAAATTCTTGAATTTCAAAGTACATCTGGTAGATTACAAAAATTGCCATCATTTTATGGTAGTACCTCATGGTGATTCAATATTGTTCCATTTAGTATTCATTTGTACATAAATATATACGATAGAGTTTTACTCATAATAAGAATTCTTAAATGCTAACATTTACTGTCCTTAGTGAGGGCAATTTCATTACATCATGTAAGGATGAGCATATAACAAAAGATAATTGATGAAGTTGGTGTTTAACAAACAAAATTCAGTGTTTTATAAATTTTGTTGCCATGACAAGTATATTGAACAGGTGATTTTGTCTTTAGTAGTGATTTAATAATTGCACAAGATGAACTCCAAAGGGCTTCTTCAATCAAGCACAACAAGTACAAGCAATCAAACACACTGTAGATGATTGATTCTTCCATGTCAGTATGAAAAATGGAGTCTGAGGCAATGCTTGTGGACCTTACATTCATTTCATAGGCAGTTTTACCATGCCGTTCTTAAATAACATCACAGAATTAAAATCCCTAGGCTTTTTAATTCAAATCCACAGATATCCAGAAATAGTTAAGCAATTTAGAAAAAGTTCCTTCAAATGATTAAAAAAAAAACAAAACATTAGGATTTTCCTTAAGTTTAGAGTTGTATGGAAATGGTGGTCACACGGTCAATTTTGGGGCCCCAAAAGCTCCACGAACACTGGGTTAAACAAATTTAAGTTGAATTGTTTGATTTAAGCAAATGATACCTTTTAAGCTTATTTAGGACCTGCTCTTCCTCAGGGCACCTTTTGGGAAATGATCCTATAAAGGATAAATGGAAGGATTGGCTTCATGTGATAATAAATTTATTATTACTTAGCCTGATCTTTCTTCAGTTATGTAATTAACTGAAGTATAAACAAGACAGGCATATTGCTAATGTTATTTAATTAAACTAAAATAAATTTTTAGATCAAAGCCCCATTTGAGATTATTATGGCACATTTATTTATTCCATTATTTACTAGCCATCCAATTTTGTTCAACAAAAATATTACTGAGCACTTATTTGTAGCAGACACTGAGCAAGGCTCTGTAAATTACACAGTTCTTGAATTCAGAGCTTCCTGTCCAATCTGTGAAAAGATGAGTGAAAACTCCATGAAAAGAAAAATAATTTATGAAGTATTATAATTAAGAAAATACAAGCTCATACGGGAAGTGAAAGAGAATACGTGGTCCAGGAAAACTCTCCAAATACTTGGCACCTAACCTGAGTAATGAAGGATGCAGAGGAGTTTTAGGTTAGAATGGTGATGTGATATCTATGGTATAAAACTATGTTAGTCTATATACTATTGCTGTACAGGTTATTAAAATGTTGAAGTAGTACTGATTAGTAAATAAATAGCCACTCCTATTGGGCCAAGAGCATCTGCACTGCCTTCCTGACTCCTGACCTGCCCCATCTCTTTCAAGACTCACTGGATTGTCCTGAAATATAACAAATGGCTCATATCTGTCACAACAGAGCACCTCTTAGATACTATCAGTGACCAGCATTCACAATTCAGTTTCTAGTCCCTACCAGCTATTACTCAGTGTCCCTAATATCACTCCAGACCTTTTGGTTCATGACAAATTCAAAGTGACCAGCAAAAAATACTACCGTCTATTACTATTGGATTACTTTAAAAAGGTGTATTGTTTACTTTAAAGAATAACACATATCTGTGCAAATTAAAAGTTATGAGCTATATGTTCTATCTACTATATAAAAGCTAGAAAACAAATTCTGCATTGTTTCATAGTTACCTGGTTTTATAATTTGCAACTCCCTAAAGATCGTGACTGTGTCCTTTTATCCCTGCATCTCCAGAGTTTACCATTTTATAGGTGCCAAATAATGTTCAACAAATGATTGAATATCGTATGTATGTGTCACAGTTTACAAAGTATTTGCATATGCATTATCTCATGTCATCCCAAAAATTGTATTATCATCTCTACTTTACCAAACAATAAACAAAGACTCTGGGACAAGTGATGCAGGCCTGCCTTGCACAAGGACACTCAAGATAGGTGGCGAGTGGGGGCTGCGCACGTCTGCCTCAGCCCTGTGCCTGATCTTCCATCACCCAGAGAAAGGAGCTTATTTGTCTGATTGACTCAGATGTCCTGTTTGAGCTAACTGCAGCCCTGTCGAAAAAAGTATGAAGCCCAGGGTCACATTAGAAAATAGCAGAACCAGGTCTGAATCCTTGAGTTTTTGCTTTTAAACCTGTGCTAAATCTGCTATGAACTCCAGCCTTAGTTATCCTCAAATTTACAAATTTGTAGAGTAGATTTGTTATTTTTAGAAAAGGCTAAAATTCCTTGAGAATCAAATTTGGTGAAAAAAATAAGTGAAAATTGTGGAAATACACTGTCCTTGATTAGAAGTGACATGTTCATAAAACAATGATACTAAATTAAATTAGTTAATATATGGGCAGCATTTTGAATAGTGTCTGACAGAGAGTAAGCATTATATAAAATGTTAGCTATTATTACTATTATCAGCAGCAGCAGCAGCAGCAGGAGAAGCCTCATCACCCTTATTGTTTTGCTAAAAATGACTTGAAAGGCAATTTCAAGCATGTTATGAATAATAGGGGTATTATTTGAAATGAAAATATCTCAACTTTTCACGGTAATTAGTTGGAGACATTTATTTGATTACATAATATAAGTGCTTGTTTGTTGATTTAAAAAAAGAAAGGATTCCGTTTAGTACAGGTTTCAATACAGTAGATATTATATTAAAATTAGTCCCAGTAAACTATATCAAATATTTAAAAGACAAGTGTCTTACAAATTAACCATGTGCGATACCAGCAGAGTATATTCTTTGCTCTACCCTATGTCTACGGGGTGGAACAATGAAATCATCTGCTGTTATAAGCTGATTTATCTTTTTATTAGATCACGTACTACTGACTGTTACTAGAAAACCCAAAAAGGAATCTGTAGCTATAGAACAGCTTAAGGTGAAAGAAGTGTAAAACACTTATTAGGAAAGGCAATAGTTTCATTACACCCAGTGTACTTTCGTTGGAAAAGGTCAAAAGAAAACATTATATTGTGGATCTAACAAGAAAGTGACTTTGTTGCATTGGGCTATATCCTTCTTTCCTACAGAAAACATAACAAGTACTGGTTAGAGTTTCCCTAACTAACATGAGCTTCCAGATTTTGTGTTCCTACACTTGTGCTGAATTTCCAAGTAAGTACTTATCTTTCCAGGTTATAAACATAACAGAAAGCCAGGTAACACTTTACTGAGGCAGGTGTTTAAATAAGAAATAACAATAAAAACTAAGATTGCAAGAGTACAGAGAGGTAGAGATTACCAGGAATAAAATTTCCTTTGTACAAGTATTGGTCTATAAAGAACACTGGGCTAGAAGTTGGTAAATCTGGATACACCCTCAACTCTGTGAACTTGAATGGATTTCTTAGTATTTCAGGACCTTGAGGTCATTTGATAAAAGAAAAATAGACTTTTCCCGAATCTAAAATTGTTTGGCTTAATTTACTGTTTCCAATGCCAGTAAGTCACAGAAGTTTCTCACAGTGGTAGTTGTGCGCACACACACACACACACACACACACACTTTTATATTTCCTTGTAGCCACATTAAAAAGTCAAAGAAACAGGCAAAATGCAATTTAATTACATTCAACTGTTATGTCCAAAATATTAACATTTCAACAGTAATGTAAAATATTAATGATGTACTTTGTGTTATATTTTCAATTGAGTCTCAAAAATCTAAATGTATTTTACACTTACAACACAACTCATACTTAACATTAAATTTTGAATGGGAAGAGTTGATTTTTAATAGGCTAGACGAATAATTTACTTATAAGTACAGCATTTCAATGTATTAGCAACTGTTATTTACCTGGATTTCACTGTAATTCTAACTGTCTGCATAAAATATTCAAATAAACACATCATAATGTATGCTTCCAACACTTTCACTACAAAACTACATCTTACATAATGCAGTAGTTAAAATGTAGTGCCAAAACAATAAGATTGCATTTAATGGAAAAATATTTCATGCTACCTATTTCTAAGTTGAAATTAAAATTAGTTACAATAAAATAAAATTAAAAATTCAGTTTCTCAGTCTTACTAGCTACATTGCAAATTCTCAAAAGCCACAAGTGGCCAGTGGCTACTACACTGTGTAGCCTCTGCAGGTATGGTGGATAGCCCTCTTGTGACAGCTGAGCTAGTGCTCTCCAATTATAAGAAAGTAGTAAATATGTCCAAAAATCACAATAAATATACTGAGATAATATGATTATAGTATCATTTTCCCCATTGTTCCTCAGCTTTGTGTTACTGTCCACTAATTTTTATGACTTACTGTATACGATCATTATACTGCAGGATCTGCCTTAGTTCATCACTTCAGAATCTATAATTATTTGAAAAATTGTGATTTCCTTCTCCACCATATGCAGCTTAAAATAAATCCATAAAATAAAAGCATTCAACAAAATTCTGACATGCCCCTTTAAAAATTTTTAAAACATTATTTTCTTTGAAAGCCAATTTCTTTTCTTTTTTCCTTTTTGTTTTCCTTTTTGTTGTTCCCTCCAGCATGCTTACTCTGCCAGACATGTGGGACAGATCTGTCTTTTCCCTACCACAAAAATATTGAGAAGGTTTAAGCTCGTATTTAAGAAATGGGATGAAATGTTTCTGATTGAGTATGTTCTGATTATCTAACTTAGGCATGATTTCTTATGTTCTGTTGTTTCATTTTCTCCATATGGATATTCATTCTTTGATTCAGGAAGTGTGGTAACCATATGCAAAAAGCAAAATATCCAAATGCATTTTAAGTTTTAAGAAAACCTCAGATTTATTTTAGTTTTCACTGTGGGATATACTAACAGATTCTAATAAATAATTTCCAGCATTTATTCCAGAAGAAAGATACCCTCAACATGCATCTTACCTAGGATGAAAACTCAGCTCTTATGATCACATTAATGTGGTGAACTAGTTTGCTAGGACTACCATGACAAAATGTCACAGACTGGATGGCTTAAACAACAGAAATTTATTTTTCACAATTCTAGAGTCTTGAAGTCCCAAGATGAAGGTGTAGGTAGGTTTGATGTCCTCTGAGGCCTCCATCCTTGGCTTGCAGATGGTCACCTCCTTCCTGTGTTGTCATATGGCCTTTTCTCTGTGGACACTCATGCTTGGTGTCTGTCTCCACATGTCAAAAATTTCTCTTCTTCTAAGGTTATCAGCTATGTTGGATTAGGGCCTATCCTAAAATACTCATTTTAACTTAACCTCTTTAAAGAACTTATCCCTAAATACAGTCACATCTTGAGGCACTGGGGTAGGGATGCAAGTCAGCCATAAAACTAGAGACACAGTTTCAATTCTATAATTAGTATACCAAGCCCCAGCTATTAATCAAAATACTAAACATCATTGAATGTTAAGTTCTTCCCTCTCTCCCATCCTAGCACTTATTAGCCAGGTACTTGTGTAAATAAAGTAGAGGGCTGAAATTGACTCTTCTCTCTCTCCATCTTGTATCTTCCTCTTTCTTCTAAACTCCTTATTTGCTGCTGTTTTAGGTTTCACTAAGATAAATCAGAGGTAGAGCAGAGAAGAGGTAAAGAGATTTGTCTTGACCTTAGTCCTAAACTGGCTACATACTCTCTGCTCCTGATTTTCAGGCTGACTCTGTCATGGGCAGTCCTGGGGCCTTTTCAGGGATTCCAGCTGGGTCAGTTTCTTCTACAATTTCTTTCCCCAGGGGGGTACATCTATTCTAAATGGACACTTGCCAGAGTTGGTCTCCAGCCATTTGATACCCCCAGCCTTCTTCTGCTAAAGTAGTCTTTACTCCTCAGGTAACCTACTTGACAGGTCCCCGGATGATGCTATTTTAAATCTCCAAAACCCATGATCCTCCTTGGTAAACTAGAAATTGTTGTGCTTTTTTCTTTTCTTTTCTTTTCTTTTCTTTTCTTTTCTTTTCTTTTCTTTTCTTTCTTTTTTTTTTTTTTTGCTCTGAGAAGCACAAAAAGCGGGCTTATCTTAACACAGAAGCACTTTCTTCTGTCACCCTCTGAATTTCCTCAACAGATGTCAGTTTTATCTTATTCCTGTGTGATTTCAACTTTAGTTTCTCAGACATGAACAGACACCAATCTTTTTTGTGGGCCAACTGCATGAAACAAATTTCATAACTGAATGATCCCACTGAATCACTAAACTAACACCAGAAGGTATCATTCTTCCACCATTACCTCAGAAAGGCAAGGGAAAGGGTACTCAATGATCTATAACGGTACTCTCAAAGGAAATAATTTCACCAATCTCCTCTCTGCTCTGTCCCCTTTTTACATATTTGCTGTGTCTGAAGAGTCCAAGAGTCCCATAATAGATTCCCCTACATTTCTTTTGAAAATGATTCCTATAAGAAGCTTAATCTGTCATACAGTCATTTAACTATCTTAATGTCTGCTGAATTAATGCTTCCATTGAAGCTAAATCAGGAATTGTCCCATTCTCACCTCCTGGTACACATTCCACAGACACATATGCATACATATATGGAAATGTTTACACACTTGCTGAAATCAGTTTTTATACTTTGCCAGAATATGTGAGAGTCAATGGGAACTATATTTATCATTTTCAGTACTTGGTATAATATTTGTATGTGTGGTTTGCATCTTTGTCTTCTTTTAGTTGTAAATTTTCTCTCTGAATAATCTATCTCCTATGATATTGTATAGTTGATAAATTAAATATGAAAAGCCCACAAAGAATAGATGATGCAAAATCAGACAATAGTTGGAAGTTTCTGGAGGCCAGGTTGAATGTATGGTAAATAGGAAACTGCAAACTTCAAATATGTTTTTTTTTTTTCCAATAAGAGAAATTAGGAAAGGCACTAATATTAAGATGAAGATCTAAAGTTATTTACTGAATCCCAGTTATATCTGTGGTTAACTATATAAAAAATGCTGAATGTCTTGAATCTTAATTTACTCATAAAGAAAATGAGGAAGTTGGATTATATAATCATTACACTCTTTTTAGGTAATTTTAAAAATCTTGAATGATGTCATTTCTTTTTTAAATGGTACATCAGTGTATGGTGACTAACATAATATAATAAATATTATTATAATAAAAAAATTAAATGGTACATCAGTGACTCTCCATAAATGATTTGCAGATGATGACCGAACATTTGAGAGCTTGTTTATATTTTTTTTTCAAAATTTGTATACATGGTTATGAGGATAAAGTTTTAGGAACGTTATTTTGCAGCTCTGACTCTAAATGAGAATCAAATGAACTTGATTTCTATATGGTCTTAATTTAAGTCACATAGTTTATATTTTATGAGTATGTCAACATACAGCACATACCTGTCCTGAGATGGCCTTCATTCATTTATTATTTAAAAAAAATTTTTTTAGAAGTGAAAAAATTTACTGATCATGATTTTAGGGTCCTGAGATCAAGCCCCATTTTGGGCTCTGCACTCAGCATGGAGTTTGATTGTCCTTCTCCCTCTGCTCCTCCCTGCCGCACACTCTCTCTCAAATAAATAAGTAAAATCTTAAAAAACAGTTTGACAATTTTATTATTTATTGTTTATACCTTTAATATTTACTAAATATTGCCAACCACAAATGAATAATCAATAAATTAGAAATTTGGCCTCTAATTCATTTACCTCCTTTCCCTAATATTCTGAATAACAGTTGCTAAAGTAAACTAAAGTTATTTCTTGGTGCACAGATTTAAATTTTTAACTTTTTCGATTGAGTTGTTCAGTTGATTCCACAGCTATTAAATTACCTTGAAAGAAAAAACAAAACAAAACAAAACATTAAATCTAGTACTAAATGCCCTGAAATGATCTCCCCACCACTGCTGACTAGAAGTAAAGGAAATGAGGTCAAGGTCCTTTTTCATGACAACTTTATTTTACAAATAAAGGACCCAATATTTTAAGCTTTCTTCCACATTGTCCCATAACTCTTCTATTTTCTCTCATTTTTTCTCTTTGTATGTTGAATGCTTTTTAGTATAACTTTGTGTATAGATGACCCTGCAATACTCACATCTTCCTGTGAAAACTCTTTCTATATAACTTATAATGTATTTTCATGCTACATGTCTTTGCTTTTTTTGCTACATGACTTCCTTAATAGCTCTGCATAATGCACTCGCATTTAATTAAATGATAAGTAGGGCTGTACGCCAAAATCAATCTGAATCTGAATGGGACCAATTTGTTTCATACCCTACAAGAGGATTTTATTCCTTGGTATCTTGGTACTTAAAGAATAACACATTTTAAAAGTGGTACAAACTTAATAGAAAACTTTACAAAAATGTCTATATCCGAGGGCTTCTTTAATCAAGATATTGTCAACAAAACCAAAAAAGAAAAAAATAAAAGTTGACATCCTTTTCGAAATAAGTTCTTTTGTTACATTGTATTTCTGTCATTGCTGTTTATTTTTTTGGAGAGTGGGGGCTTAAATGTATAGCATAAATATAGGTGTTGGAAAATAAATATTTTATATCCGAGGCCAGTGTCTTCACAGAAATGGCAGAGATATGTTTTCAAGGCTGTTATTTCTGTGACACATATATTATTTAGATTTTATTTATGCTTTGTTGAAATATACAATTTCTCAAGTGATGTCATTTGAAGATAATAGTAATACTGGTTTCTCCACTCTGTAGCATAGTAGTAAATAGTATTTCTGGAAGCAGAATGTCTGGACTCAGATCTTGGTTTTCCCATTTGTTCCACAATTCTGCTTTTTATTCATTTTCTTTCCTAAAAATTATCTCACTAAATAACCCAAATTCCTAAATTTGTCCTTTCTTCTCCTTTCCTCAAGTCCTCTGTTCTGTATTCTTTTTTCTCTTTTTTCTCAGAGCCTATTCTGGTTTTTATTAATACATAAAATATTTACTGTTGAGGTATCCTAATTGTCTTAATAGTTTATCTTAACTATTAGATAAAATTAATACTATCCATATTTTAGGATAGGTAACTGGCAAAAACACTTATTAGAAATAAAACAGAAAAAAACATTAACAAGGAAAGTGTGTGCTAAAATACAATAGATTACTCATTTTTATAGAGTGAAAAATAAAGATCAATTTTTGAAGAACAAATATATAAAGAAAAAGTCAGCAGACAAGGAAAAGTTAGTTACTTCAGTACAAGTTAATTTCTGTTAAGTTAAATATTATAGCAGGTTCTGAGTTTCCACTGCCTCTCACACTTACCATGATTTATAACCTCATGTAATTATTTAAACATTTTTCACAAACTGGAAATCCATAAACATTTAGGTCAGTTGTCAGATGGATGTCAGATGAATAATGACATGTTCCCTAAGTAAAAAAGTTGACAGGAAAATCCGTATCTCTTCACAATAAATGTTAGGAAACACAAGAAAGAGGGTGTGTAATATATGATAAAAGGTATAACCTAGTCAAATTAAATCATTTTTCAGACCTTTAGCCCAATCTGATTAGTGAACTAATTGAATATTTCTTTAACTCCCTAAACTCTGACCTCCAGTTTTCATACCAATACAGCAAAGTTAAATTCAGTATGATACTTGACCAAACGGACATTTAGGTGAAAATGATTGTTTCGAGATTTCTTCTTAATTAAAGCTGATTGCCTCATTAAAGAAAGCTCATAGTTGATTCAGTGTTTTCTTTTCTCCATGAGTGAGCATTTACTTTTTCATTTTCACAAAGATGGTTTTTGAAAACAATAGTTTAACACAAGTGAAAAAAAAATAACATGTATCAAAAGAAAATATAAAATATTTAAATATATTTCATGAGTGATGAGTTTTTTTATGATTCATGGTTATGAATGAAAACTCTGGAAAAAGGAGGCCTAGGTTCAAATCCTGTTTTCATCTTTGAACAGCTGTAGGATCCTCATAAACTTGTTTTCTTCAACTGTACAATAGACATGTTAATATTACCATATCTCAAAAGAGTTGTATTAAATGAAATTGTTTATAAGGAAATTAATACATTGACTTACATACTAAGAACTAAAAAAGAAAAAAGTCAGCTCATATTATTCTACATTTCTACCTAACAGCTTATACATCTATGGGCCGCTTAAGGTATTTTGTCTCATAGTTGTTTGTAGGTCCCCCTCTTATTGATGAAGTTCCTTAAGAGACACATTCAGCTCACTCCTGCAGTCCCAGCATGAACTGCCCATAATAGTCCTTTAACCATCTGTTTATTCATTCACCCAACATTTATTGAGGCAGTTCTATGTGCTTTGCTAGGGGATATGACGGTAAAGGAGAGGAGCAAAGTCCTTGCCTTCATGGTTGTTGCATGGTTGTTGAGGGGCTGTGAAATAAAATTAAACGTGTGTGTGTGTACACACACACAACACACACACGTATTAAACAGACTGAAAGAAATAAAATTAAATGCCTTCATGGTTGTTGCATGGTTGTTGAGGGGCTGTGAAATAAAATTAAACGTGTGTGTGTGTGTGTGTGTGTGTACACACACACACACACACGTATTAAACAGACTGAAAGAAAAAGAGGAATTTTAAGTGTGAATGTCTGCTGTGAATGAAAGAATGGAAGGGGCTGGAATAGAGAATAAGGTAGGGGATGTAGAACCTAGGTTAGTTAGATACCCAGGTAGCATATCTCCCTGATGGAGTGATGCGTAAGACAAGCCAAAGTTTAGTATGAGAAGAGTGGAGTAGGGCAGTACCAAATGAGTTGGACTGAGGAGAATAGGCCAGTCAGGATGAACAAAAGTCCTGCAGAAGAAAAAAATTTAAAGGTTGAAGAACCTAAAAATACCCATGTGGCCAAAACATAGCAGAATTTAGTGAGAACAACCTGCAGTTGTATAGGTTCATGTCCTCAGGCAATGATAAAGGATACATGGAAGAATATTATGCAGAAGAGAAGGGCAATATGATTTAATCTTTGAGGAGATTTATTTTCTTCCATCTGCGTAAAAAATGTACTGTAGGGGGACACGGATGAAAGTAGGGAAAAGGGTTGTGTTGAATTAGGCCTGAATTAGGATAAGGAGATAAAAATGAAAGGAAGACAGATCTGATATAAATTTGAGTTGAAATTGATAGGATTTACTGATTAACTGGATATTGTTATGGGGGAAAAGAGAAAAATTATAAATGATCTCTAAAATTCTGTTGGTAGAAAACAAAAGATCCAAGGAGAAAATGGTTTATAGTGGAAAGAAAGAAAAAAAGAAAGTAGGCCTGTTGTGTTTGAGTTCCAGAGTATATTTGTGTCACACAAAAACGATCATATAGGTACATAAAAAAGGAAGATACATATTTATGTCTGAAGTTCACAAAAGGAAGATGCGTATCTATGTCTGAAACTGGAGTTTCAGTTGGGATTCAGTCCATAAAGAGAACAATTTAAATCCCTGGGATTTGATAGTTCCTTCGGAATACTCAAAAGTGCAAAGAAGAGACAACCAGGATTGAGAAACTCACTATTTAAATTTTATGCTGATGAGCAGGAGCCAACAATAGATTGAAAAGAGTCTTCCAACTATTAATAAAGGGGGTAGAAAACTAGAAGAGAATGCTTTCTATAAGCTCTGAAAACAGATTGTTTCAAGAAGGTGGCAGTGGTCAATGTATGACATACATTGAAAGCTTTTCTGGGGCGCCTGGGTGGTGCAGTTGTTAAGCGTCTGCCTTTGGCTCAGGGTGTGATCCCAGCGTTCTGGGATCGAGCCCCACATCAGGCTCCTCCACCAGGAGCCTGCTTCTTCCTCTCCCACTCCCCCTGCTTGTGTTCCCTCTCTCGTTGGCTGTCTCTGTCAAATAAATAAATAAAATTAAAATCTTTAAAATAAAAAAAAGAAAGCTTTTCTGCTTTCCTTCTCAGGACATTCTCAGAATTTTTTGATATTCATTATAGCCAATTCTCTTTACCTCATTCTTTCTTGGATCACTTCCAGTCAGTGCCTACCTTTATAATGAATGGAGGTCACTATTTCTCAGTCTTCATATTATTGAGCCTATTAACAGAAATTGATACAGTTGATTTTACTTCCTCATTGAAACACATTTTGCAGTTTGGCCTCTAGAATGCTTCTCTCCTGCTTAAACCCTGCCTCACTGGTGATTCCTCCTCTCTTTCGCTTCTTCTCAGATTTCTGATCTGCCATCAGGCTTTTTGCCCAAAGTTTTTTGGTCATCTCATGCAGTCCTGTGGATTTGAATACTCTGTTGATGACTCCCAAAGTTACATCACCAGCTCAGATCTTCTGCCCTGAGCTCCAGCTTGGCATACACAAGTACCTCTACAGCATCTCCACTTGGATTTCTAATACGCTTCTTACACTTAGTATCTCCATGGTTGAACTGATCTCTTCTCCCAAAGGCTGCTCCTTTCAGTCTTCTTATATCAGCAAGTAACAGTTCTTCCTTTCCAGTTATTCAGAATGAATCCTTGAAATCATCGTCTCCTCATTTTTTATCACATTTTATATCAGCCAGTCATGATCAACTCTACCTCAAAATATCCATGACGCAATTACTTTCTTTCATTGCAACCACCTACATTCCAGCCACTCTCTCCTCTTGCATGGGTCATTGCCACTTCTTCCCAAAAGGTCTCCCTGCTTCTATCCTTGGCTTTCCATAGTCTATTAGAAATAATGTAGCCAAAATGATATTTTAAAAATTGTAAGTTAGATAACTGTCATTCAGCTCAGAACGCTGCTGTGGTTCTTTCTCAATCAGAGCAAAATCTTGTCTAATTTACTTATTATTTATTAATTTATTATTATTGATTTAGCATTTTTACCTTGCTGCTCTCACTGTTTTTTCCCCCATGCCTTCTCTTGCCACAGCAGCATGCTTTCTGGTTCTCAAAGTGTCGTAAGTGCTTGCTTAGGGCTTTTGCATTCACTTTTCCTGGAAAATTCCTCCCTTGAATATTTGCATGGCTCAGTCTCTGATATATTCGTACCTTCACTTAAATTTCACGTTCTTAGTGGGGTCTTCTGTGCTACTCAGTTTAAAATTGCATCTTTCCTGGCATTCAACTGCCCTTTCAAATTATTTTTAATAGTGCTATTCATCATCTGAATATAAGTTTCCTAAACACAGGGAATATTTGGCTGTTTTCTACATTGCTATCTGCTATATGTTCCATCACTGGGAGAGTTCTTGGCATATAGTAGGTGTACAGTAAATATTTGTCAAATGAGTAAGTTGACATAGAATAAGATTTAGTAACACAGAGGTCATTTCAGTGGTAATATTTGGGCAGAACCTTAGACAAACTTATTTATGGTATAAATATAAACTATGTAAGTAAAAATAAGTTGTGTAGACAGTGTCTTCAAGAAATTCAGATGAGAAGAAAGAAAAAAGTGTGAAGGTGGTTAGAAGTAAAATGTAGGGTCAGCATGTGGTTTTACTTTATTTTTTGTTTTTCAACCTTGGAGATTGAGAGTGTATTTCTGTAACGATATAAATGACTATATAGAATAAGAGAAATTAGTATTACAGGAGAGTAAAGAATGTTCTGGAGGGGTCATAGGATATGATACAGAGCACAAGTGGGTAGATGTTGTTTCATACATCTTGCTTGCTTGCTTGTTTGTTCTCTATAAGAGGAAGGATATTTTCTTCCAGGATAATGAGAAGGAAAAGGGGATAAATGTTTACTTATAAATTCCTCTAGAACTCTCTTTATTTAAATTATTCTCAAGGAATGATAGTAAACTAAAGGTTATTTTTCAGTTTGGAAAAAGTCACACATTTCAGCATTATAAAAAATGCAAATGACTTAATTTATAAATTAAAGTTATCCAAAGTAAAGGTAGTAGTGAGAAAATTAAGAAAGAAATCTTAAATAAAATAGGGACTGATAGAAAAACATTAGAGTCATTTTATCCCAAATCGCATGATCTTTCTAATAGAATTTGCTGTATATTTCACTTTAACTTTTTTTGTGTGAATATAATAATGTTTAGTTAAGTATTTATATATAATTTTTCAAGGAATGACATTATAAAAGAAGTTTTAAAAAAGATGGATTATAGGATCTGGGAAAATCTTAACTTCTGTATTGTTAGTTTTACCATTCTGTGATAACCAAAATGGTAGGAGTCAGTATAGGGATCAAACTATCAAACTTGTAAAACATCTTTAATACAATTACTATTTTAGCCTCTGATAATATCAACTGATATAAAATTAAAGGTAAGTGCAGATATTATATCCCTTTGGCTATCAAATTGCCATCTTTTTATTATGGAGTTCTGACAAAATTATTAAAGCTGTTGTAAATTCCCTCGCCAGTAATTACCTGGCACCTGATTGTTAGCTATTATTCATACATTCATAACAACAAAAATTCAAACAACTATATCTCATAGAGACAGTTACATGGGGAAAGCAGGTATTCATCAAAGAATCATAAATCATTAATACACATTACAACTTTGAGTGAAATAACTAATTACTTGAATGTGTGTGGGTTAAACAGATGCTCAAGTATAAATAATTTAGAAATTTAGTTTTTACTTAATAAAATTGTTCTAACTTATGTGACAAGTTTATTGAAGAGCTGGAATCTAACTTAGAGAAGAATAAAATAATGTTGTTCTTTCTCATCACTACCTTTGAATGAACTCTATCAACTTTTTCTTCTCACCATTACCCCTGAACATTGATTTTGTGTCATTGTATCATATGAGACATTTTTTCCCCTGTATTTCATTTCATCCTCACAACACATGATGCAGTGGTTTTCTTTTCTTCATTTTATAAATTAGGAATGACAAGATTCGTAGGTACTAATGAGTTTCCTGAAGGTTTCACAACTTAGTGTTGGCATAGAAATCCATAGCTAGATCTTTCTGACATCACAGCATTGCTCTTACCCAGCATAGTATGACTGAAGAAAAGGAACAAAGTGCTCGATGACTTCTGTCAGAAACCAACACTATCATATATTATCACTCTCTTGATTGACTTCTTTTAGGATCTACAAATACTATTACATTGGCTTATAATTTAGCAGAATGAATTTACCTTTTTGAGTTACAGTTCATCCTAGCGCAAAGTTCACTTATTTATTTAAGATATTGGATATATATATATACATATACTCACGCAAATTTCTTCATGGTTTTCCACCCTCTGTCTAAAACCACTGGGTATTTTTTACCCATCTACTCAAAACATCTTTTTTTCCCCCTCAAAACTGTTTAAAAATCTAAGTGACAGCCAGACAAAAAACTAGTTAATTAATTATTCTTAGTGTGTGCCCCACTAACTGAATTGCTAGATGTGGGTGTTTCCCACTAAATTTGAAGTAAGATTAGGTCTTTTCCCTGCCTGCATCTATGCATATGTCTTCCAGAAGTACTAAATCATCGCATACTTTCAAAATCCCCCTTTATTCCCCACATAGATTTCATTAAGTTAGGTCCTGAACCTTATAATATGGAAGGGCAACCTAAACTACCCTGTCCTTCAAAGATACAAATATCACTTTTAATTATATTATTTTTCACTGAGAATAGTATGGACAGCTGCAAATATACCTGTTTAATTAGATATAACAAAATTCATGGAACAATTAAAATTATATTATAAGGTCAGATCACCTGAATAGCACTTCCATCTTGGAAATGTTAAGGTTGTGAAAAAGGCTGAGAAGGATTCTCCCTTACATTTGATTATTTCTGCTTCCATCCTCATGATTTCACAGCATGTTTTATGAATTAAAACTAAGTCATGGCTTTCTTGGTTACTTTCATTATTTATTTAAGGCACCTTAATTATTTAGAACTTAAATACTTAAACTCCTCAGTTACTTAAATTTCCTCATGTAAATTTTAATTAAATATTTATCACAGCTCCAAGTGAAACTTAGAATTGAAAATCACAGATAAAAGCTAAAAGAAGTGACAGGTTAAAATCCTTCAACAAATCTCTCCTATTAGAACTATATAGTTCTTGATGTCTGAAGAGTAAGAAATGACTCCTTCAAACTGTTTCCTATCTTTCACACTACCCTTGATAAGGTTCTCTCTTTTTTTTTTTTTTTTTTTACTAATTCCTGTCACATTATCTGCACCATAACTGAACTGTCATTGTCTGTGTTTTTTCATACATCTTCATTTTTGCACAGGCTTTTCATTTAATCACCGTGGCCCCCTCCCCCCAGTTGCCTGTATCTCTCAAATGCCATCTTCCCTGTGTTTTTCCTTCTATAGCAGTTCAGGTATGATCGTTCTCTTTTCACGTTATTTCTTTGAGTGTAGCCAATATTTATAAATTCCATAACACCTCTAAGGTAAAAATATGTACTTTATTAACCTTTATTTTGTCTTCAGACCGAGAATAGTGCCTTGGAGATTATAAATCTAGATGTCTCCTATGGAATGAGTGCATATAAAATTTTTATTTATTAATTTTGTTTGCATAATATATCAGTTACGTTTTATCTATTTCCGACTCTTATAGATGCATTTTTTTTCAAATAGAAGTATAAAAGACATTTTTACCACTGAGGATATCTAATTTAATTATTTTTAATTGGCAAGGTTATTATTCTTACCCATTGGAAAGGAATGAACTGAGTCACTTGTATAGGTATCCTAATTTCTAAATAAATATGGCTTATACACATAGGTGTATTGGTTCAACACTTATCTAAAGTATAATGTGAAGAAGGGATGAATATTAAGATGTGGGGGGCATCAGTGTAGTACAAGAGAACAAACAACACTTATTGGACTTGGAGTCAAAACCATAAGGTCTTAGCCCTTACAATCTCAATTTATTGGTGATAAAACAGATACAATTAATGTCTAAATTATTTTGATAATTATATCCCGTGGTATTTTGAAAGCATCTGTCATGGTACCTTGACATTTTAGACATACCAGGCACTCACATAGCTGATCTACCTAATTTATTGTATGATCATTTTTAATGAAAAAGATTGACAAAATAGCATTGTGTATGTTCTTCTTTTTATTGCATTTGTATTTTTCATTGGAGTAATAATAATGAAGTACATTCCTAGTTTTCACTTGCTTTTTGCATTCAGTTATTCTTTTTAACAACCCTGTTTCTGCTAGTAGCTGGAAGTACGTGTTCATTAAGTTGGACATATCTGATGAAACAGAGGCGATTACTTCACATTTACAGACTGTTTGCTTTTAAAATTTCCTTAATGGGTATCAACTAGTGCAATCACACATTTGTACTTGATATTTGCAATAAATTAAACAAATTGATCTATTTTAAAATTCTTCTTAGTTTAATCATCCTCTGATTTTTGATTTGCCCATTGAATCAATCCATTGTCCCCGGTCATCAGGTAGTGTTATCTCTATGTTTTATAATGGCACTAGCCTTTACTTTGATCTGTCCTCTGACTCTATTGCTTAATCAATTCTCTACACAAAACTAGAGCGATTTTTTAAAATATGCAAATTCAGAACCCTTACTATGGCTTCCAAGTGCAATATTAAAGAAATTTACTGACACAGCTATTTGACTCCGTATGGTCAACCCTGGCCTGTATCACTAGACTCATCCTTCTCCTCCCTGCCTATGTCTCAGCAACATCAACTTTCTGGAAACATTTTCTCCCAGCCTTCATATAGTTGACTCCTTCTTCTTTCTAGGTTATAGTATAAATGTCCTTTTCTCTAAGAGGCTTTCATTGTCCAAGTACCAGGACTCTCCATAATGCCACTTTTAAAGTTTTCTTCAACTAGCTATCACTTATTACCTTTCTCTGTTAATTTGTTGGTTTGCTGTATCTCTTCTCTTTTAAAAATGTAAGTTCCTTGAAAGGAAGATTGGGTATGTTTTTCCCTTTATATCCCCAGCATAGCAGTGCTTAGCGCGTAGTAGGCCCTCCATAGGTATTTATTAAATGAATTAACAAATGAATGCATGCTTCTTGTTAGACATATTACTCCATTTTCTTAATTGGAGAATTAGTACATCTTATGTCATTCTGTAGAATGCCCTAATCTCATTTTTATGCCCCATTTTAGCCTTGGCATCCTTCTTGTTCCTTAAAACGTCAGAAATGAAAATTTTTTGAATAACTTGGATACAATTTCCAGCCTGTATGATAGGCTTTAAGGGTCACGGAAGAGCATTATTCACAGTCACATTTGTGCCAGTTACGCTGGCGTCTCCCTGCTGCTCACAGCATCTGTTTCTTTCAGGGACTGTGCTTCTCAGCTTTTAGCATTCCCATCACTTCGTCTGTTATTTATTTGGAACATTGGTTTCAATTAGCCATTTGGATATTTTTTAAACCTCAGTACTCATTATACTTTCCATATCCTCCCAGGCAGTTCCTCATTCTGCATGGATCTGCTCTTGGCTCTTAATATGGAGTCTCTGGTCTGATGTATTTACCTTTTCAGCCTTTGCAAATGTGCATTCTGGTGCAGAAGCTCTCTGTAATAGCTATTTTCGAACCTTTTCATCTTGGAATGCTCTAGTGGGGTGGAGTAAAGGGCCAGGAAATCTACCTCATTTTCTTCCACATGCTACTGTGTCACATATTTCTTGCCATAGCAGCAAACTATGACCATCATCAACTCATTATATGCACCCATACACATACATGAGCATGCACACACATGCACATAGACACATTATCCATTAACAGCAAAGTGATCTGAATTTAAATCAGATCTTACCTTTATGTTGCTTACTTAGAGTAAGTTAGAAAATAAAATCCAAACTTCTTACAATGGCATACAAGTCCCTAATTTCCTAATACTTAACATTGTCTCACTGCCTTTAGGAACATAACATCTTTTCAGCCTTAAGTTCTTTGTATTTGCTGTTCTCTCTGAGTGGAAAATTATGCCCTCAAGTCTTCCCATGACAGGCTTTTGTTGTTATTGTTATCATTCCAGTGTCAGCACAAAAAAAAAAAAAAAAACCTTCTCAGAATAAGCCGATGTAATTTAGATTACCCTTCACAATTTAGGAATTCACCAGTACTGGCTCCTGTATTTCTGCCTTCGTAGTACTAACATTCCTAAAATCCTTGTGCTTACTCTCTTGGTATCTCTTCCCTTCCCTTGATCATTTTAGAACCAGATGAATACCTGGAGTATATTGAATTCCTAATACAGTTTATAGAAGGAAAGAAAGAAAAAAGAATGAAGGAAGGAGGAAGGGAAGTATAGGGGTGGAGAGAGAAAGGGGGATATATTACTTAAATTCTCTATTTTCATAGATGTGTGGAGCTAGAATAGATCTTGTAACCTAATGATTCCTTTTTGGGATTCCCTAGAAGAATAATAACAGTTCATTATTTTCATTATTTCAAAAAGCTTAATTCAGTTTTACCCATCACAGGGCTTCACATGCTAACAAAAATATCAATTTTATTTACTTAGCACTATAATTAAATTATCCTAGTGACATATTGGCTACTTCATGGCGATTAGAAGGGCTGATTAGCAGGTGTTATGACTGATTTTTTTTTTTAATGAGCGTACATTTCTTATTGTGAAAGTGATTCAGTTTATTTGTAAGAGAAATTTTCCAATTTTTTTTCCTTAGAGAAATATAATGAAAGTAGCATTTCACAATGAAAAATTTGAGAACCACTAATTCAGTCCAACCTCTTCTTATGATTAAGTGAGGAAACTAAGATGAATTGCCTACAATTTTATTCCTAGTTTTAGCGAAGTCAGTATAAAACCCAGAACTAATTTCAAAATAGTGTTCTTCCTCATGTCATATACAGCTCATCAATGAAGTGATGTTAAAAAAATGATTGTAAATATAGATCTTCCTTGACTTAATGATGGGGTTACATCCCGATAAACCTATCGTAAGTTGAAAATACCACAAGCCAAAAATGCTTTTAAGACACTTAACCTACCCAACATCATAGCTTAGCATAGCCTACCATGAACATGTTCTGAATGAGTACATTAGCTTACAGTTGGGCAAAATCATCTAATACAAGGATTATTTTATAATGAAGTGTTAACTATCCCATGTAATTTATTGAATGCTTTACTGAAAGTGAAAAGCAAAATGGTCGTATGAGTACACAATGCATTAAGTGTACGGGTTGTTTACTCTTGTGATCACAGGGCTGATTGGGAGCTGCAGCTAAATGCAGCTACCCAACATCATAGGAGAGGATCATGTCTCATATCATTAGCCTAGGAAAGCTCAAAATTCAAAATTTGAAGTACAGTTTCTACTGACTGCCTTGCACTTTTGCACTATTTTATAGTAAAAAAATCCTAAGTTGAAGCATATTATGTGAGGAACCATCTGCAGTCATATTTTGTGACAAGTGAAAGTATGGATGTAGTCATAAATGATTTTTAATTAGTATAGATGACTTTGAGTTGGCTAACTCAAAAAATGCACTATATACAGTGTATACATGCAATTTTAGGATCACAGAATATTTTCTTCACCTCATCTTTTCTGTACTGCAAACATCAGTTTATGTTACTGGCTGGTATATTATTTTTTCATTCTAGTTTGTTTCAAGGCATACCATAAGAAGTTTCATCTTAATTAAATTTTAGAGAGATTTAATATAAAATAATTCTATTCTCTGTTAGGAAAGCCACAACTTCACAGATTGAGTGACATTTTATAGCTAAAATCATCTTTTGCAAAGGAAAATGCAATTTTTGAGAACACATTTTGTAATCACACTTAAAGATACACTTAAGCTTACTATTTTTGCAGATAGACTGTAGGTGACTCTATGGCATGACTGGGAACTCTGAGATCGCCTGACATTCCCCCAATCCTATGCAAAACTTTTAACTAGTGACTGAAATTACACAACATAAGTTTCATCCTGTAATAAAAGACCTTGACTGACCTTGTAGTGAAGTTATATTTTTAATTCAACAAAGAATTCTACCTGCCGTTTTGAGGAATTGATGAAGTTGGTCCTCATTGGCATGACCTTAGAAAATTGAAAAATAGCAACCAGGGGGAAATGAATGCAAACATGCAAGACTTGTGGATTAACAAAGTCAAATATCTTCTTTTTTAAAAAGATTTACTTACTTATTTGAGACAGCATGTGTGTGCATGCATATACATACATGCGTGTGCACACACGTGAGTGGGGGAAGGGGCAAGGCAGAGGGAGAGAGAGAATCTCAAGCAGACTCCCCTCCCCATGTGGGGCTTGATCACTGGGCCCTGAGATCATGACCTCAGCTGAAATAAGAGTTGGATGCTTCACTGACTGAGCCATCCTGTCACCCCAAAAGTCAAATATCTTCTAATTTTTAATTTCAAGAGGACCCCAGGTGACCACATTTAAAAATTACTAAAATTTTACTTTTTAATTTCAAGAAGGCTTTTTGTTTTCCATCAGTGGAAAGAGAATACATCTTATCATGATACTACCTTCTTGCTAAGAAATATGTTTGGTTCTGTGAAGGAAAGAAAGAAATATGGAGTTTGTTGGAGAGTGGACTTGAGGAACTGTTTCTGTTGGCTTCATGACAAAGTCCAAATATCTTCCTGTGCCTTATACTATACCTACTGTACCATATTCTCATAATATGCCTTCTACCTATATTTTCAGCTTAAATTCTTGTGATTCCCTGCTTGTAGTCTGATTTACACATGTTAAATGGTCTTAAATTCCTAGAAACTAACAAAATCTGTCTTGCCTCATGGCCTTTATACATGTAGCACACTCTTCTGGACCATCTCTTTCCTTTCTTTTCACTTTGGAAGCTCTAGTCATCTTTCTTATTTGAATCTAAAGCATTTCCTTCAGGAATCTTTTCTTTATTAAGTCACTTCCAAGACCAGATTAGTGTTTCTATCATGTATTCCTATAAAACTCTGCATTTCACTTATTGTGTCAGTTACCCATGGCTTAAAAAAGGTTTAAAACTGCAATGCTTTATTACTTCTCATAATTTTATTGGTTGTCAGGATGGTGCTTGGCTTGCATATGTAGCTGCATTAAGCTGGAGAGTTGACTGGGACGCAAGGCCCGGTATGGCCTCACTGAGTACTGTCAGCTGGGGCACTTCAGCTCCCCTCCTTGTGCCCTTCATTTTCTAATAGACTAGACAAATTCCCTACCTGGCAGTCTCAGGGAACTATCCCAAGAAAGCAAAGGTGAAAACTGTAAGGCCTTTTGGAACTGACACTCTAGAACTCACACAGTATCACTTCTGCTGTATTGTGTTGGTCATAGCAAGTCATGAAGACAGCCTAGATCCAAGAGGTGAGGATCTTTCTATCAAGACTGTACCTCTTGATAGAAAGAGTTGCAAAGAATTTGTGGCACATTAACCTAACACAGCAACATAGTGTATCATGTTTTTTTAGTAATTTTCTTGTTTCTCTACTTACACCACCTTTCTAGCTCACCACTGTATCTGATCACAAACAGTTACTAGTAGAGTAGACATCTAATATATATGTGTATTTGAATAAAGCAAAAATAGTGATGCTATTAATTTTTATTCCTGATGTGGAATTCACATATTTAAATTTTATTATCAAAATATATCTTGAATAAAAATACATATTATTGCATACAAATATAGAGCACAAGAGACCATGGAACATAGTTATAGAGAAATAAAATGAAATGCCTAAATCATAACTGAATAGAAAACAGTGTATCACCAACTATGGAATCTGATAGTCTGAGTAATCAAAGTGCCAGATCAATCAGGTATTTTATTTTTATGTTTTACTTTTTCATTATTTTAAGGTTTTTTAGCTCACATGTCACTTTGTGTTTCACCACCAGCTATTATATTAATCGGTACATTCCTTGGCACCTTCCCTTGAATGTAATCTCTCTTAGGAAACATACTGTCTGCTACTGACCTCTGGATCATTCAGTGCCTGGCATGGAATGGGTACTCAATAAATTCTTGTTGAATAAATACATGAATTGAATATATGAATGAATGCCCTTAATCAAGGTATTTACCCTTGACTATATGAATTATAATCTACCACCTATGATTGTTACAAAGATTAAATGTAAAATGTTTATCATGGAAATTACCACAAGTAAATGATTGGTAATTGTTAGATTCTATGATTAATAGGACTTTGAATCAGCCTGGAATAGTTGCTGAAAACTAATTGATTCTTGGGTCTTTAGGGCAAGTCCTTTTGGGAAAGCATCTATTCTTCTTGAATAATATAATTTATGTGGGACTGAGGAAAAAAAAAAAAGTAGACCTTCCATGAAATATTCTGAAGATTGGAGAAGTCCTTGTAGTTGAGAGTTAGACCCAGAAATTTAAAGTTAGACCCAGAAGCTTTGTTCATGCTTTAAAAAAAAAAAAAAAAAAAAATCCAGTTTAGGAACAGGGTATGAAGCCTCAGGGATGATAATGTGAGCCTTTAAACTATTAAGCAGCAGATAGTTTTTAAAGATAAGTAAAATTAGATTACTAAGAACAGTTTTATGAGGGAGAACCTGTAATAATGGAAGGAGGAAATAGGACACAGAGGCATCATATATGAAGCTGAAATAATAGTCAAGGTAGGCAAGATAATCTATTAGGGTGTGGTGTGCATTTTGGCTGTATTTGCAAGTGAAAGAGGTAGGGAATTTATCCACAGACTTGAATGGGCAATAAATGTTACTTTGTTCTTTTGAATTCAAATGACTTTGAGAGCTGCCATTGTGTCTAACAGGAGGAAAATTCTGTTCAGGTCCTTTGGAGGGAGGGTGGAAGAAAGGATGGCACCTTCTTCTTCCCTTGTGTTGCACAAGAATTGAAAGGGCCTTTGCAGTGTATGGACAGTAGGGAGAAAGGCACCCAGTCCTTGTTTATTAACCACACTTTCCTTGAAAGCAAATGATTCTGCACTTCCCATAACAAGTCTGAGATGAGAATCTTAGCCCAGGGTGAGAGTCCAGGTTCCTGGACCCTCCCACTTTTCCCGCAGTGGACCGGGAAGGGTGTGTGTGTGTGTGATCTTTATTGCCTCTCCTTGGCCCTCCAGCCTCTACCCCAGTCATCTCGCTTCTCCTGTCACTTGATGTAATCCCCTGAATAGGTCTAAACTGTTAGGAAATGAAAGATATGGAGAGATCTTAGAGCAAATCTCCCTTTTAACCCTACAGAACCATCCTTCCCTGAGGCAAGGGAATTGCAAGAAGGACCTAGAAACAGACATGTGTTGGAGAAGCAAGGAATGGGGAAGAAATACAATGAAAACAAAGCATAAATAAATAACTTACATGTTGATTCAGACACAAGTGTTTACATGCTATATTGTATTGAGGAGGCTAAATAGAGGTGTACCCGATTTTGCAGGATGTAGGATTGTGGTTTTGGGATTGCACTATTTAGGTCCAATTCCCAGCTTCCGGTTTACTAGCAAAGTGAGTAAGTTTATGTTTGAAGCTGCTTTGAGCTTTAATATCCTCAGCTTATAGGTACATTTGAGGATGAAATAAACTAATTATGACTGTGTCTAGAACATAATTAGTACTCAGTAAATGGTGTTGCTCTTTATAACATGTTTGTTTAAATAGTTCTGTTATCTAGTCACTTAAAGTAAACATATTGGAATGCCAAACATATTTGTAGTGTCTTAATCAACTCTGTTCTGAAATTGGGGAGATACAAAGATACCATCCCATAAGTGAGAAGAGCAAGTTTTTATCACCTTTATAAAAATTAAAAATATACTTCAGAAAAACGTTTGGATATTAATATTATTACCTTTGGTATATTGCAATTACAATAAGCCAAAATCATCTGGTTAGATATAAAATTTTAGATATTTAAAACCACTTTAATGGGTAAGAAACCTTCCCTTGCTTTAATTAATCTTTTTCATCAGAAAGTCTGTTAGTTAAAATATATGTGATCTTGATCAAATAGAATATCTTTACTCCAGAAAGCTTTTTCAGAATTAAGAGGATATAGATTTATATGTATATAGTGTGTATGTGTGTCTCTCTATGGAATTAGATATACATAGTATGTATACATATATAGTTTTACAGGAAGATATATGTGTGTGTGTATATATATAGAGAGAGTTTATAAGTCTCTGTATAAATCAGAATTTATATATACATTCATATATATATATATTTAAGGGATAAAGAGAGATAACTGAATTTTTGACTTTCATTTTATATTTTCTGTCATCTGAAAAAAGCAGGATGGGAAAAGGCTTACAGGTCAAAAAGGCCTACTTGATAATTTGAGGATGATATCTTTTTTCAGTATTCATTGCCATTTCTAGTGCTAGATACAATTCAAAGTCCATTAAGTTCTTGCTGGAAATATCTTCAATTCAGGTTTGTTTGAACTGAAGCATTAATAAGAAAGCTTGGCAATGTTTTGTATGAGTCATCTATAGATTTAATTCTCAATATTATTTTCTTCTTCAAGTATAGAATATACAGTTCATAATGAAGAAATGGCTAGAGTATCAGCTATTTTTTAATACAAAAGAAAAATGTAGAATTTAAATACAAACAGAATAAAAGTTCTTAGCACACCTCATTCAACTTGTCTTTTTAGTTTTCATTTCATAAAAAGATGTATGAATTTTCTCTAGATGTTCTTGTGCTGTCATCATGCCTACTCTCTGCATTCCATAAGGTTTCATAAGATCAATCAAAACATATTACATTAAGTGAATCAACATTTCTTAATAGTTTTTACTTGTGTGGTATGCAGAAAATTTTCAGAGTTTGTAAGACTGAATTGCTTTCAAAGTAGGGTTTCCAGATAATATAATATCCAGGATTCTTGGTTGAATTTGAATTTCAGATAAACAGTGGATAGTTTTTATTATAAATCTGTCCCAAGTGTTGCTCCAGACATACTTATAGGAAAATAATGTTTTTCTGACATTCAAATTGAAGTCACTGTCCCATGTTTTTATTTACTAAATCTAACAACCGTATTTCAAGGTACTTAAAGTCATATGGTGGAGTTAGCTAAATATTTGCCCTGCCTTTAGTCCATATAGCTTGAGTACCTTGTTCACATTACAGCAGTTACAATCCTTCTAAAGTGACAATCTTGTCATGTTAGTCTCCCGCTTAATATACTTCATTGATGACTTATCTTTTCAAGCATCCTTTTCCCACCAAAATTTCTTGGCTCTTCAGGCATTGGTCTCTGCCTACCAAATCTGCTACCACTTTCTCTTCATTCCTGCCATACCAAATAATTTGCAATTGCCTCAGCATGTCTTGCGTTTTCCCCTGCCGCACCTTTTTTCTGAGCTACTACCTCTGACTAGGATATTCTCTAATTCCTCATGCACCGGATGAAATCTGCTCATCCTTTACACTCAATTCCAATGTCTTTTCCACTAGAAAGTCTGTCCTATTTTGGAAGAATAGCTAAGGGCTTCCCCACTGTATTTTCATAGTTCTCTATGTGTCTTTCATTGAACATATTCCATGACTCTGATTTTTTAAATTCATGACTGTTTACTTACAAGACAGGGATGGGATACGTGTGAGAAAGAGTGTGTGGATGTTTGTTGGGGGGATGTATTTGTGCTTGATGCACAGTAGTTATTTAATTCATGTTTGTGATAGAAAAAAGAGGAGGGAAAGAGAAGATGAAATGCCTCAGGTTTTAAAGTCAGCTATTTGAAATGCGACTGCAACATAGAAAAGGGAAAAAATCTTTACTTTCTTCAGTGTAGAAATGATGAGGAATAGGAAGATTCATAAGTAAATAATATTTGCTTTCTCTAGAATAAATACAAGATAAAGTTATTTTTCCAATATCTACAAAAAATGTAAAAGCAGAAGTCCCTTGCTGAATCTCTTTGTTCATATTTTGCTCTTTTTTCCCCTGTTTTTCCAAGTAACTTCTGCCCTAAAAGAGAAGGGATTCCTTTGTATTTTAAATACAAACTTACGTGTCTCTTCCCCAGGGAAGATTTGAGTGAAGGAATCTCTAATTAACCTTCTGATATGTATCACCCAGAGGATCAAACTTTCTACTCCTAGACTAGAAAGTGTCAAAGAGAGTTGGCCAGATGTCACAATGTTAGAATAGATGATTTTTGAGATCTTCCTCAGTCAGATGTCCACATTTTAGCTCTCAATTTTAATACATCTGTTTCTGTAACTAAAGAACCAAAACATATTTGAAGACAAGTATAAATGTAAATTTCAGCCATCATTGTTATAGTATTCATACCTTTATTTTATTGATGATATTAAAAGATAGTGTTTGCATACTCTTTTGAAATAAAATGTATTCTTGGTGAAAAAATTAAAAAAGGAACTTGGCAGAGTAATTACATAAAGGAATATAAAAATTTACCTTTCAATATGGAAATATATATTTTAAATATCCTAACAGATAATTATACATAATACCCCAATATAATGTGAAATATATGTGCCTTTCTGATTAATGGTAGCTTTTGAAGATGAACACTACAGGTTCTTACTATTTCTGAAGGTTTTTTTTTTCCTCCAACATGCTACGTTTCTCAGCCAAGATTGGCATTTATTTTCAAGCAGATCACTTCTGCTGCTAATTAATTAGCTGCTATAGAATAAAAAGTGTCTTACAGAGTGTATGATGCAGGAGAATAAAACCTTTCTTGGCTTCAGTTTCTTATTAGGCTGCTCTACTTTAACATATTTATGCAGATACTCACCAGTTGCTCAGCAACCTTTCAATGATGAACACTGTTAATAGTCTTTCCTTCATTATGTCAGTCCTTTCCCACCCGCCCACACCTCCTTTACACCACACTTGTTAGTAATGAACCCAGTTCTTACAATCATACAACAATCACATGGAACCAGGTATCAATTTATGGTAAATGCCTCACCCAGGAGCATTCACTGATCTATTGCAAGCTTTACAAGCCTCAAAAACGTATTTCCAAAGTGTCTTATTTTGTACTTACTTTGAGGAGGACTTTAAACTTACTCAAACTGAATAGTTAAGCAATTACTCTAGGATGTGTGTTCTCTCAACCAGAAAGGTAGGTATTTGTGTGGTTTTAAGAGGAAAATCTTGAGAGGGCAATGCCTAAATCCCAAAGAGCATCTTTCAATACCACCCGGGAACACAGAAAAAAATGGGGTCAGGATAGCTCCTCGGTTCCCTTTAAATCATATCACATATATAAAACCAGTGTTACTAAACTTTGTACTTTAGGGTTTAGAAAAAGAGGAACACTTAAAATTAATGAAAAATGAAGAACATCCACCCTCCGCAAACTAGAGGCCATTATAGAAAGAAATAGAGGGTAAACATGGATACAGTCAAATAGTCAAGGTGAGAAGGACTCAGGGACTTGATGGGCTGGGTCAGAATAAAGCCTCTTATTTTTCCTTTTAACCATGATAGATGGATAGAGTAACTTCACCAGTTCCTTTCCCTTACTTCTCTCCTTTTTCCTTCACAATGCCAAATATCATTATTGTAAGATATTTTTTGAGGGGTGAAAAGGGTGCTGGAGAATAGAAGAGAAGGGAAATACTACCCCCATTTGAGAAAACACAAATGAAGGAGTGATTTATATGTTCTTGGATGTTTCTTCCTCTCTTTTCCTTTTTTTCTATCATATGCCATATCAATTGCAGTTATATTATAATGGAGTGTTTGAACACATCTGAACAGGTTCAATTTCTTATATTTACATCCTTAAAAATACATTTAACAATAAATAGTCATTGACACAAAGTAAAATATTTATTTATTTATTTTTAGAAATAAGAGAGTAGTACGTTTAGCCCTATTCATTCTTTTCTCATTATACACATTAAACAAATTCAAGGGGAAGTGGGGTTGCATACATTTGAGACATCCTTTCTACTTTTGAAAAGTTATTAATACATATCAATTATCAGGGACAGCAAGACTCTGAAAGTGAAGGTATTCCTGATGTAACACTTTGAAATAAAGGATATTAGTACTTATTTTTCTTAATAGCAACTTTGTCTTCCAAGGTAACTGGCAGCTATTCCACAAGATTTGGTGTGGAAGGAAATTAAACAAGGGTGTGTTAAGTTACATTTTGTTTGTTGAATGACAGATACTTCTACTTTAGCTGAGAGATAAGAGTTGCTGCAAGAGAGAAGCCTAAAAATGCAAGACTCTAGGAGATGGTTTTAGAAAGATGTGGAGGGGTAATCTGTCCCTTTCTCATATTCTTATGAAATGTGACAAGGGTGACAACAATTTTATTCTGAAACCCAGCCCTTTAAGTTATGTCAGTATTGTGACCTTATGGAAGAACATTATGCTTAGTTATGCTAAAGACTTCAGTTTGTATTTTGTGGATATTTATTCCTACAAGTGGTGTGTGTTTGTGGTTGGGCACATTAAAAAATGACCCCCAAGGATCCACCACTATACATAGTCGAGACTTCCAAAGGGTTTGAAGAGGAATATATAATGAAAAAATTCGATTCTGCAACTTTACTTTAATCAACTAGGTGAAACAAGAAATGGTCCTTTGAGAGAGAGTGATCTTCAAGACTCTTACAACTCTGTATTTAAAAAGTTTTCCCTAGCACGCTCTTTATTTTTAGTACTAAGAAATGAGATGTCTGTTCTCTCACATTTTTATAACCAAATTGTGATATTTAGTATAACATTCAGACATTTACAATATATATGTTTTAAATATATATTTATCATATATATTTTTTATATATAGTTTTTGTCATGGTTGCCCTATACAGTACTCTCCATATACTTTCTAAAACTTTTGATATTTCCTATATTTCATTTAGATAAAGGTATTTATGGTTGCTTGGCATGTGGATTTATCAACATTTCAAACAATTCAGAATATGGGATTTTTATCTCGCATGTAAACAACTTGACAGTAAATATCTTGTTGAATATTTGTTTTATAATTGTTTATTTACTCACAGTAAGTGCAAATTTAGTAGATGTACCATTAAATCTTGCTATCATCAGTTTCAGCTTAGATTGCAAATATTTATTCACTCACTTTGCATATTAAATCAGCTTGATCACTTGTACCTGATAAACAATAACAAATCCATTTGCAAAATTTAATACTAACTTCCCTATTTAATGCTTAGAAATTTGAATAGAAATATATAATATAAATAGAAACATAAATACATATTCAATTCAGGAAGACAATTTATATTTAAGGTTTCAGTTCTATTTTTAAATTAGTACACACCTAAATAAATTAATTTGTGATCATAGAAAATCTGTTACTTGAATTAATGATTTCTTTTTAACTCTATGAAGATCAATATCTTTTCACATTTTAACATTTCAGAAATCTGAATGTAGGTGACAGGGTTTTTACGTTGTCATGTCACAATTGAATTGGTAGAATTTTTTTTTTTCCCTTAGAGGTACATCTTATCATCAAGAGTATCTTATATTCATTTAATTAGATATTTTAATATCATAATCTTATGTAATTTCAACATAAATATAGCATTTTAATCTAAAATAAAAACTATAAGACTAATACAGACCTGTTCCTTAAAACTAACTTATAAACTACTTTTTTTCAGGATTGTTTCACTTAAAATTCTCCTATTCAGACAATTTTATACTAGATAACAGTTAATCAAGTAGATTATTTATGTTTCTTTTACACTTTGAGGGGTACTTTCAGTTTATCCATCTCTTCTCTAAGTTGAATATTCAAAGTACAAATACATCCACTAATTTGTACTGAAAAATACTAAGCTATATTGATTTTAGGATACTGGAATTAATAGTGTTTAACATGCAAAATACCTAAGTTATGTACCTGACTATAATACGCTTCCTAAAAATTATAGCATGTAACAAAGCAGTGGCTTTGTTTTACTCATTCTCACATACTGCAATTAGTTTTCAAGAGTTACCTCACTTATTGACATATTTAAGTTTCATCCAAGTAATAGTAAATAAAAGAACTTACAACATACACATTAAATTACATATGCTAAAATTTGTAGAATATTTAAATAATGGCTCAGATAGAATTGTTGCATTAGTTGTATTTAGATTTTATTTTGATGTTATTTTGTATATTTTTTCTTTTTGCATGTTTTCATGTTAAATGTTTATTGCATTTTTCTTCATTTATATTTCGTAATGCCACAAAATTATTCACTTAAAATTATTTTGTTAAACGTTCATTCAGATGTTTCACTTGAAATGCTAAAATTAATGAAACAGAATATATTTTTATATAAAATAACATGCCAGACATAAATATCTAAAAGCCACTTCTTTGAATATGTAATTATCTTTAATATGTACTTATGTAGCTGTGTACGTATTGGACCATCCACTCATATCTCTAGCAACATATTCTGTTCTTCAGTTCTGTGACAAGTTAAACAATAATTACAAAGCGGAGTGGCACAAAATTGTTTTAAAATCTGTAAGGCTAAAAATTTCATCATAGATTAAAATTCAATTATGAAATGAGTTTTCATTTGTTACACTTTCTAAATGACATGGCTTTATATGAATTATGCTTAGTCTCTTGAAGATATATTGTTGAAATAAGAAAGCCTTCAAAAACATAGTTTTCATTATAATACATAAAATAATCCAAATTTAATATTGTAAGGATTACTGTTAAATATATTTGCCAATTTACATGTGTAACATATGTCATTTTCCATTATCATAGTTCCAAAGATGACATATAGTTATTTACAGAAGCATGCTTATATATGTAAACCATTTCATTTTATTTTTGTTATATTGAGAAATGTTTTATTAAGGAATATTAATAAAATATATAGACCTGTATTTATATTGTAAACATCTAATTTTTAAATATATCTCAAGCAATTTAATGGCAGGATAATCTAATTGTGAAAAACACATCTTGTATACATAATTTGTTTTCAGATGAAGAATGGATTTTCTGAATGTACATTTTATTCTTTAATTTGGGTTGTATGTCATGTAACATGAATTTAATACTGTGCTATTAAAGGTAATGTTTACTTAATTGTGTAGCATACTTAAATTTTTGAAAGAAAACAAAATATATTATTGGATTAGCTATATAATATATTTAACAATGAATTGTTGGTATACATAATCCTAAGACTTTTCTAACATTGGCAATTACCTCATAAAACAGTTATGTATGCAAAAATGTTGAGTGTTTTTAAACGGTTAAATGGTAAATGGTGCATTTTGACAATTTAAAAATCTGTGTTTCACACACTGCCAATTTAAAGTGGTACCAAAACCAGTACTCTAAACTGGTCTACATTTTAGAAAAATGGTTATATAATATATGATATAACTGTATGGTGATGGATGATTTTATTGCCTTACAAAGGAAATCAATGTTATTTTTTATAGAAGTTGTTCCATTTTATATATCAAACATATTTAAGCACATTTAGATGCACTTCTGTCTCCTACTATTATAAGATACAGTTACTTTTCACTCTACAGAAATTTGAACATTCTAAGTAAACCCATTTCACATGAACATTGTATACTTTTAAGGGATTGGGAATTATGACACAAATCTTCAAGTAACTCTCACTTATGCAAATAAATCTTCAGATTCCACACTTTTTCAAAATGATGTCTTTGAAAGTTAAAAACAAAATTGTCAGTTTTCCTCCCTTTGGAATTTCTCTTCATTATATGTTTGAAATATGACTTTGCCATGCTAAAAATTATGAACATATTTCATTTGTGAAATTTGTTCTTTATTATTATTGTTAATATTATTTTAACGTTATTATTAACTTTATTCATTTATTCTTTCTTTTGATGAATATTTCTTGAGCATCTACTGTGTGCCAGGCACCGCTCTAGATGCTAGGTATTCAGCAGTGAATAGAATAGAAAAACAAAAATCTCAGCTTTTGGGGAGCTTGCATTCTAGCATGGGGAAGAAGGAATATGCACACAAAATATACATAAAACATAGGAACTAGTTAGCAAAATATCTGGTTGAAATATATATCTGGTTGGACCGTGGTTTTTAGATAAATTATTTTTTCAGTCCTTCATTCCAACACTCCATCCTGTTCTGCATTCAGGCTGAGAACCACCATCACCATTAGCTAGAATTAGAGCTCTATTACTGAAGATTTTAAGTCTGGAATTGCTAGCAAATCCTGGATCTAAAGGCTAAGAAAGGTCAGTTTTAACTCTCAAATTTGGTCAAGGCCTGTATTTATCTTGTCTTCAAGAAAATGGGTGTTTGGAATTGATCTGTAGGTCTTGGATTAGTTACAGAAGCAACCTAGACACATTCCAAGAATTATCCCAGAATTATTGAGCCAAACACAAGAGATGATTTGTGACTAACCGTAATGACTTCAGTGATGGAACATAACTATCCAGTTTACTCCTTAGAGTAAGGTTAGAATATTGAGATTCGAGATAGAGTATAAATTCTTTTTCATAATTTTAGATTGTATTTTGCAATTTATGTGTATAGTTAAGTGGTTTCCTTTTTTAAACTAAAACTGAAAGCCTGGAAATTATGATAAAATTATGAAAAGTTTTAAAGTATTAGTTTTTCATCCTCCCTGATTTTATACTTCCTTTCTAAAGGGGAAGGTGCAGTTAAATTCCCCAGGTGAATAAGATGGATCACGTAATTGTTTTTATAGTAATAAGCACATGGGCATTTCAAATGTCTGATTAACCATGAGGTTAATTACTACGTGTTAGTATTGTAAGCATAGTTAGTGCTTAATCATGTGATTAAAGAAAAATCTTACTAATATTAGCTTAGTAAATGTTACTGGCCAATTTGCATAACCAACATGGATTTAGGAGATCGTAATCTTCACAAAATGACTTGAATAAATATTCAATAGCAACTTCTTCCTGACTGATGTTTTAGAGTATATTAAAGGTTTTTAAAATAATCTCATAATTGTCATACCTCATTTACCCTTGGTTGCCTCAAAATACAATAATTTACTTCTGAATTTCTCAATCAAATTAACCAAGGTATAACAATTTAGGCTGGCAGAATTCGTAGCAGACATGTGTCCCTTTGTTTACTTATGAATGAGAGGACCCTGTGTTTGACTTCCTTTCTGGCTTTAAAGGAGAAATCAGAATTACCGGCCCTACCACCCACCTGCCTGCAGTACAAGAGGAAAAAAAAAGAGGCAGAGCATGCCCAAACCACATTAACTGGTAAAACTATTTTCCTTTTGCAGAATGGTTAAGATATTCCTATGTATTTTTGTCTACAATATCTATTTATACTTTGTGGATAGAAGCTCAAGATGTAGTTTATTGAGAAGGCAAGTATGTGAAAACATACTACTCATTGGCCTTAAAAAATACTCAGAAGTTTTTAAACCAGGACCTAATGATTATTCCTAATTAGTAGCGGTACTTCCAAAATTCAGTATTTTTTTCTTGTTAAGCATTTTAGATGTCAAGATCATTTTGAATATATCTTCATTCCATTTCATACTTCTATTATAAGGTTACTTTTTTCATTTTGTAAGAATTATATACTACCATGGACAATCTTTTAAAAAGGTTTAGGTGAAAAGAAAACGAAAACCCTAATTTGGCATCTTTAAAATCTATTTTAAAATTACTGTGAAACTTTAATAAGGTTAAGAATGTAGAGAAATATATGCCATGGAATGCTTATGAGATATTTGGATATTCTCAACCATTTATTAAAGCTAGTTTTGTATGAATAAATGTTCCAAACTATTAGTTTTCAATCATTTCTAAATATAATGATCGTTTACTTTTAATTAGTTGAAAATTGTTTAATCTCAAATTTTACTTTAAAGGAGCAAAAAATATTACCCAACTTCCAAAAACAACCCACTAAAGTCCAAAGCATGTATATCTCATGACATTGAATATTTTATCATGTAGCTGCTTTCTGGCAAGCGAGGTTAGGATAGACATTTACATAGAATAGTTATTTCAGAGTTTTATTTTTTTTAATCATTTTGTTTTAATTTTGGCTTTGATTTTAAATTCTCCTTCACTTGCTTATCTTAAAATAGAAAGGTTTGATATTTTTCCCAGAAATTATGAGGAGATATGGCACAGACTATTCAAAGCATGCTTTTGAGAAAAGTGTGGTTACACAGTTACCCATTCTGTCAAAATTTGTCACTTGCCAGGCATTCCTTGCTAATATTCATCTGTAGATAAATAACAAAGAAGATTGATTCAGGGCCACATAAAGGGTTTACTATTTCGCCTCCCCCCCCAATGTATTACAGTTAAAATGTGGTATATTTGTGTGTGATATCTATCATAGGTTGATTGATACAAAGCAATCATCTGATCTGGTTACTTCACATTCTAGTAGCGTGTTTGTGTTTTGCGTCTTCATGTTGATTATCCTTAAGGTAATAGAAGGGAATATAATTTATTAAATTATCAGAAAAAAATAAAATTTAAAAGAAAAAGTTAGCATCTAGTGCTACTGTGTCCCACAGGTTCTTCTACATTGGCCCACACTACCTCCACTGGTGAGTTAGAGGAGCATAACAGGACTACCACTGGTGCTTTTGCTGTTGCTAGCACATCTGCAGATGTTACTGTATCCAGTGTTACAGCTGTCACCATCCATAGACTATCCGAGGAACAGCGAGTGCAAGTTACGAATCTCAGAAATTCAGGTCTGGACCCCAACACGTCCAAGGACGGGCTCTCTCCTCATCAAGCAGATACACAGAGTACAAGGAGAAGACCAAGAAATGCTGAACAGATAGAAAGAACTAAAGAGCTTGCAGTTGTTACTCATAGAGGTATTGGATGTTATTTTACTTGTGCCCATTTAGTTACAGCCAAGGCTATATTTTGGTAATGATTCTAATTAGAGAATGAGCTGAAAGAGAGCCAAGATGTAGGAAGTGGAAAAAAAAAAAGTGTAAAGTAGCTGAAAAATACAGAGAGTAATAGCGAAAACCTGAATAATTTGAAAGCACAAAAAAAAAAAACAAAACCTTAAAGGAAATGCAAATGTTGGGCGGGGGTGGGGGTAAATGTAGAAAGAAAAGAATACATAAAAAAGATGAAAAACAAGTATTAAATATCTATTGCATATCACATGCCAGTTATGATGTCGAGATAATTTGAAAATAAAATAGCTAGTTTCTAAGTGTACATATTTACACATTGATGATTTATCCTATGTAGTAATTTTCAGTATTTGCATGAAACTTTTATGTTACACAGATGCTATTTAACAATTAAGAAAATAGATAATTTGGGCAAAATGAAAAAATTCTGTCTGGTGATTATTTTATAAAGCTTGCTCTTCTATATCTTAATTACTTATTTCCTGAGCTATATGATTGTACTGAGATTTCTCATTTGAAAAGGTAACAGCTATTCATTGAGAATATGGAGATAAAAGTTAAATATCTATTAACTTTCGAATTTTTATAGAAAAAAAGGCCAAATCATATGTTGGTAATTTTCTAGTTAATTAACATAAGCCTACCTTTTACAAAATTAGGAATTATAGCAAGTGTATTTTTCTGTTACTTGGTAGCAAGTTTCATTGAGCAGTTCATGAAAAAAAAATCAGTGTAGTGTCAAAAATAAAGGGACTTAATTTATATCAATATACACTTTGGTGGAAATATTAATTGACCATGTTTCAAGTGCAAAATACCTAATCCAACTCTGTTTCCAACTCATCATCATATATTCTCCAAACTGGTTATGGTTTACGTAGTGTGGTTGAACATGGTTTATACAGAGCATGATGTAAGTAATGGAAAGCATTCTGTGCCTAGTGTACACAAAGGAGAAAAATCAAGACATCTTTACCTAAGTTGGTTGAAAATCCTATAGAAATATCTCAGAAGCTCATTTCCATCAAAATTCATACTGAAGGTACTTTAGTTCTCTTTAATAAGCATACTAAAATGAATTCTTAACATGTAGTAGTCTCCTTTAAAGAATTAAATCAATATCACCTTGCTTTTCTAATCACTTTCTTACCATATTTCCACTGCTAAGAATATAGGAGTCTTGATAAAATTGATGATTTGCTTAATCAAGTAGACACTTTTCCTTAGTACCAGGAAATTTAAAAAGTGTAAATATTATTAAAATACTGAGGAAAAACCCTTCTTTTCAGTTTTTTCACTCTCTTTGGAAAGTTGCATGAGATAATATTGACAAATTCCTCTGTAACCCATCGAATAAAAGACAGGTAACTCTCAAACATAAGTTTATTACATAAATCAAGTAATAATAGAAATACTGCTTTAGTCAAAGTTTGCCACGAAGTGATATGAGAAACTCTGGGGTTACAAATTAATATTTTATAGAACTAGGAAAAATAATTCATTTTAAAAAGAGAATAATAGTAAGTGATTCAATAAAGTGATTTGAAAATTACTCAATCTAAAAATTTTGAAGCACATTAAATTTTAATTAAGCATAGTACTTCCTTGATAAATTCTAAATCAGTGCTCAAGTTTTCTCAATTATTATTATCTCCTATTTTAGAGTTAATACATGTTTCATCCTTTCCCATATTCTTTCTAAAATAATGTTGCTGAATATAATAGCCATTTGGTAATGCCATCTACTTTTGAAATATTTCTCAGTTATTTATGTTTTAGGTATGTGTATGGAAAACATTCTAAATGGTATTATTATTTTTTCAGTGACTTAAATTATTATACTTTTATCAAATTTCTATATTAATTAGAATTGGTCCTTCTGATACTTCTCCAGTAATCCACTATTTCAGTGATTTCAGAGGGCTAATTGTTACATTTGAGACACAAACTTTTAACATTTTGGGTTAAAAATGTCAATGTTAGAAGTAGAGGAGACCTATCACCCTACGTCTATTAATGTTTTTGAAAACACTCAATATTTAGCTGTATTTTCAGAAATAAAATAGACTTTGAAAACTTGATTCTTAGCAGGGCCACATTTCTAAATTGGAATCGACTGACATCAAGGCAGTATTATTTATAAATATAATTCCAGCTCACCAGACATACCTGGAATGCCTACTGCGTACCAGGATGTGTTCTAGAAAATAAAGATACTAGATGACCCTCTCCTTTAAGAGAGTGAGATAGAGTGGAAGAAATAGAGATATCAATCTGGTACAAGGAAAATTTTATAGACTTAGTAGCTGATTAGATACTCAAAGAGTTACCGGGTATACGCAGACAGTGAGTCATTTAATAGACATTTTAAATGAGTCAGTAAACATAATGCAAAAATAGTTTCTTAGTTTTTTCTAGATATTTTAGAGAAAACAAAGTAGTTTTTGTTCTTCTATTCCAAGCTCTACAATGTAGTCAGAATTACACCACTGCTTTAATGCTTCCAATGGCTTCTCCATGACCTTAGGAATAAAACCAAGACTTCGTGATGACACACAGGAGATTCCATGATCTGGCTTTTGTCCATATTTCCAAATTCATCCTGTATGACTCTCGCAGTCACTCTGGTTTTTTGTTTGTTTGTTTGTTTTGATTTGGTTTGGTTTTTTTTGGCCAAACGGAAATTCTTTTAGTTTAGAACATACTACGTTCTTTTCTACTTGAAGCCACTTTTACGAAATATACCTTCCGTCCTTTCAAGCAGATCATTTTAATTCCCTTTTGAAATTTTAGTTTAAATTGTCACCTCCAGGAAAGTTAGGTTTTTCTGTTATAACTCACCATTGTACTCTGTACTTTGCCTGTGTTTGTAACCACTTGCCCTATGGCTTGTCCTATAAAATTTACCTCTGAGGTAAGGAGTGGGTAGGTCTGGTTCATGCTGCATTCCCAGTGCTTAGAACAGTTTCTGAACCATAGACATACTTAAGTAATATTTGCTAAACTAATGCATAAATATTTACAATATGACCAGCTAAAGCATTCACCTAAATTTCTTAGAAGTCTTAAATTATAATTTGCGATATACTCAAATATCTATCTGTTTCAGTATTAAAGATAACTACTTCACTTTGTCATAAATATGAATTTGCCAGTGTTTTTAATTCCTAAAAGTCATTGATATTCTCATGAACCCACAATAATATATTGCTTTTATATATTACCACTTCAAAATTCACAACATAAAACTAGATATAAATGCCTTGCTTATAGCCCTTATCCATTTATAAAATCGAAGGATATTTATAGTTAAACCCAAGAAAGCTATAAAGTTGATAAATTTCATATGAATAAATATTAATGTTGTGCAGTGGATATTATTTTGCCGAAAGTCATTACCATTTAAAGCATATATGTGATAGAGATTGTGATAGCATAGGTTCTTTTGAGGTGTTCAAGTCCATACTATCTTACACTGTATGATAATTTAGTTTATTTTTCATAATTTTTCTTTAGTCACACTGCAATTTCATTTTCATTTTGTGATATCTTTTGATCATTACTAGTTCCCAATTTATTCTCAATAGGTTGGGGCAGTTAAAGTACTTACAGTTTGCATCAGTATTGGTATAAACACAAAGAAGACATGGACATTGAAATTGCACATAGTATTTGGTACTTGGTACTTCTGTGTTTTGGACTCAAAATCTATTTATTAACTTACTATAAATCAGCATAGCTAGTTACTTTATTGTCAATAACAGCCATACAATTAATGAATAATTAGAAAAACTTAGAATGTTTATCAAAGATATTTTCAACTCTCTATAGAATACTATTCTATAGAATACTATATAGAATTAATTTTCCTATCACACTGTAGTTAAAACATCAGTTAATTTGGGATGCCTGGGTGGCTCAGTCAGTTGAGCTTCTGCCTTTGTCTCAGGTCACGATCCTAGGAAGGATTGAGTCTCATATTGGGCTCCTTGCACAGTGAGGAGCCTGTTTGTCCCTCTGCCTGCTCCTCCCCCTGCTTGTGCTTTCTCTCTCTCTCTCAAATAAATAAAATAAATCAAATCAGTTAATTCAATTTCAATTATCTTCTTAAATATTTTTTCACTTTCTACTTTTACTCAGTAAAAGAAAACCATTTCTAATTTTCTCCATTTAAAGAAGAGTCTCTTGACATTGAAATAAAAAGTAAAAAAGAAAGAATACTAATGAACAGTGTTGGTTTAGATCTTCTTTAAGCTGTGTATTAACACCACACCACAGTTTCCTATGGTCTTAGCATCCAGTAGTCCTCAGTAGGAGAATTCAATTTTTATTGACTGGATTTTAGTCCACTTTTGCTACCTGCTGTGTTTGAGACCCTGTGCAGGTTATGTGAACTATCAAGAGTTCTAGTTCCATATTTGTAAAGTAGTACCATTGTATTACATTAGGGTTTCTGTGAGGATTAAACATGGTATTGGTTGGAAGTGCTACAAAAATCTTAGGTTTTTTTCTCCCAGCGGAAAGATAAAACCAAATTGCCCACCATTGCTAGTTAGTTCTGAGGTTGGAGAATTAGGCTGAGTTTATACTTGGCCCTTGTTAACTATCTGGTCTTGAGCAATAACTTCAACTCTCAAAGCTCAACTTCTTAGTAATGGAGAAAACCTGACTTGTAGTTAGCTGTGTGGAAAAAATGTAGCGCAGTTGCTGATGTGTGTTCAACAAGTACTAATTACTGTTACTTGTATTATTATTCACCATATGTTTTAACTTTTGCTGTGTGCATGACATTGTACTGGACAGGAAGGGTATACAAATGAAGAATGCAGACTCTGCCATCAGGTAGTCTGTGTAACTTGAAAAAAAAAAAAAAGAGTAATTACAAATTTACTGTGAGAAACACCCACCAGAACAGTATTTTTGAAATGCTTTTGAGGTAAGGAGAGCGACTAACTACCTCTGAATGTAAAAAGTCAAGGAAGGCTGCACAGAGGATATTAGAACTAGTTCTTGAAATAGGAATAAAAGTTTGACTAGTAAACTGTGTTTATCACAAGGTGCAATGAAAGTGCTTTGAATAGATATTTGTGCTGAATAAAAATATGAGGAGTCTATACCAAAATAAAGTGTTCAACTATGCTTAATAGGATTTTACATTCATATAAATAATCTAAAAACGATTGATATTTTTAGTTTACAAAATACCCACGTCTGAAATTAGATAATGTAATTATATCTAGTAATATTTTAAATTTTACCAGAATACTTTCACCTTAACTATAAGCTCTTTTGAAATTATTTATTAATATTTATTCAAAACACCTTTTCCAGTAATCCCTAAATCCTATAGTACAGTACGATAGCCCTAAGAGATTTCAGCTCAAAGTTGACTTAAGATAATAGGACTTATTTAATAATATAATTAAAACATTACAAGTAGAGCATCCTGTACTTCTAGAATTATATCTTTAAGAATTATCTAGGATAGTTCAGATTCATCTAATACAACATCATTATTTTGCAAAGAAAATTGTGGTCTGGTGGAGGATGTATGAAAAGGAAGTTCATGTTGCTAGACTAGTATTCATTCATTCTTTCATTTATTCAGAATTTACAAGGGTCTAATATATGCAAAACCTTGTATTATATGATATTAACATCAAAGTAATATAGCTGATAAGCACAATTGGTGTTTCTTTCTCAAGTTTATAGTCACTCATTTAAAATATAATCATTAAGATGTGTTTTCTCTACATAATTTAACATTGTCTTTCTTTTATATTGTAGAATATTTTTTTTTCAATATGTAGACAAGTTCTGTCAGCTGTTTATGTTATGTTTTCAAGTACAAAATGTGGATATATTCTTATGAAGAGTTACTATATATCAATATATAATTATATATATAATATATATAATTATAAACTGTCTTTTATTGTTTTTCCTAGTGGAATATTAACTTAGATGATTATAACATGATGCGGAGTCAAATGTGATATGAGCATTTTAGAGCCATTGCTGCTGTTTATTTTGACATAGTGTAGTCAATTTTTCCATAGTATGTTTAATAGTATGTTTAATCATATCAGTAGGATCAAGCAGAACTTTAGTTTGGTTTACAAAGTAATATGAAATTATGTTAACTAAAATTGAATATGACGTAGGCTCCCCCCCTTTATAACAGCAGCCTAAAAGAAAACCTATTTTAATCATCAGTTTTTGACTAGAACTTTTTATTATTTTCTCCTTTAAGATAAGAATGGATAATTCAGCATAAAACTTCATCTTAGATCAGCAGTTTTAATCTAAACAAAAGCAGTATTTTTTTCATTTTATCATAAGCAATATTTTTTTCAAGTAAGCTCATCTTAACATTTACATTGCTTAACAGAAAAGGGAAAACAGACTATCAAGCTGAAATTTCTAGTTTAACTCAGATGTCAAATTCTGTGATATGTAACAACTTTGTTCAAAAAACCAAACTGTAACATGACAAAAACTTTATTGTATTGAAGTGATAGTTTTCGGGTGCCTACTCTGTGCCTTCCACTAATAGGCTATCCGGCCACATGTAAAATTTTAAATATTTTCAACAGCTTGTAAGCAACTAATACTATTTTCAAAAATTCTATAAATAGTTATAGAGTATACATTTGTAAATCTAAAACATGTTCTTTTGCTTTTTTTAAAAATCTTCATAAGCAATAGCACAATAAAGAAGTTAATTTATGGGTGGTTTCTTAGATCTTTATGGATATTGATATATGTCTGTCAAATATTAGGGTTTTATTGAACATAATATCTCTTTGCTAAGCATGTGATGAACTAAAAAGAAATAGAATATGGTCTTTATTTTCAAAGGAAAAGTTGTAGGGATAAAACTGTAGAGAAAAATTATCTGTCACATCTAAGAGAAGGAATTGCTACAGAATGAGTATGATATGTGAGTGGGGATGAGTTATAGCTATCTTCAAATGTGTGATGTGTTGTTATTTGTAAGAGAGATCAAACTTGTTCGGTCACAGGTTATAGAACTTGGTGTATGGAACCACAGGGAGATTAAAAAAAATTATAAAGAAGACTTCTAACATTAAGTTTTGTTCAAATACAGATTTTATGTTTCAGGAAGCAGTAAATTCCCATATCACTAATAAGATATTCAAGCATAGTGTGATGAGCAAATTAGGTATTTAGAAAGCATTTAAGCATCAAAGAGTATATCAGTAATATGATTGTTACTGCCCTTTCCAATCCTAAGCGTCTATAAATCTATCCAGATATATATTAATTAAATGTATTTATCCTCATCTTCTATTTCCTCTTGATGTTTGAGCTGATGTGGACTTATTAATATGGTTATCAAATTGTATAGCCAATGTTAAAACAACCATAGATATGGCCAGCACTGATATCAAGGAAATTGCAGATTGGCTCTCTCCTTATTTCAATAGATGTGACTCGGCCACATATACATTTCTCCCAGAGCCCAGTGCTTACCTATATGCCTTAAATTCTCAAAACTCTCCATTTGAGATCTAGCCTTTTTTTTTTTTTAAAGATTTTATTTATTTATGTGATAGACAGCCAGCGAGAGAGGGAACACAGCAGGGGAGTGGGAGAGGAAGAAGCAGGCTCATAGCGGAGGAGCCTGATGTGGGGCTCGATCCCATAACGCCGGGATCATGCCCTGAGCCGAAGGCAGATGCTTAAAGACTGCGCTACCCAGGTGCCCCTAATTCTAGCTTTTTTAGTGTTTAAGATGACAGAGGTACTTTCTTCAGGATCTCCTTTTCTTTTTTCTTTTCTTTCCTCTTTTCTTCCTTCCTTCCTTCCTTTTTGTATTTTCTTTCTGGCTTTTCCCCCCATTAATCTCTTTCTTTCAGTCTATTTCTTTTCTCACTTATTTTCTTTAACAATCTTCCTTTCTGCCTCCCCTGTTCCCCCCCTCCCTCCTTCCCTTCTTTCTTCCCTCCCTTCCTCCCTTCCTTTCCTTTCCCTTCCTCCTTCTTCAACAAATGTTTACTGAGTTACTTACACACCAGACTTTCTTCCAGTTCTTGAGGAAATAATATTGAACAAAAATGAGTAGACCCTGCTTCACTGAGTTTATTTTTAAGTGGGGTGAAAAAGACAACTTGCAAATAAACAAAAAACTACCTGATGGTATCAAGGATGTTGCAGAAAATTAAAACAGGCTATGTGATATATGGGTGACTACCTTAGTTTGGAGAGGTAGGAAAGGCCTCTTTGAGGAGGTAAAAGTTAAACTGAGACCTGAGCAACATGGAAGAAGACAGCTATGCTAAAATCACAGGAGAAAGCATATCAGGTAGAGAAAATAACTAGCTAGAAGGAGTTTGAGTTTTGTTTGAGGGAAAGATAGCCCAGTGTGCTGGAGTTCAGTGACCAAGGAGGAGAGGGGTGGAGATGAAGTGGGAAACTGTTGGAAACCACAGATCAAGTAGGTTCTGAGGCTGAGGCAAAGAGTTTTATTTTAGTCTAAATAAGACCGGAGCCATTGGTGGTCTTTAGCAGGGAAGTGATATTATCTAATGTAACTTTCTTTAAGATGTTATTTCAACAAGAAATTAAAGAAAAAATTTAATAGGAGCAGGCAAACAAATTAGTAATGTATACAGAGGTGCAAATAATAGTTGATAGAGACTGGAAGTCTCTCTTTAGACTGTGCTTCTTAAACTTCAATATGAATACAAATCACCTGGCAGTCTTGTTCAAATGCAGATTGTGATTTGGTGAAATTGGGTGGGATCTCATGTTCTGAACTTCTAACAAGACTACAGGTTATGATGATACTCTGAATAGCAAGACTTTACATGAGGATGATTATCATGGTGAGAGAGCAATACTTGTCAAACAGTACCAGCTCTCTGTCCACTCTCCAGGAGATCTTGTTTTCCACTTGAAATATTCCCCATGCTGATTAACTATCTCAGAGGATATAGTAAAAGTTATATTTTAATTCTGTAAGAATTACTTTAGTGGTGGGAAATTCATGAGTGGAGGGGATATTTTAGGGCAGATGGATTTCCTGGGTCAATTTAATGACAATAATTCTGTCAACTCTTAAGAATGACTGAGCTGATTATATTAGTTATGATTTCACTGGAAAGATCAATGAATGTATGGATAAATGATGAAAGTATTTCCATGTCAATTTTTAACTCCTCTATTACTCTTAATTTTTATGCTAAATTCTATAACTTGAAAGGATATTTTAAAAATGTATTATCAAATAACAAAGAAAAAACACAAAGATTAGTTTCCCTTTATCTACCATGTTTCAAATCTCTGGAAGGGTAATTGATAGATGGAAGCAAACCAGTGAAAAGAAGGATACAAAATTTGATTATCAAATCAAAAATTTTCATGATTGAATAATTAAGCATTATCTTCTATTTTATATAAATGGCAAAGTTGCATTTGCCTGCTTGAATCCCCAGGTCTGTCTTTATGAGACTAAGTGATGTATTGATTTTCATGTATATTTAGCATAAATAATAATAGTAGAGAATTTATAACTTTTAAAAAATTATTTGGTTACATATGATTCTTGTAAGACACTTTCACTTATTATATTAATTATTGATTTTTTTATGGAAGAACTTTGATATTGGTCAAGTAGATACATATTTAACAGATAGTGAATTATTAACATTTAGGTGAATGTACTACATATAAATATTGACTACTGCATGCTTTATCAATATCTTGTCACTTTTTTGGTTTTTTTCATTGTTCTCTTGACTTTTTTGTATTATATTATTTTGTGGAAAACTGTGTTCAGCGTTGATATTTGTAGCAATTTAAAAATCCATGTCTAGAAAGGTACCAATTATTTAAATACATAATTATTTATTCATTATCATCCTCATTTTCTGTTTTATTACCACATTTCATGACATTTGTAAAATTGTCAAAACTATGTTATTCTTACCAGTAAATATATTTTTATATTTCTAATTCTTTTATATTTTGTTGAGTGAGTTGTTCTTAGGGAGAAAGAAGAGAAAAAATAAAATATTAGAATTTACTTGATAATAGGTTAATGTATTTTAAAAAGGTATTAGATAAAAATACCCTGAATGCCAGAGGATCTTTATGACAATATTAAGCTATGAAAACATTTTTTTCACAACTAATAAATTTGCAAGTAACTATTTTAACATTTTTATCCAATGCTACCCCTCAAGCCATGCTTTTGAGTTATTCCTTTGCAGGGATTTTAAGAACTACTGATGACCCTGTGTTTCTGTTTTCCTTTGAGTAGATTTTAGAAGGCATATATCTTTTCACGTTAATTGGAACCATCATCTCAAAACAGTGGTCTTCATAAATGCTATTTTTTCAACCCCATCATTATGCTTGTCAGTAATTGTTAATCGTATATCTTGGTAGCTTATTCCTTATATTAACATACTATTTCTCACTTTTATAGCATGGACAAACAAGGGAAGAAAATATATACTACACTGATTAGAAAGGAAAACTTAAAGATTGGAGATGAAAATGGTTTTGTGTGTCACTGATTTTCCCTGATGGTTAACAGAGCTCATTATTTTACCTGTGAACGATGGTCACAGTAAATGTGACACTTGTGACTTTTAAATCTTTTCCCTTGTTAAAATATTTTGAAGGGGCTAGACTTTCTATTTGTGCTCAAAGTTGGTGCAAAGTGGACTCCTCTGCCTTTTGGAGTATGAAGGAATGGTCCTATGTTAGAGACATTTTTATCTTGATCAGAATTATTTCAGGGCTTTTTCACCCACTTTTGCAACAAGCTGCTTCCCTTGCATGTAGTTTTCTAGAGCATATGGCTGCCCTGCTGTGCACAGAGTGAAATCACACAATCAAGTTTTACAATTTTAGGAAGAGCAGAACCTTCATATATGGCAGAACAGCATGGTATTAGGTTTGGGGTGCATTGCATAGAATATTTTTCTCTTCATAATTGCATCATTTATATTCTAAATCATGGACTATTGCTTTTTAGTGTTGATGGTTGATTTTTCTTTGTTTAAAATATTCTTAAAATGGCATTTCTTCCTCAATACCAAATGGGATTAAAGTGACAAATTTTTAGATTGACTTTTATCTAGATCCCAGAGAAGTTAGAAATTTTTCATTTATAAGGCTTACATTAAGAAAAAAAAAGTTTATCAACTCTCTTGAACTTTCCATTAGAAAGGAATGCAGCCAAAAATGGTTTAACTAAAAAGACTACAGGATGATTTGAATTTCATATAGCAGTTGGCTTGTGCTACACCTTTTTTATTCATCTGTTCACATTTTTGAAATAAAGTATTAAGAAACTTCAAGCCATAGGACTATACTTGACACTATCAGTAAATAATCAATATCTTTTTTCAATATTAAATTTACAAAGCCAATTCTCCATATTGAAGTGAAACATGCTTAAAGTTAGATATTGTTGAACACTTAAATATTATATGATAAGCTTTGATTCAAAAAATAAACGAGGATAGTATATACTAATCCCATTTATTTGTGGTTTTCTGGGATATACACTTGAGAGTTCTGATTAAATATATGGAATGCTGTTATTACATAGTCAGAAGGTGGTATAGCCAATAGGATTGAAGTATCAGAGTCAGTTGAATGAACATATTTAACTAACATATGTATGACCTTGGGCAATCTACTTAACACTTCTCCATTTTACATCTGTGGAAAGGAGGAAAATAATCCAATTTTGAGTAGATATTTTGTGGTTTAAAAACAGTAGGCATAGAGTGCCCGTGCTTTAGATAAACAACCAACAAATGATACTGTTCACTTCTGGAGCTGGTATAGGAAGAAAATATGCTCTAGTAATATAAAAATTATATAAGGTAAAGTATGTGAATAAATTAAAATAATTGACACAGTTTTAAATTTCTTAGGTTATTTCCTTAGAAATAAATATAGTTTAATGCAATATTGATAGAGAATTATGGAAACAACTAATATATACAGCCTTATTTAACACTATCCATACTGAATCATATATAAATTATACCAAAGTAATGTATAGCATTCAGTTCATCTTGGGTTTCTATTTATCTCATATTTTTTGCCAGTTTACCCTTAATTCAGTTACTCTCTAACTTTAGTACAGCCAACTCACATATCTTTTTATCTGTCCTATCCTTGTGAATTTTCTTTGCTTCTTGGACAGAGAAAAGAAATTTTAGAAAAGAGTAGATATCTGATCTAGCTCTTGAAAACATTCCCTAGGAATTAAGGAAGCAACTAATGGTAGAATTATGAGCAATAGTCACCCACATTTTTACTAAAATGTTACGTTTTGAAGTGTAAGAGTGGTTTTAAATACATTAAGATATTAATACATATCTCTGATGATTTTCATGTACCAGTGGTATATCCATCAGAATCCATTGGGAGAAGTGGAACATGGGCTAATTCAAGAAGGGTTTACCTACAAAGGAATTATTTCTAAATGAGTGGATGTAAAGAAACCACAGGGGATCATGCTGTAACGCAGAGCAGTAGCAGTTAGGCTTCACCATTGCTGACCCACTGGGATGAGTGGAGGGAGATGTTGGACAAAGATATGTATATCGTCTGGTATGAAAAAATTAGTGACCTTCAGTTAAGGTCCTAGTCAACTTCAGTCAAAGTAATGGTGAGGACCCCGCAGAATCATCCTGATCTAACTTTCCTCCCTCCATCCTGGTAGAATTCTCCAGAGAATAAGGGAGTCTGTTGATAGAATCTAGTGCTTCACAAACTTAAATGTGTATAAGAATCACGTGGGGATCTTCTTAAACCATAAATTCTAATTCATTCGGTCTGCGGTAGGGCTTGGTAGTTTGTTTTTCTAACAAACTTCCAGTTAATGCAGCCCTTCTAGATAATGCCACAGTTTATGTGGCAGGATGTAGCCTATTCAGATCAAGCTTCACAAAGAACGAGGAGGAGGACAGATCTGGAAAGCATGTAGACAATATAGAACATAGGTGGGTTATGATCAGTTCTTTGCTGTCCTCAACATCATTTCTTTAGCAGTATAACCCTGCATTAAATACAACTATCAGAGCCTGTCTATGCTTGTTTTAAGCAGAAGCCAGGCAATGATACCAAGGCTTCCAGTGAGGAAGTTGAATGAAATATGATAATCTGAAATGAGAGAGATGAGGAAATATTGTTGTTTATTAAAGTAGTAATATTTTCCTGGATTTTTTATTTCAAATTATTCCCTGTATCCATGAAATTTGTAGTGGACGAATATAATCCACTGCCTCAGTCTAATGATATTCATTAACTGTGGTCACTTTCTTTCCCAATTAGTTTCATATTAGAAGGCATTATAGTGATCTCTGATGTCAAGTGTAAAAACAAATATGGGACATAAAATTACTTCATTTATTTTGAATAAGAAAAAGGTTTTTTTGTTGTTGTTGTTGTTTTTAATAAGCCTGCAGGTGTATTTTTTTTGTTGAGATTATTTGGGAAGTTTTGCCTAATCCTCATATTCCTAAGGCATTCATGTGAAAACCAGGGCTCTCCTAAGCATCCTACTTAAAAAAAAAAAAAAAGAATGATATCATTTTTCATGTTATATTTTATTGTGAAATTATCCTTAGTAAAATTAAAATATGAAAATTATAAAAAGAGAACAAATTACAAATAAGACGAATAGAAAATCATTTCTATTTAGAAGAATATACCAAAAGAAAAAAGGGCCTAAGAAAATGAATGGAGTGGATCTTAATATTTAATTGTAGGACTAAAGATAATTTAAAAAGTTCATTTGAAGCTATCAGAAAAATGAGGATTAAAACAATTAAAGGTTAATACAGTTTTAAAAGTATTAAAAGTGTCTGTGAACCATACCAATGGTGACTCTTCCCATATGGTGACTTTTATTATGCCAATTATAAGAATCCCTAAAGAGAATATAAAAAAATCCCACATTTTTCGTATAATCCTGACATTTTATAGCACGCCATAACTGTAAGACCTGTTACGCCAAGCATTGCGGGTGCATCTGCTGGTATCTACATAAGTGTTTTGGATTCCTGAATTTGTTCCATTTCTGGAAGGAAAGAAAGCCCATATACAAATTTTAGAGTCTTTAGCCAATGATTAGTTGTGTGATTTTTCAACCAGTTACTCAGTCATCCGTTATCTCAAATAAAAAGCAATAAAATTAATTCAGATCAGTGAAAATTAAGAAATTGATTTTATAAAGCATGATGTCTCCTTTCCACTCTGGTTACTCTGTTAGTTTTCTAAGTTTAAAAAAAAAAAATTGCACTTATTTCAGAGTCTGAAATGATTGAAAAATAAGATTTCAAAGATTTAGGGTGTAGGTTGATCTCATTAAAACTTTCAGACCTTATAGCTTCAGAATCTTCTTTTGTAAAAGTGAAGATGGGCCTATTACAAGAATGCCTTGAAATATGCTGAATAGCTATACTTATGTTCAGGAAAACTGGTATGATTGTATATCTAAGGATGCTTCTCTATATTTTTGTTAAATTTACTATTTTGGTCAAAGGATTTAGAGATGATATATATATATATAAATAGATATAGATACATATAGGTATCTATATATCCAGATATATATAGAAATCCAGGGAAAGTAGATGATTTAACTTTTATATGCTATCTATACACAGTGAAAAAGACATGACCCAGAATAGTTGGAAATTGTTTTGTATATTGCAGCCCCAATTGAATTAGCCTCTGAAACTGATTAGATCTTAAAATTATAACTGGTAATCGTGATAAGAATAACTAACATTTATGGGGCGCCTGGGTGGCACAGCGGTTAACCATCTGCCTTTGGCTCGGGCGTGATCCCGGGGGTCTGGGATCGAGCCCCACATCAGGCTCCTCTGCTATGAGCCTGCTTCTTCCTCTCCCACTCCCCCTGCTTGTGTTCCCTCTCTCGCTGGCTGTCTCTATCTCTGTCAAATAAATAAATAAAATCTTTAAAAAAAAAAAAGAATAACTAACATTTATTAAACTCTTGCTGCGTTTGGATACCTGAAATTTGTTGTTGAATATAAGCATAGTGGTACAATGTATAGTTGTAAATTTTCTTTCAACTGAAAATTGGACAACACATACATTTATATATACTCTATATGCAAGGTTAAGTGCTAGCCACAAACTAGCATGGTAGCATAAATCAAAGCTTAGGACTTTAAAAAAATTAGAGTGTCTAAACCATATTACTTATTCCTAGCAATTTTAAAAGGGATAATGCATTAGATTTTAAGTAATTTCAGAATTGAATATGTATCATTTCTTACTACCTTTGATTTATTTAATTCCATTATTTTAAATTTGAGAATATTTTGCATCTTACATATGTAAGTCTCTACAAATGAACTTTTCAGTGCTTTTGAACATATTTACTTGTACCACTATCTTTTTCATTAAATGGTGGCCAGTATCATTTTTCTTATTATAACATATTGTAAAATAAAATACTTTTCACAAAGATTCAGAAGCCATTTAGTAATATGTTGCTGAATTATTATGCCTTTTTAGTGTATAATCCAGAAACATGATCTAATTGCAAAATACCTCCAATCATTTTTAAAAATTATACTACAGAAAATTATATGCAAAATTCTATTCTCAGAAATTTGTATTGAGTGGTAGATCTTATATGAAAGATGGTTAAGGAGACACTGCAAGAATACCGCCTAGCTTTTACTCCAGTGTCAGTATAGTTTCTTGATCTTTTTTCTTCCAAGGATGATGTAGAAGGAGTGACCAGTTAGCTCCCCTCATGCTAAATATGTCCTGAAGAACTGTTTTGTTCTGCCCTTATAGGAGGTAGAAAACAGGTGTTAATTTTCATGTGCTTAGGCCAGTTACATGGAGCTGCCATTTCCTTTAAACAGCAACCAACCAAACAAAAAAGTATCCTCTTAACACAGTTTGATACTTTCATAATCTCTCTATATTTTAAATTTTGGGATAGAATTGAGTTTTCCAATTACATCAGTCTTTCCTTCTCCCTTTGGTACAAATTCTACACCTAAATACTTAAGAATAAATGAATGAATCTCTTAGAAATGAATAGAGAAGTTAAACAACTTGTCCCATGTCTTTTGGGACTAGAACACAGGTCTTCCAACTCCTACCCCTGTGATAGAAGTGTCATAAATAGGACACCATTCTTTAATATGATACTGACCTGTAATAAAATTCCTAGCTAATGATTGATTATATTACTTAGTACCCAGGTAGATGAATCTACTGTGAATGGTGTGATGTGCTATAGTCTCTAAATCAAACAACCCACATACATATTAGTATTAATAACCAAAACAAAACTTAAAGGAAATTATTTTATTAGTGTAATTTACTTATTGAGTATAAAGATAAAGATAGGGTTGTAATTAATTCAAAATAAGAAGTAAGAATTATACATCCAGGCATCATGATATCAAACACAGTAGAAAAGAGAGGCATTATTGTGCACTTGAAAAGTTGAAATGAGGCAAAAGTAACCCCCCCAATCAATAAGGTAGAATGACCTACTTTCTTCGAAGAAATTATTTACTTTTCCAAAGAATTATAATCTGATTTAATTGCAGATTTATAATGCTACTGACATTTGGAACATAACTTATTGTCAAAATACTACAAATTTGGAAGATTATGATAATGAACAGAATATTGTATTTGTTTTATTTTTATTATTGTGTTAGAATATAATCTAGGTAGTGGGGCGCCTGGGTGGCACAGCGGTTAAGCATCTGCCTTTGGCTCAGGGCGTGATCCCAGCGTTATGGTATCGAGCCCCACATCAGGCTCTTCTGTTATGAGCCTGCTTCTTCCTCTCCCACTCCCCCTTCTTGTGTTCCCTCTCTCGCTGGCTGTCTCTATCTCTGTCGAATAAATAAATAAAATCTTAAAAAAAAAAAAAGAATATAATCTAGGTAGAAAATGGAAGGTAATACTTAGTAAATAATGCCATTATTCTTCTACTCGAGTCCCATAGAAGTCTGAAATATTTTTTTTCCCAATGAAAAAGTGTTGTTCCCTAATGCTAAACATGTCTGGTTTTTTTTTCTTTTTCAAAGATCATAGTTCTGCAAAATTGCATATTATCTATATGTAGCAATGAAAGAGAATTAAAAAAATGCAGGTATATGACTTTTGAGATTATGTAGTAAGGAGTCTATTAATTTTCAAAAAAGGAATTTGAAGCCAGGAGATGTCTTATGACTTTAAGTTTTAGAAGCTCAGTGATAGTGGGAACAGTTGAAGATCATCTTTTGCAAACCTGCAACTGAGGTTGAATTCCCTCTATCACATCTGTGTGATATGGTCAATTTCCTAACATTAAACGCTGGCACCAACACTATATCGACTACCTTCCAATCAGTTTTCTCCTAATAATACTATATGTTCCCAGGTTACACTAATAAAGATTCTCTAACATAAAAATAAAGTCATATGCTGCCAATTTCAGACACACATGCACACACACATATTGATGTTTGAACAAAATCAAATTATTTGTGCTTTTTAATTTTAATAATCGGCATTATAAATTAAATAATTTTAATAATCGGCATTATAAATTAAATAATTTCAAATAAGTGACTTTAGCTGATTAACATGGAGGTTACATGAGTTTTAAGAAACATGAATCACCATTTTTTGGTAAGTTTTAAAATGCATTTGAGAATTTAAATTGATTTTGAAGATAACAATATTAATTGATCTGAAAAATACTGCAGTGCTAATCCCCTACTGTGATTTAAAACTGCTTTAACAAAGATTGCAGGAACAAAGTGGTGTTTCTAGTGTCCAGGGCTTACAACTAAAAAAAGAAAAAAAAAAGGTGGATTGTGGATTTGATTGTTGCCCTAATATAGTCCGTTCTCCAGACTTCTTCCTATTATAAAATATTGCCCTTATGCTAAAAAAAAGCATAAATAAAGCAGTAAATAAAAAGTTAACAAAAACCGTTTAGCATGTGAAAACAGAAGAAAACAAAAGAAATTGGTATTTGTGCGTATGTCGACATCTTGCATTTAATGAAATTAAAAAATTATTCGAACATATACAGTTTTTATATATTTAAAAATAGCTTTATACGTGAAACTACTTCTGCTTGAACATTCATTCTTTTATTGCTTTTTTTCTTCTGATTTATGATTAATAAAGGAAATCCTCCCAACAAAATGTCTTTAGCTAACTGAGCCAAGAGTTACAATGTTGCACGTATTCATTCAGTCATACACTCATAGAAGTTCCACATGAGTAAAATGCTATTTCTGCCTTTGAGAAGCTCAGAGTACAGTGAAAGGAATTGACACGAACAATACACAATCATTTAACATTTTCTTAATCTCTATTTATAGACCGTAACATATTTTAATATATCTCTATGATAAAATAAATTTTACATGAGGATTACTGAGATATACCTGTTAAAAAGATCAGGTTAATTTTATAATAAGTTAAATGTGGTTAATAGAAGCACTCATGGCTTAATGGTGTGTTGTTATTATAATACATAATAAAATTTACATTTTTATGGCATATACTTTAGACTTAACATTTCACTGATAAATAATTTAGAGTAGGGACTTGTAGTTGATTCTTGCAATATTTGTCCTTTCGATTTATTTCTAAAGAGATAGGCATTATGTATTCTTTTTATTGGAATCATAAAAAGATCTAAAGTATGTGTTTAGTGCTTAACATAAAGTTTTTTGTGAATTAAAATTTTATATTTTTTCCAGTCACTCCTTTTTCTCTTCTAAAAATGAGTAGTCTCCTGGTCTTCCATCTTCTTTATCTGTATTGCATTATAACACATTTTTTAAAGGATAGATTTTTTTCTTCAATTTAAATTGAAAAATAGATGAATAAAAAAGAAAATAATATAATAATAAATAAAAGCTGCGTCACTTTAGAATCATGAAATATTTAAAGTTCTTTGGTCTGAGATGATGCTTTCTGAGCTAGGTATTGTTCCTAACTTCACCCAACCACATAGTCTAAATGCAAAAATCTTACATAAACCTTTACACACACACACACCGCAATGTAGTTTTCAACATTCTTTATTCCCAGTTACACATTATAGAATTGAACTCTTTTTGACCTTCTGGACTCTTCTTCTATTTTGGCCTTTGGGTTTACAATTTTTTCATTTATTTTTCTTTATTCTTTGAAGAATTCCAGATTTATGTTAAAACTACCATGAAATCTTCAGGCTCATCTGTAATAGTTGAAGTCAAATGTTAGAGTGCAGAGGAAAGTAGAGGTAGAATTCCTATTTATAATTCCCATTTGTATTGTGATTATCCAGAAATACGCCTCAAAATAGAAAATGTATATTTTATTAAGAAGAATTTAAGGAAAGCAGGAAAATTCACAAAGTGGCAGAACTAAATTTAGAGCACTTGAATGAATACTCCAGTAGAATTAAACACTGGCTTACCATGGGGAGGGAGGTGTGGAAGAGAGTTACAACAGAAAGCACAACTTGAGAGACAGAGATGGTCATTCTTTTGCTGATAAAGAATCTCAGAGCTATCAAGAGACTGAGCTGTCATCTAGTCCTAGCTTCTTATCTTAAGAGAAATGATTGAGGTAAAAAGACAGATTCTTGTTCAAAACCACACAACTAATAATTTCTAAGAATCGGGTCTCTTAAGTCCTGCTCCAATGGTCATCTCCTTCTCTTTTTAAACATAATATGTATAAATAGTCCATAACTATATAGTCTAGTAAATCATTAGACCCTGTCTCTACCATTCTACTTTTGAGGTATTAATAAGAAACAAATCACATAAAATGTTCCAAAACCAATAAAATACCTGTGATATGAACTAAGTGGGTAAAATAGCAAGTAAGAATTAGTGAAATGATCATTTTAAACTAACAAAAATCAGTATTGGTTTTTTTCAGTTCATGGCATGAACAAAACCTAATTGCCTAATGTAATCCCTAGCCTTTAAATCTTATAAAAATCAGTATGTAAAAATTTCTAAATTATAATTGAAGAAGTTAAATATATCCCTTGCATTATTGTTTATGCTGGTTTTTAAAAGGAAATAACTGATATTTAAATATCTCATGAGATCAGGTTGCATAACTTTTTTTAATTAGTTGGCTTTCAATTAAATAGATTTCCTTTATTTCACTTGGTGTAATTATTGTGTATCACTTTTAAAAAGTACATAGCAACTGTAGTTAACCCAATAATTTATATTTAAAAAAATACTTCTTTTCCTTCATCTAAAATACTTGAAAAAGTGTTTCAAAAGTATTTCAGTTACTTCATTGAATTTATATTTATATTTTAGGTAAATCCAGTCATACCTATTTTAATAAAGTGCACAATGAAATATACCAGCCTTTGATGACATTGGCTTTCAATATCATACCAAAACAAGAGCAAGTTATTTTAGGGGCGCCTGGGTGGCTCAGTCATTAAGCGTCTGCCTTCGGCTCAGGGCATGATCCCAGCGTTCTGGGATTGAGCCCCACATCAGGCTCCTCTGCTGGGATCCTGCTTCTTCCTCTCCCACTCCCCTGCTTGTGTTGCCTCTCTCGCTGGCTGTCTCTGTCAAATAAATAAATAAAGTCTTAAAAAAAAATAGCAAGTTATTTTAGATGAAACCCAAATAGTTGTGACCCAAATTTTATAGACCATAATGTCAAAAGCTATGACTTTGAAAGGAAAGAGTTATTGGCAGAAATATGAAAATGTATTTTAAGTTTTTCTAGTACCATTTTCTTAAGTGTGTCCTAATAGTTCACTTAGGCTAAATTACCTAAAAAGGTACGTTAGTTTAAGAACCTAGTTCATTAAATTCTTCCCACTTTTATAATGTCTCAGTATTTTTATTTTTCTAGTTTAATTTTCCCATAACATTTGATGAATTCAAGTTATATAAAGTGTTAATGTTTTGCTCTCATATAAAAACTTGCATATTATTTAAAAACATATCCACATATATATGCAGGATTCTCCCTATAGAACACTTAAAATCCTTCGCTACTGTTTGGTACTTTACTACTTACTGATTATATTGCTGTATTTTTTTTTTTTTTTATTTTCTTCTGTGTACCCTACATCAGGCTTAAGAAAGCAGTTTCTTTAACTTGCATAGTTCAATGCTAACAAAATTTGTTAACTTGAATTTTATTTTAAAATTGTATATCCTGATACATGTTTTTGTTTGTTTTCTTAACTAGTGAAAAAGGCCATAGATTTTAAATCTAGAGGATTTAAATTGTTTCCAGGGAAAGACAACAGCAACAAGTTTTCTATCTGTGAGTGTACTCCTTTTTTGTTACTTTCTCTAGTGCAAGAGTGAAGTTTGTGGTGTCTGTGTTGTTTGTGTGTGTTTATAAAAATGTTTGTGTATTTACCAAATTAACTGCATTAATATCTATATAACATGCATGATTACTATTCAATATTTTCTTGTATTTAAATGTATACCGAGTTAATGGATTAATGTGGTAAACTCCCAAGCTGAGACCATTTCAGATGGAAAAATTCTCTTTGAGCTATTATGTGGGATAGCGTTCTAGTTTTGTAATTCTAGAATGTGAGATAAAAGTGAGTGAAATTTCTTAAATTGGTAATTTCTTAAATTGGTGATTTCTTATAGGAATTTTTGTTAAACATAGTTATTGTTTTAAGGAAAAAAATTCATTTTATAGCAATTTTTTATTTAGGAAAAAAAATGTGTTCTCAATTTGAATTAACTTATCCATACCCTTTAAGTCAAGTCTTTTGTAAATTAGTTAACTATAGAATTAATTTTTGTTTTCTCTTGAAAATAACAAAATGGCCTGAAATACACATATTTATGTGCTCCCCCAGTACACAGTTTTGCTTAATATTCAAGGTTTTATAGGTCATCTGAAGTTCATCCTTGAATCTCAAATTGAGAATCACTGAATTAGAGCATTCATATATACTGTTGTAAAAAAACATAAAATTTTTAGGAGAGCTATGCTATTTGTATTAGAAATCAATAGCAGTTTGTAGGAATTTTCTAGCTTAAATATGGAAAGAAACCATTAATGACACAACATCTGACTTCTAAAGTGATATATTGATAGTTAATAAGATTATTATAAATAGCATGTTATTTTTAACAGGAATATATTTTTAGCGTTATTATTTTTATTCAATTCCAGATGATTTGATGAAATGAATTTATAGCTATTTCTTTTACAAAGATTATTCATTATGATTATATCAGAAAAGGATTTTATCTTCATGATTATTGACTTGTATATATAATGGTAAATGTCAGAAATTGAGCAATTACATCAATTATAAAAAAAAACCCTCAGAGCCTATATGTTATCAAACATTTTAAAATGTCATAATTTTAAAATGTGATTTTACATTTTGTTAGATTTGAAAATCCTAAGCCAGAAGTAGCAGATATCAGTAGGAAATCATTGATCAAATTTGGTTACGTTTTGCAAAGCACTAAACAGTTCATTTCAAAGTACTTAGCTATATAATTATGATTTCTTGTTATATTTTGGGGATTAAAAACACATCTGTCTGTGTTTAGGGAAAATAACTAGTGTTACAGAAATTTTCTCATATATAAATTATTTGATACATTTTGGAAGGATATTCTTCCTATAAAAGAAAATATGAACAGAAAACAATTTGTCAGACGAATATCCTGACATACCAAATTTCATTATGTCAATATGAAATAAAAGTTATATCTTTGCAAACTTAAATATTAGGTTTACTACCTTTTTTTCTAATATTTTGTCTAGCCAATATATCTATTTTTGGAACTCTAAGTAGAATTATAAACTATGCTGGTTCACCCTTTGGCTCATTTTAGCTATATAAATGTTATTTTATATGCTACATGCTTCGAGTTTTCAGATGTCCTGGGAAATTCAGGCTATTTGTACTAAAATAGCTAAGATTTATCAAGGCATTAAAATGTATGTAACTCTCTATATTTGGTATATTGCCTCAGTGGACATATTTATTATTTTCATTGCTCTTGCATAGGGGTTATGGGGGTCAACAAGAAAGGAATTTAGACATGACAGTGTATCCGGTAGGCAAAAAAACTAATTCTTTTAAAAATATTTTATTTAAAGAATATTTTATTTAAAATTGTCAGGAGAAAAGTTAATGAGGCAAAAAAAGTTAAACATGAAGCATAAAATGTTAATTTACTTCATAATTTTAAAACATAATTTTCATTTATCCATTACATGTTATGTAAAAGATAAAAGATATTCTTGTGCTTTTTTATTTTTATTTTTTAATGTAAATAATCACAAAAACAAATTACGTATTGCCAATTTCTTAATAGTCACAAAATAAATCAGCATTATATTAAATTTCATTTCACTACATTTTTTCAAATATTTCATAGTTTCAAAAGTACATTCTCTATGGTTGTTTATAGAAAAGGATTATGTTTTAATTTTTATCATTATTATTTATCTATTAATAAGTAAGCATTTGAGTCTTCTTTTCTCTGATATTTATTCAACCTGGGCCAAATAATTTTAAAAGGATATAATTCTTATATAAACCTTTCAAATGAAAAAACAGAAACAAAAATACCTTGTGTTTTTTGAAAAGTACAGTCAATTCTGTTAGTGGAACTGCCAGAAGTGAGCATAAGCGAGGAGGATATGAACTATACATGTTGCCAAAGCATGTCTTCCCACAGTAGCACCTTTAAAGTTTAACTAGGAAACAAATTATTAAGGGATCTGGGAAGCTGCAGCAGTGTTCATGGGGAGCATTTGGTTTTTTAAATGCTAATTTTTATTCTTTTTCCAGCTTTAATACCTGACCTCTAAAAGCCTCTATTCATCCCTTGTTGTTTTTCATCAAAAAGTGTGGATTTGTCAATAAAAGGGAAAAAGTAGTTTTTTTTCTTAAGTTTTAAAGATAAAAACATTTTTAAAAATATTTTAAAATGTTGAACCTAGTGAACTGGTAGTTTTGCCAACTTTTCTACTAGGGTCTTCTACAATATTAAGGTAGAATTATGAAGAAACCGTGAGCTTCTCATAATGAATTTTTTTTCGATTTTATTTTATCTTCGAATCCATACTTTTATTTATTTCATGTTATTCATTCTACAATTCTATTTGAGCTACTTCTCCAAGGCAACACCATGCTAGACTAAGAAGGTAAAAGAGCAAATAAAATACAATCTCAGCGGCAAGGATCCAACATTTTATTGGGAAGCTAAATGCATTAAGAGGCAGTTCTTTGTAGAATATATAGTATAAAATAACACTCTGTTTACATCCATGATGTTTGAGTTCAGAACAAGATCCAAAACACTGTATTTCATAAGGTGGAATAAAAATTTAAAATCTAATGTAAAAGAGTCTAAGAAAGGTGGCAATGTAATCAGCTGGGTCAGGTAATGTGGAGGAGACTTCTTTTTAGAATCGACTTGCTTTTATTTTTAGAGTAAATTATCTGCCATATACAATCAGAAACCTCAGAAAACTTGCTTATTATAAACTACCCTTAAGATTGTTGTGAAGATTAAATGAGTTGATACATGTAAAAGATGAATATTTCCTGACACATAGTTATTATATCTTTATGTTGACTAAGTTTATAATATTTTCAAGCTAGAACATGTAATAATATGGTAAATTAATTAAGATCCTGTAGCATATTTATAAACCCATATAAACCCATAAGCCTATAACTTCACTGTTATAAGAAATTACAATTCATTTGTTTTTAAAATCCTGTACCTCCCCTCTTTTGTCCACTTCTTTGTGGGTCAAGGAACTCATGTTGCATTAATGATAATAATGGGCATAATAAATATCCTTAGAGATCAGAGCAAAAACAGTGTTCTCCATAGTGATACTCTTTTCAAGAGGCAGCACCCAGTCTATGTAATTAAACATTTAAAGAACACTCATGTTCTTACCACTCTGAAAGTTACTACTATTCAACTTTAAAGACGTAAAAGTGATAAATCTGTTCAATTGCTTAACTGTCATTATGTAGCAAAAGCAACTATTGAATGAATACTACTAACTTCATTTGAATGTCTTGGTATCACTAGCTATTGGCAGTTTTGAAATATTCATATTTCAGAGAAATAAGGTATTGAACACTTTGTTCTTTATTTTTTTAATTTTAACTATTTTCAAGGAATGTTAAATACATGTATGATGCAGAAGCTCTCCCCCTTATCTTTACAGTTTAAATTGGAAAGTCTTTCCCAAGATATCTGTTGCAGATATCCAAAAACAGTGGTTTAAAGGACACTTCCAATAGACAAAAAATAATTTAACAAAACTGTAAGGACTAGAATTAATTGAAAATGGTAAAAATTATAGATATGCTCTGAATTTTAACATAAAACATTTTGTAAAGAGTGTTGAATTGTAATTAGTGATGTCATTTTTTCTTGCTGAGCTTTCTGGACATAATGGAGAGCTTAGAGTTCAAGAGTAGAATTTTTTGAATCAGTCTGCCAAGGTTTGAACCCTAGACTAAGGTACTAACTAACAGTGTGACTTTGGAAACGTTTTTAACCTCTTCATGCCTTAGTTTCCTCATCTGTAGGAAGTATAATAATAGTAGCTCCTTTTAGATTGTTACGAAGTTGATACGTGTAAATGATGTAGAGTAGTTCCTGACACATAGTACCGTGTTAAGCATTAGCTATTGTTAAAATTCATATTAACCACGGGTTTACTTTTTGAGCTAATAATGATGATAAAATGGGAAAAAATGATTTTTAAATTTTTATTTTCTAATATATTCACAGATCAGTTCTATTTTAACCCATAATCTGTGTTACATTGTAATAAAGTAGGTAAACTCAAGTCAAGCTACTTCTTTTCTTTATCTCTATTCCATGTCAAAAAAATTACATTTAAATAACATAAACTACAACATTTTCAAAAGCCATTTTAAAATAGGAAAGAGAGTGCTTCCCATAGAAAGTGCTTGATTCATTGAAAACAGTATCCCAGGTATTATTGTTATATGATGAGGATATTTTTACTGAGGAGTTATTAAGCCCTACCTAGGCATTGTGAGTATATTAAAATAATTATGTTTTTCTCTTATCTTTATCAAGTATATAATCTCTTTGTACATATGACTAAAGGATATGAAACTACTAATTTATAATATGATAAAGAATTTTAAAACTAAATATAAAATTTCCCATGTTATGTAACATGAGGGATTAGAATACTATGGTGAAAGTAGAGATTGTATTTTGCAAAAAGTGGGATTTGAACTGAGTCTTGAAAATTAGTTAGAATTTTGATAGCTAAGGAGGAAGAAAGAGAAAACATGAAGACAGGAGAAAGTACAAATAAAGCAGGGGTGAACATGGCTTCCTAGTAAAACTGCAGAACAATGAAGAACACGTTGGACTTGAGTTATGGACTGGTGGAAAATACAAGTGATATAGTAGAAATCTCAAATCATAGGAGATTTGTACAGTAATAAAAACAGTGTTTGAGGAAGTTTAGTCCTCCTCTAGGACTCAGGATGGATTGGAGGTGAATGATAATGGAGTGTGCACAAAAGCATCAATGATTACTTTGGATCTGAGCGTGCACATGAGATAACAATGGGAATTTTGGTGGGATTACTTAGTAGTAGATCATTGAAGGAGCAAGAATGGACCTTGGAAACAATGACAAAAGGATACATTGGAACTTGTTAGCAAATAGGTAATTTCTTCAAGCCATGAGGAAAGTATAAAATGTGGAGAACTATAGGCCAATGCCTTTGAATTTGTCCACTGTTAGAGTAGTCAAAAGTAAGAGAATGGGCCAAAAACAAAACAAAATAAAACAACCCAGAAAGGTAAAGAAGAATGAAATAACAAGTAAGCAGACCAAGAAAAGAAAAACTATCATATATTTTGCAGAGATTGGTGAATAATATGATAAAATTGTCAAGAAGGGTATTAGTTGGGGATATTTAGGAAAGTGATTTTTTATAGAATGAAGGGCATAAATGCAAAATTTCATATCTAATTGAAAATGTGATTTTACCAGAATTATGACTGTTGGGACATTATCTGATAGTTACCTTGTTATCTGATAAATCAGTTTGAACATATTTATCAATCTCAACTAAATGATGCAGGGATCCAGCAGTTCTCAACATTGACTTTACCTTAGAGTCACCTTAAGGGTTACTGAAATACAAACACAGAACTGATGCCCAGGGTCCTGCCCTAGAGTAATTGCGTTAGAATATCTAGAGGTAGAAATACACATCTTCATTCTTTAAAGAAAGTTCCATAAGTGGGTCAGATCCACAGTATAGGTTGAGAAACATTACAAAGTTTAGATTTTTTTCTCTGTGGAATCTCTGATCAGGTACAGTTCTTTTCTCAAAAAGCAGATAAGTTGATGAAGAGCAAAATAGCAGTTATTCTCCAGTTCATTAAGAGATTGAATTTATGAAATAATATCACTCACGTATATTAGAACTATCAGGTTTAAAAATCTTCCCATTAAGATATCTGTCTTGGGGATTTACTTACCCACTGTGATCACATTCATCGAAAATATTAATAAATCTTTCATTAATTGAGTGTTCTAGAGAAACTGCTGAAAATGTGTACAGTGGCAAGTAAAACATAATCATGTATATTCCTAGGCGGAAAAGCCATTATTTAGGTTTTCAACATTATATCATAATTCATTGACATGTTTGGTAATTAGAACCATAGTCTTACTTTAACGCTGGCAGAGCACACTACTTCATTATATGCCAAATACGAAGTGCTAACAATCTTAAGCTTTTCCCATAGGGTCTTGTTTTTCCATTGGTACTTTAAAAATAATAGGTACCCAGATGACACTGTCATAACTGGTAGTGACTGCTTTACTGCCAATAATTAATGGAAACTCTGGCACTGATACCCTGGGAATGCATTTCCAGAGATTTTGCAGTTTGGTAGTAATTATAAATGAAGTGTTAACTGTTAATGTGTTAATACTCAGAATAGCATGTCATTGAAGATGAACGTTGAACTTACAGGTCCACTAATAGCAAAAATGCTTTGTCTTTATTACTGAGTTATAAAATTATATTTAACCTTTCTACATTTAAACTATAGTGATTATAAAAATATAAGAATATATTTTATGTAAATTTTTCAGCTAACATTTTTCTTGATTTTCTAATCAAGTTTTGATTCTTTTTTTTTTTTTTCCCTTCTGTTACAGTAAATGAGGGAGGTATTAAAACAGCTTCCAATCTATGCCCAGATCCAGGAGAACCAGAAAATGGAAAGAGAGTTGGATCAGATTTTAGGTAATATTTTGTATTGTTTATTTCGTTATTTTGTCAAAGTTTATTTTAACTTAAAATTTAAAAATAACTAATAATATGGGAATGAAGACTGGGTGATTTAAAATAATAGCAGCTAGATTTTATTTATTTGTTACTATTAATATTTCATTAGTTTAAAGTGTTTAACATACCAATTTTATTAGGATACTTTTCTGGATTTTAAACAATCAATTTCTTGTCATATTATATAGTAAGTGAAAAATCATGGGCTTTGGATTTGAAAGACTTGAGTTAGAATTCAAATTCTGCTTAAAAGTTGTCTGATCTTAAGTAAGTAACTGAATCCTGTCTGCCTGAGTTTCCTGTTCTGTAACATGCAAATCAAATTTAACACATCTAATGGTGAGTTTCAAATGAGGTACTGCCTGTGAAACCTTCCTGCAAATGTTCTACAAACATAAGTATTTTACAGAAGTAGACATAACTGAATATGTTGTATCTGGATCTTAAAATTAGTATTTTTTTTTAATCCAAAATTAAGTTTAACAACCAAGAGAATACATGTAGTATACTGTGGTAGGCCTTAATTTGCATAACTATGAAACAGTATTTTTTAAAAATCTTGAAATTTTAGTAGACCTCTGATTATTGTAGCATTTTATAAATACCAAGAATGCTGTAAAATATTAACTGATAATTTAACTAACATTCACAAATACTTGTTTTTACAAAGTATCCATGATATATAAATTTTTAATAAAATTATTGATAATGATTATACTTACACCTAATGCACATTTACAATTTTTACTTCTTTATATTATTTATATAAAGGACTAAAGAATATCCTGCTGGGAGGGAGTGGGTAGATCGTTCATACAATAGAGACCTATGGAAATTTTGTCCTCATGGATCTTTCAAGATGACTTAAAGTTACATTTTGCTATACATGGAGAGGAAGAAAAAATAGTATGATTACAACATCAATACAGTTGTAATTTTTAAAAAAAGAATTACAGAATGTAATTCATTCAGTGGACAATCTTTGCTTGAGATTCTCTCTCTCCCTCTGCCTTTCCCTCCTGCGCATTCTCTTTCTCTCTCTCTCTCAAATAAATAAATCCTTAAAAAAAGAAGTTCACAGACTAAAACAAAATCATTAAGAATGTGTGAGATGTTACAAACACACAGAGGAGGTATGGCATTTTTGGAGGCTGGGAGAAAGGGTCATAGGAGGTTAACATTGAGCTAGGTCTTAGAGGATGATCAGAATGTGATATCGAGAGGAAGAGAAATCCAGTGAACATTTATGTATTCATTATCTACATATATTGTTTGCCTGTTATGTTCCTGGTCCTATACTAGGAACAAATAAAACACACAAAAGCAGACATAGTACACAGCCCCTATAGTTCTCAGAATTTAATGGCAGAAAAGACAGTTAAATGTCACATGCAGTTGTAATTACAAATTTAGGACAGTACTGTGAAATAAAAAAATGCAGTAATTAAAAAAAAAAACTGTAAGAGAATAAAACTATCAGGGGGGATCCCACACATTTTGAGAATGTCCCACTCTCACTGATACCAGAATTTTATGCATCTATACTGTAAGAAAGAGCCCCACATTGAGGAGGAGCTTAATGAGCTATTCCAGGAAAACAAAGATCATTGAGTCTAAATTATAGAATGTAAATGAGAGAAAAGCATAGAATGAAGTTGAGGCGATAAGGAAAAACCAAGTCTCTTCTGCTGAGGAAGCAAATTGGCAGCCCTTCAGTCTAATCTGGACTGATGATATATTTTAAGCTCACAGTGTTTTGAAAAAATGAGAGCCAACATTTAAAAATTAGGAGGTTACACACACACACACACACACACACACACGCACACACTCAAAAAGATTTTTGTATTTCCTTGTTAGATCTGGCAGGTGAAACTAATGTACCTTCATGGAAACATCTACTGGAACCAGTTAATGCCTGTTCCCATTAGGGTGAGCAAGGTTTCTCTGGTTCACCATAGTCACTCCTAGGCTATTTAACTCACCTACAAATAATAGGAAACTACAAAGAATTGTAAAAGAGTGGTGTGATCTCATTTATATTTTCAGTAGATCATGCTTTATATTTTTGATAGATGTAGTGAAGAAAACAGAAGTTTTAGTTAGAAGATGACTGGAGTGGTCTGGGTGTAAGATGATGGAGACTTGAGCTATGGTGATGTCAGTGAACTAGACAAACTCAAGAAAGATATACAGTTTTTAGTATCCAATGACAGTTTGATGTGGAAAGTAAGAAAAATAAAAGATAATCCTTAATTTTCTGGGCTTAAATATCATGAGACTGGAATGAATGATAATATTTCATTAAGTGTGGGGACACCTGGCTGGCTCAGTCAGTTAAGCATCTGCCTTTGGTTCAGGTCATGATCCCAAAGTTTGGAATTGAGCCCCACGTTGGCTCCCTGCTCAGTGGGGACTCTGATTCTCCGTCTCCCTCTGTCCCTCTCCTTGCTTGTGCTCTCTCTCTCTGTCAAACAAATAAAATCTTAAAGAAAAAAATTAAGTGTGGAAGTCCAGAGTTTTGAGGAGAAAAATGAAGAGTTCACTTTTGAGATTTTAAACTTTAAATAACTTAGAGATTTCCACATAGATATATTAAATTTGTAGTTGAACAGATCTGAAATTCAGAGGTAATCACCGACTATCAGCATGTACATATTATAAAACATATTAAAGCAGCATGATAGATGACATTATTTAGACTTCATACAAAGATGAGACAATGTATGACATAGTCCCAAAGATCGATGCTATCTGATGATTTGATGGAATACAAGGAGCTATCAAATCATGCTCGTGAGTGGCGAGAGGAATAGGAATGAAACAAAAGCAGGAAGTTCTTGAAAAGAGGTTGAGGAGTGTTGGATGCTATTGAAAAACTGAGAATAAGAGGACAGAAGACTGTCTCTTAAATTTGACAGCATGAAGATTATAGACACGAATGATTTCATTGGAGTGACAGGTTGAAAAAAATTGAAATAGCATGAAGAGACACTTCAGATAAGTAATAGATCCGGATCATCAGATTACATAAAGCAGAAGAATAATGGTGGCGTTCTGTAGTCTTTGTTTCTTTCATCAGTGTCTGGTAGTTTTCAATATACAGGTCTTTCACATCCTTGGTTAAATTTATTTCTAGCTATTTTTTTGATGCGATTATAAATGGAATTGTTTTCTCTATTTGTCTTTCTGATAGTTTGTTATTAGTGTATCCTACAAAATTACTGAAACTGTTTATTAGTCTAACAGTTTGTTAATGACATATTTAGGGTTTTCTATATATGATTTTATGCCATCTGCAAATAGTGACAGTTTTACTTCTTCCTATCAATTTGTACGCCCTTTATATCTTTTTTGCCTAACTGCTCTGTCTAGGACTTCCAATACTATGATAAATAAAAGTGGCAAGAGTGGGCATCCTTGTCTTGTTCCTGGTCCTAGAGGAAACACTTTCATCTTTTCAATGTTGAATGTCATATTAGTTTTGGGCTTGTCCTATATGGCTTCCTTTATACCTGCTTTGTTGAAAGCTTTTTATCAAGATGGTGTCCATAGCCTGTGTTCCCTGAGAGCAGTTCTACAGACCAGCAGATGTGGGCCAAACCCGAAGCCCTCCCCTCAGGCCATAGCTCCAAAAAAGGTAAAAAAGCCTCCTTTATAGAAGGACTAGGGGTTGTGCCTCAGTCCACTGTTTGCACAGTGCCTGGGGCTATAGCCTGCCAAGAAATGTTTGTCTCCTGCAATCCTATGGACCCATTAATGAAACCACCCTCCACCTTAGCCACCAGGGAGCCAGGAAATCAAGGAGTGTACCCTTGGTGGTAGCCACAAAAACCCAGATACCAAAAATAAAAAAACAGGGCTCCGAATGTATGTAAAGCTCCCCTCTAGGAGACTCTAGTGCCCTGGAGCATGGCTGGGGGTGAGTGCAAAGATTACATCTGACCTCCAAAGTTTCTGGAAAGAATTATAGTTGGCCCCAAAATGTGTGTTAAGTTAATATCAAGCTCCTCAGTTTACAGTCATGATGGTTAGCGAATTGGTCTCCTTCACAGAAAGACCTGTTTCTACTGTCTCTTGCTGTGCCTTGGGGTGGTAGCTATTTAGGAACCCTTTCTCCATTGGCTGTAGTCCTGTGGGACCCACAAATATAAGTCCCACTTGCCATAAGAGCCAGGCAATGTAGAGATGTCCCCTGGCAGTAGTCACAGTATAGGGGTGCCAGACAGGGGTGTAAACTGCTTTCTGGGTGGCACTATTAGAGTGTTGTGGGACCAGAAATGCAAGCTCCCTTAGCCTCCAGAGCCAGGCAGTTAAGAGTGTCTCCTGGATGATAACCACAAAAGTCAGGGTGCCAGATGCCTGTAAAAGCTCCCTTCTGAGAAATACTAGTGCTCTGGAGCACAGCAAAAGGAGAGTGTGAAGATGGCACTTGCCAGTCTCCGTCCAGGAGGGTATTCCAGCAAATTTCTAGTTGTATGTGTTAAATTAGATGCCTGCTCCCGAGGCTGATACTTCAATAAAGTAAGTGAGCCTTCATCACTTTAAGTCTAGTCACCAGTAGCTGCCTCTGAATGGGCCTGGGGGCAGGTGAATCTGAGCACTTGTGACCTTTAAGAGCTACCTCTCATATTGTTACAATCTTGCGGGTCTCAGGATGCAAGCCCCATTGGTTTTCAAAGTTAGATGTTTTGGAGGGCCTCATCTCTCAAGCACATGTGTTAAAAATGGGGTGCCTGATGTGAGGTTCAAATTCTTTGATCCTCAGTGAAAATCTCTGGGTTTTGAGTTTATTCCCAGTTGTGAGTTGCTCCATCAGGGGTAGGATTTATTGTGAGATTGTGTCCCAACTTCTCATACCCTCTTTGACATGGATTTCTTGTTTGCATGATGTGTAGTGGTCACTTAGCCAGCCTTTAGGTTTGTTGTTGTTGTTTTTTTAAAGAGGTAACTGTCATATGTAGCTGAAGACTCAGTGCGTCCTTGGGAGGAGGTGAGTTCAGGATCTTCTTGATTCATGGTCTTGAACTGAAACTCTCAAGGAAGGTTTTAATTGAAATGAAGAGTATTGGGCATAGAATATCCTTGGAAATAGAATCAACACAACTTCCTTATGGATTGACTATGGAGGAATGCAATTGAGTATAGTTAATAATTCTACAAAGAGCCTTTTATAAAGAAAATGCTAGCATAATCTGCAGCACATGGAAGTCCTTTCTTTTGTTTTTATGTTTGGTTTATCAGTGGTTTGATAGATCTTTTCCTCCTTTTTTCTACTCCAAATTTCTTGCCTGTCTCTTATATTTTCCATATTGTTTAAACAAAAAAGATTATTATTCAGATATCTCTTCTTGTGTTTTCTTATTTTTTCTCTTACTCTCACTATTTCATTGGTATAATCCATCTCATATTAAGGTCAGATCACTTGTTCCACTTTTTCTAGGTCACATAGCATTTCCATTATAATAATGGAATTTTATTTAATAAAAATCACATATACTCAATAAAACAGTGTTCTACTATGAAAGTTACGGAACACTACATCTGAGTATTCGAATGCAGCGTTTGGAAAATCTGACAGATCTGACATTGAATTCTGCTTTTATGTGTTTTTTTAATCATTAATGATGACACTAGAAAGTGTTCTTAATATTTCATTTTATTATAATTTAATTTTTCAAAAAGTGCCATTTTATACATGAAATCTCATTTTTATAGATTTAGTATACATCAAGTATTCCCACATTGCATAGGCCAAGATACTTGCCTTATCTATAAATAGTTTTATTCATCAAAAATTATTTTCTAGTTGGAATATTTTAATGTATTTCTAAATATGTATACTTTAAACTGTACTTCAGTGAAAGATTAACACAATTTAAATTATTTGTGGCCTCTATTTCTTGCATCACCTTTTCTTTTTGGTGCTTTCATCATAACATAGCAAAAACAGCTTGTTTTTCCCCTCCAGTAATGAGGAGACAATGAGAATAGGCAAGTATAGATAAAATGCTAAGTTCCTCAGAAGGTGTGCATAGTGTAAGTGCTAAAGCTTGTTATTTGTGTTATTTATTTTCTTTTTAGACTGCCTACCCATGTTGAGTATTTTTGTAAATCACATTTTTCTAAATATCCTGTTAGCTTAAATAACACAATTGATGTAACTTTTAAAACTGTAGCCTCACTATTTGTTCTGCATATTTATACAGCTTAAAATACACTTTTTTGTTTTTTATAGGAGCTAGTTTTAATATGGTAATATTGTTCTGAGCAATCTGGGCTCCAAGAAACAATAGAACATTTATGCTTCCATACTCTGTTCTCAGACCTAGGTAATATGTCTTTTAAAGAATCTTCTCAAAGATGCCAGAAACTTCCTTCCATATGGACAACAATACAAGTCTTAATTGCATTAGTCTTAAAACATAATATGAGAGGAAGGTTGCAGTGCAGGCTTACTCAGCAGCCTTTTCTTAAGCATCTAAACTATTTTTGGCTTGGTGATGAAAAAAAAATAATGTGGTATCTGCTTTCAAGAAATAGAATAAATTCCAGTATGGTGGTATGAGAAAGCACACAACTGAACATCGTTCAAGTCATATGAGCCAAGAGAACCTGGATATAAATTATGGGAAAATAAAGAAGATAAAAATCCATTTGAAGAATGGACAGGATTCTTATAGGAAAAGATTGGCAGGATCACATACTAGAATAACATGTGCTGTATTGCTGAGCTGATAAAGGGTAGAGGCGTTTGGAAGAACAGTTTGCCTTAAGCAACTGGTTATTTTAAGAGAATAGTAGCTTTTTTAAAAATCTCTTTTTAAAAATACACTTCACATAACTAAAATGATCTATTTTCTGTAAGTGACACGTCTAGCATTCCTGTAACACAATATGGCAGAATTGAAAATATAATGTCAGAAAGTTAGGTTTGGACTGTATTAAGAAGGAACTTAAATGCTAGAATGCAAATGTATAAACAAAAGGAAAAAAGCATCAAATTGCAAGCCATAAGCTCTGGGTTCAGGCCTACCTTTATTACGGCTAAGTGCACAAACTTCTGGCATACAGGTTTACTCATTAGCAAAATAGGAATATGCCATGTATATTTTTTTAAAAGATTTTTTATTTATGTATTTGAGATAGAGTGTGAGAGCAGAGGGGAGGAGCAGACGGAGAGGGACGAGCAGACTCCTCACTATGGAGCTCGATGCAGGCTCAGGACTTGAGCCAAAACCAAGAGTCTGACACTTAACCGACTGAGCCACCCAGGCACCCCAACGTGTATAATGTTTTAACAAGCAACTGAATAATAGTTGTGAAAGTGCTTTCAAGCTATGGTATTTCTGTATATGATAATTGATATTATATCACTTCTCAATTCCATGAGCTATGAAGAGATTCAATTTTTTTGTTCTTTTAGTGAGAAAGAGAGAGAGTATGTTGGGAGATAGGGAGGGGAGAGAGAGAAAGACTGAATTCCAAGCAGTCTCTGTGACCAGCATGGAGCCCAACAGAGGGGTTGATCTCATGACCCTGAGATCATGACCTGAGCCAAAATCAGGAGTAGTATGCTTAACTGACTGAGCCACCCAGGCACCCTAGAGATACAAGTTTTTTGATGGCGGGTAATATAGCAGTAGCTATGCAATAAAAATCTTTACCTGAAAAACTAAGTGTAATACATCTTGTAAATAGAATAGGAAACCATTGCTATTGTCCAGATGAGAAATTTTAAGGGTGTTAAGTAAGATGGAGACAATGAGAATTGAAAGGAGTCAATTAATAAGATTGAAGAAGTAGAATCAAAGGGTTGCAGAATTTGGGGAAAGAATAAAGATTTTGAAATTTGAATGCATTGGAAAAATCATACTAAAATGAGGAGGAGAAAGGTATCTGGGCATTTATTGAGCTCTACTTTAGTCTGGGTACTTTACCAGGCAATTTTATAACTGTTAGATATTTAGTCCTTTGCTATAACAGTAAAATTTTATGTCATTCTGTTTTTATTAAAGAGGAAACAGATCTTTGGGGAGAATAAATAGCTTCTCCAAGTCAAGTAAAAAGAGTAACAAGATTTAAAATTAAGTTCATTGAATTCCAAATTCCATACTCTTTCTCTTGTAATAATGTATGCTTGTTTTAGAGGAAAGACCAGTTCAGTTTCTAAAAAGTTGAAAATAAAGATCTGTGTCTCTGAAGAATGAGAATAATAAAGACCTAAAAAACAAAAAAAAAAAGGGAAAGTCATGATTATCGAAGCCTTCAAGAGGTAGTGATATTCCTAAAGCAGAATATATAGTAGAAGAGGAGAGTTTTGAATAAGGAACATGGAGCAAAGCTTTTTTTTTTTAGGGAAAGGGAGGAGAAAGTGGATTCGAGAAAAAAGTGGATAGGTGGTAGAATGACTAGACTCAGAGAAACCAAGATCCTCCTTAGCTAGTAAAACCAAAAAAGAGATTACAATAGTGACAGAAGAGTTGAGGGAAATGAGAACAGAGAAAATTAATTTAGGGATGGAGTAGTCATTGGTAACTTAAGAGATGATGCAAAAAATCAGAGTACAAAATATTAGGAGGAGTGCCTGGCTGGCTCAGTTGGAGGTGTGTATGACTCTTGACCTCAGGGTTGTGAGTTCAAGCCCCACACTGCATGTAGAGATTACCTAAGAATAAAATCTTAAAAATTTTTCAAAACAATAGGGAATAGCTGTGTGGTAAGGAAGGAAGTGCCACAGTGTAGTCTATTCTTTAGAAGATTTTTGTGGGAATAGATGGAACACTTCTGGGAGCTCCTATTTATTAGTGATCTCTTTGCAATTACCAAAGTAAGACATACAAGTGAATATACTAGGATATTTAGAAAGCTCATTTTAGGAGAACAGATGAAGGTGGGTCCACATTCAAAAGTGTAATAGATTCTCATCATGTTTGTCAGCTTTTCTTGACAATAGTAGTGTTTTAATATTATCAGATGAGAAGCATGTACCCCGCTGTTTCATTACTAAGCTATACCAGTGTTTTAATAGTCCAAATAAAAACCCAAATTTTGGAGCCAAAATTTTTCTTTGTTCTCGAAGAGGAGGCAAATTCCTGTCCCTGTCTAGTGACATTGCTTTAAAGAGAAGGTATCAGACAAGGCCTTTCCTACAGAAGGAAAGTCTGTGTAAGGTAAGGATTCCAGAAGCTGAGCTTTCCCAGACATTTGGTTATCATTTTAAGAGACATTTAAATTTTTAATTTATTTTTCAGCATAAAAATCACTGGCAGTTTCTATATCTTTTTGGCAGCATTTTTCCCTTTGAAAGCCTGTTATGCTCCATAGACGTTTCAAATTAGAAAAAAGGCTTTTAGGATTTCAAAACACAGCTGTTAAGAGTCTCACCTTGGAGATTAGCACACAAAATGGTAGGCAAATCATAGCATGTCCCATAAGATATCTTACTTCTCCAAGGATTTTCTTACAATTTCCTCGGTGATTATAAAAATACTGATTATGTGCATACAGGAATATTTCTGTGTTAGCAACTTCTGCCTGTAAGTCATTTAGTTTTATGGTGAGTTTGAAGTCCTACTCTTAGGTTATGTGATCAGAGAAATTAATGAAAAAATGTTAAAGTTGTAGTCATACATATAAAGGTAATAAAAATCTCAGTGGTGATGTTTAATGTATGGTTATAGATTCTGCAATATAGTAATAGTGGTGCATAATTCACTTAAAATTTCAGTTTAAAAGTTAAAAAAATGGACATAGTAAAAATAAGCATCACTGGAATAATCTGTTATTAGTTACATAATAATTTAAAAAAAAACATGTAAATTATAACAGCATCAACCTAAAATGTGGGGGGAGGGGAAGAAAAAGTGTAAAGTTTATGAATTCTATTGGAGTTTTGAAGGTAAGTTGTTATTGTTTAAAATAAGGTGTTATAAGTTTTAGATATTTTATGTAAGCCTGATGGTAACCACAAGGGGATGTCCTGCAGTAATTACATAAAAGAGCATGAGCAAGAAGTCAGAGCATGTAGATAACAAAAGACATCAACACACACACAAAAGACAGTAGGATAAGAAACAAGGAACAATAGATCTACAAAACAAGCAGAAAACAAAATGACAATAGTATGTCCTTACCTATCCATAATTACATTAAATATAAATGGATTAAATTCTTCAATTATAAGTCATAGAAATGGCTGAACAGATTAAAAAAAAAGCCAACAATATGCTTCCTGTGAGACTCACTTTAACCTTAAAAACAAACATTGATGATAAATGACTCAGTACATCAAGAATGTATAACAATTGTAAATATTTACAAATTGGACTACTTAGGTATATATAAAACAAAAAGTAACATAGCTCAAAGGAGAAATAGATAGTAATACAATATAATAAAGACTTTAAAATCCCATTCTTAACAATGGATACAGCAACCAGACAGAGAATCAATAAGGAAACAGTGGATTTGACAACACTGTAGAGGAAATGGACCTAACAGACATATACAGAACATTCTATCCAATGAAGAATACATATACTTCTTAAGTGAACATGGAATGTTTTCTAGGATAGACCATATGTTAGGTCACAAAACAAGTCATAGCAAATTCAAGAAGATTGAAATCATGCCAGAAATCTTTGCTGACCACAATGACACAAAACTAGAAATCAATAATGAGAAAAATGGAAAATTCACAAACACATGGAAATTAAACAACACTCTCCTGAACAACCAATTAATCAAATAAGAAGTTACAGGAGGAGGAGCATCTGGGTGACTCAGTTGGTTAAGTGCCTGCCTTTGGCTCAGGTCATGATCCCAGGGTACTGGTATCAAGCCCTGCATTGGGCTACCTGCTTGGTGGAGAGCCCACTTCTCCCTATCTCTCTGCTGCTCCCCTGCTTGTGCTCTCTCACTGTCTTTCTCTCTTTGTCAAATAAAATAAAAGAAAAATTTATAGGAGGAATTAAAAACTTCTGTGACAAAAACAAAACTGGAAAATAACATTCCACAACTTATGAGATACAGCAAAAACAGTTCTAAGAGGGAAGTTCTTGCAATAAATGCCTACATGGAGAATCAAGAAAGGTCCCAAATATACAATGAAACCATCCACCTTAAGGAACTAGAAAACGAAGGACACACTTAGCCCAAAATTAGAAGAAGAAAGGAAATAGTAAAAATGAGAGCAGAAATAAATAAAATAGAAAACAGAAAAATAGTAGAAAAGATTAATCAAACTAGGAGTTAGTTCTTTGAAAAGATAAAACTGGCAAGTCCTCAGCTAGACTAACCAAGGTAAGAAAGGAGAGAGGACACAAACCAACAAAATTATTACTGAAAAAGAGGACATTACAGTTGATAATAAAGAAATTCAAAGGATTATAAGAAGCTACTTACTATGAATAATTATAAGCCAATGAACCAGAAAACCTAAAAGAAATAGAAAATTCTAAGGAACATACAACTTACCAAGACTGAATCAGGAAGAAGTAGAACATCTAAATAGACCTATTACTAGTAAGGAGATTGAATCAGTAATCAAAAATCTCCCAACAACAAGAAAAACCCAGAACTAGATGGCTTTACTGGTGAATTTTGCCAAACATTTAAAGAAGAATTAACACTGGTGTTTCTCAAACTTTTCCCAAAAATTGAAGGAGGGGACATATACAACTTCATTTCGTGAGGCCAGCAATATCCTGAATCCAATATAAGTCAATATCCCCAATGAATATAGATGCAAAAATTCTCAATGAAATGCTTGCACACCAAATTCTGCAGCATTAATAGGACCATTCACCATGATAAAAATTTATTTATCCCTGGGATGCAAGAATGGTGAAACCTATACAGATCAATCAATGTGATGACATCACACTACCTGAATGAAAGGAAAAAAATCATAGGGTCATCTCAGTAGGTACAGAAAAAGCATCAAAATTCAACGTCTGCTCGTGAAAAAAAACTTTGAACAGAGTAGGTTTAGAGGTAACCTACCTCAACATAATAAACACCATATATGAAAAATTCTCAGTGGTAAAAAACAGAGCTTTTCCTCTAATATCAAGAAGAAGACAAGGATGTCCACTCTTACCACTTCTATTCACTAGAAGTACTGGCCACACCAATCAGACAAGAAAAAGAAACAAAACACATCTATATTGGCAAGGAAGCAGTTAAACTGTCACTTTGCAGATGACATGATGATATACACAGAAAATGTTAAAGACTCCACCACAAAACTATTAGAAGTAATGAGTGAATTAAGTTGTAGGAAACAAAATTAATACTCAGAAATTAGTTGCATTTTTATACACTAATATGTATCAGAAAGAGAAATTAAGAAAAGAATTCCATTTGCAATTTCACCAAAAAAAAAAAAAAAAATACAATACCTAGGAATAAACTTAACCAAGGAGGTAAAGGAACTGTATTCTGAAAACTGTAAAACATTGGTGAAAGAAATTGAAGACAACAAATGAATGGGAAGATGTTCCATGTTCATGGATTGGAAAAACTAATGTTAAAATGTCCATACTGTGTAAAGAAATCTACACATTCAGTTCAATCCCTACCAAAATACCAACAGTATTTTTCAAATAACTAGAACAAATAATACTAAAATTTAAATGAAATCACAAAAGACCCCAAATAGCCAAAACAATGTTAAGAAAGAAAGGCAAAGCTGGAAGTGTCACAATTCCAGATTTCAGGATATACTACAATGCTGTAGTATTCAAAACAGTATGGTACTGGAACAAAATAGACACATGGATTGATGGAACAAAATAGGGAGCCCAGAGATGAACTTATTTGGTCAATTAATTTATGACAAAGGAGGCAAGACTATACAATGAGAAAAAGACTGCCTCTTCAGTAAATGGTTCTGAGAAAACTGGACAACTACATGCAAAAGAATGAATCTGGGCTATTTTCTAACACCACCACAAAAATAAACTCAAAATGGAGTAAAGACATAAGTGTGAGACCTGAAACCATAAAAATCCTAGAAGAGAACATAGGTGATAATTTCTCTGACATCAGTCATAGCAGAATTTTTCTACATGTGTCTTCTAAGGCCAGTAAAACAAAAGTAAAAATAAACTATAGGGATGACATCAAAACAGAAAGCTGCTGCACAGCAAAGGAAACCATCAACAAAACGAAAAGGCAACTTATTGAATGAAAGAAGATATTTACGGAACGTATGTCTGAAAATAGATTAATATCCATGATACATAAAGAGTTTATACAGCTCAGCAACAATAAAACAAATAATCTGATTAAAAATGAGCAGACGACCTGAATAGACATTTTTTTCAAAGAAGACATGCAAATGGCCGACAGACACATGAGAAAATGCTCAACATCAGTAGTCATCAGGGATATTCACATCAAAATCACAGTGAGCTCTCACCTTACACCTGTCAGAATGACTAAAATAAAAAAGGCAAGAAGTAACAAGTGTTGACAAGTATGTGAAGAAAAACTAACCCTTGTGCACTGTTGGCGGAAATATAAATTGGTGCAGCCACAGTGGGAAACAATATGGAGGTTCTCCAAGAAATTAAAAATCGAAATGCTATATAATCCAATAATTTCACTACTGGGTATTTATCCAAAGAATATGAAAGCACTAATTCAAAAAGATATAAGCACCCCTATGTTTATTGCAGCATTATTACACTAGTCAAGATACGGAAGCAACTCAAGTGTTCCATAAGTAGAGGAAAGGATAAAAATGTGGAATATATGTATACACACAAATGTGTGTGTGTGAGCACACATACACAGACACTCACAGAGGAATGTTAAGCAGCAATGAAAAAGGATGAGTTTGTGCCATTTGCAACAACCTGGATGGACCTAAAGTGTATTATGCTAAGTGAAATAAATCAGACTGAGAAAGACAAGTAACATATGATCTCACTTATATGTGGAATCTAAAGAAAAATACAAAACAAATATAAACACAAACAAAAGGTATCAGACTTACAAATACAGAGAACAAACTGTTGGTTGGTAGAGGGGAGAAGGGGGAATGGGAAAAATGGGTGAAGGGGAGTGGGAGATACAGACTTCTAGTTACAGAATGAAAAATTCATGGGAATAAAATGTACAGCATAGGGAGTATAGTCAATGGTATTATAATACTGTCATATGATAAAGTTAGTTACACTTGTGGTAAGTAAAATATACAGAGTTGTTGAAGCACACTATGTTGTACATCTGAAATTAATGTAACATTGTGTGTCAGCTAGATGCAAATAAAAATAAAGAAAGATAAAATGCTTTTAAAACAAGATTCTAATGATGTTTTTTACAGAAGTGGGAAAAACACTCCTAAAATTTATATGGAGCCACAAAAGACCTTTAAATAGCCAAAGACATTCTGAGAAAGAAGAACAAAGCAAGAGTTATCACACTTCCTGATTTCAAGCTATATTTTATAGATACAGTCATCAAAGCACTGTGGTACTGGCATACAAACAGACAAATAGACCAATGAAACAGAATTGAGGCCCAGAAATAAACCAAGCATTTGACAAGGGAACGAAGAATACTAAGTGGAGAAAAGGCAGCCTCTTCAATAAATGATGCCTGGATAATTGGATAGTCACATATCAAAGAATGAAATTGGGCCTATATCTTACACCACTCACAAATATTAACTCATATTTGATTAAGGACTTAAATGTTAGACCTGAAATCACAGAATTCCTGGAAGAAATCATAGGAATGAAGCTCCTTGATGTAGGTCTTGGCGATGATTTTTTTAAATCTCACACCATCAAACTACAGCAAAGGAAACGAACAATGAAGTGGAAAGATGAGCCATGAAATGGGGGAAAAAATATTTGCAAACCATATATCTCATAAGTGGCAAATACCCAAAATGCATAAAGAAGTCATACAACTAAATGGCAAAAATAATGATAATAATCATCCAGTTTAAAAAAATAGGCAAAGTGTGGTGCCTGGGTGGCTCAGTCATTAAGCGTCTGCCTTTGGCTCAGGTTATGATCCCAGGATTCTGGGATGGAGCCCCGCATCGGGCTCCCTACGCGGGGGGAAGCCTGCTTCTCCCTCTCCCACTCCCCGTGCTTGTGTTCCCTCTCTCGCTGTCTCTCTCTCTCTCTCTGTCAATCAGTCAATCTAAAAATATATATATATAGGCAAAGGACCCAAATAGACATTTCTCCAAAGAAGATACACAGATGGCCAACAGGTAAATGAAAAGATTACTAATATACTCAATATCACTAAGCATTGGGGAAATTTAAAATCACAATGAAATATAAACTCACATCTGTTAGAATGGCCATCATCAAAAAGATAAGAGATAACAAATGCTAGCCCGGATGTGGAAAAAAGGGAACTCTTGTGCACTTTTGTTTGGAACATAAATTGGAGCAGTTACTATGGAAAACAGTTATGGAGGATCCTCAAAAAATTAAAAATAGAGCTACCATATGATCCAGCAATTGTACTTCTGGGAATATACCCAAAAGAAATGAAAGTAGTAACTGAAAAGTTGCCTGTGCCCCCATCTTCATAGCCAGCTGCTACAGACCCAGAGTTGAAAAGGGAGTTTTCAATTGTATATGGAAAAATGGAATTAAAAAATTATAATACACTGTGATAAATACAATCAGTTAAATATATCTAATATACAGGTAATGATCTCAGGGTTCTGGGATGGAGTCCCGTGTTAGGCTCCATGCGCACTGGGGAGTCAGCTTGAGGATTCTCTTTCTCCCTCTTCCTCATTCCCTCCCCCCACTTGCATGCTCTCTCTCTCTAAAGTAAATAAATCTTTAAAAAATAATAAAAACATTCTCTTAGAATATAAATGGCTTTAATCAAGCAGATACCTATTCATGATCAAATTTTTGGCTTTGATTGTTGAACATTTGAGGTTGTAACTCCTGTGTAAACACTCAATATATATTGAATAGATTAATGAATACATATTTGGAAATGTGGTAAGTTTCTGTCCTAAATGACTAAGTTGATGATAGTATTATGCACTAAGATTGGAAATAACCGAAGAGGAACAAGTTTCAGGGAGAAGACCAGTTCAGTTTGGGATACTTTGAATTTGTGGTCTTTCTGTGGGACATTCAGATGGTTATCAGAAGAGATCAGAAACAGAGACAGATTTGTGAGAAGGAGGTTGAAGTCATGTGTCACAGAATAAGCAATTGCCCTACAGGTATCTCCTCCCCCAACCCATACAGACTCAAGATTCCCATCCTGCTCACCCAAGGGCTTCCAGTTGCAAGTACCTGTGACTCCTTTGACTCCATTGTGAGCTCACTTGGTGGGCTGGCCACCTATGAGGGGAGTGACTGTTAACAGGTATGGGGTTTCATACTAAAAATAGAATTTCAGTAATAAAAATATTCTGAAATTAGATAGTAGTGATGTTGTGTCACTTAGTGAATATACTAAAACCCAGTAAATTGTACATTTTAAAAAGGTGAAAAAAGTGTTTGTAAAGAATTGGGTGAATAAATGGGTGTCTGGAAGGATGGTTTGCTATGTATGTGGGGGAGGGGTCAGTCAGATAGGTTGCCAGGGTGGAAACGGGTGCACAGATTGTGGAAGACAAGGTGAAAGAGGTAGGAAGCAACCAGATCATGAGTGACCCTGGTTTTCTATCCCAAGGATCCCACACTTCAGCCAGAAAGCAGTATGTAACATCTATAGAGCTTTTTATGATTTCTAATAATACCTAGCATATCTAAAACATATTCAGACCAAGTGCTTGCTTTATTGCTAGATTTACTTAATCCATATTAAATTTTTTAAAACTTTTTTAAAGTTTTTATTTAAATTCCGGTTAACGTATAGTGTAATGTTAGTTTCAGATGTAAGTTGTTCGTTCTCAGTCTTCTTGACTTAATGGAATCATCTAAAAATTTCAGTATAAAAATTCAATTTACTGAGCTTTACCTTCAGACGCAGGAAGTATGGTATAGATGTCTGAATATATAACAAGATCCAGCCCCCTGGGATTACAATGTCAATGGCTCCAGACACACTTTGAAAAACACCTCTTTACAAAAATAAATAGATCTATAATAGCGCAAGAAGTTCCCATTCCCAGACCCAAAGAAATATTGAACACTTCCATTTTCTTACAAATTTATGTTCTAACAACCTAGCCCTGTTGTGCATTCCTCGACTTCTCAAACCTTGGATCAGATCGGATATCATCCCTCTCATTTCCTGTTTCACAGTGAAATGATGCGGTAACTGCTTTTTATTACAACAGCCACTGAAAATCCAGCTTCACAAAGATATGATGTCATTGAGAGAAATACAGTGATCTAATGTTGAAACTATGAACTCTCTCAATCTAGTGGCTTATATGATGCATTATGAATGTCTGTATTTCCTTCAAAAATTTGAAGTACACTGCAGCCACCACTGCACTAAACTGACATGCTCAACACAGTTTGGGAACTGCAATTTTATCTGACAAAAGAGGGCAGGAAAAAACGTACAATAAAATGCACACTGGCAGTTTATTTTGTACTTTAGTAAGACCTGTTGCATGAAGAAGTACTCTCCATCCATTGTCAGAGTCCAGACGGACAATATGATATTTGTAACTGTACTGAAGAATGCGAGCAAATCAGCAAATCTCTCCTGGATCTTCATCTAAACTAGTATGACTTATCCTTTTTTTTTTCTTTCCCCCAAAGATTTTATTTATTTATTTCATGGAGAGAGAGAGAGCACAAGCAGAGGGAGCAGCAGGCAGAGGGAGAACCAGACTCCCTGCTGAGCAAGGAGCCCCATGTGGAGCGCCATCCCAGGAGCCTGGGATCGTGACCTGAGCCAAAGGCAGACGCTTAACTGACTAAGCCACCCAACCACCCTATCCTAGTGTTTCTTTCACTCAGCAGATATCTCCTGCGTACTTAAGTAGCAGACACTGGGTTAAACCCCAGATGTAGGAGATAAAAGGGAGAATAAGACATAATTTTTCCCTTTGAGTTTACAGGCTTCAGCTTGTATCCCTGTGATTCATAAAATGTCTCTACCATTCTGCCCAGCCCTTTAGCATAACTCTGTATACCTGTCCGCTGTCTGTGGTGGTGATTTTTAGATTTTCCTTAGCTTCAAACTTTCTACTCCAAGGGCAAAACTGTTTTTAACCCCTCACTAGTTCATACTCTTGGAACTCACATAGTGTGACATTGTGGGAACCAGTCTGACCATGAGAGAATTTGGAATTCTTTAAAATATATAAAATAATATGATTTTATTACTCTCCATTCTCAAATGCAGTTTATCACTTTAAGGTAGCAGTTACCCATTTCTACTCGCACAGAAATCATTATATAGAGCTCTTCTCTGATTTGCAATTCGGAGAATCAGAGTTTGGTACACTCTATTTCTCTAATTTTTTGCCTTTTGCTCCAGGTGACCTCATAGTTGATGGAGAGCTAGTGAAAAGATGGTAAAAACAGGACCATGCCTTTCTTAACACTCATGGGAAGATTTATTGTATTAAGTAGCAGAGCTGCAATGAAAACTTTGAACCATTCATTGTATGTCATACTCTAGGAGAATGCTTGGGACTTATTTTTCTTTTAAAGTTAAAAGAATTCCATAGCCAAATTTTGAATTATATTATTTATTGTCATACACTACTTGATAATATTTTATATAATTATTTGTATTTTATTATGATATTTAGTTTTACCTTTTTTCTGAATTTTATAGCTGGGAAATAAACCACAGAGGGATCTGGTCTTTTCTGTGTCACTCTCCAGTTTCTATTTTGGACTCAGAAAGGTGACAGTGAGACTTGGCGAACATTTATGAAAGCACAATTTCTTAATTTTGGTTTTAGTTTTCGTTTTTTACTGGAAAGGTATTTTCCCTGTAAATGGAGACATTAATTGCAAAGTTATTTTAATCAGGATAATATAATTTTCATGATATACATATTAGAGGAACTGCATTATAGCACAGTCACTATATTAAATGAGAACGATTTAAAAATTAAACACACCTCACTTCAAAGATAAACACTCTTCAGTCATTAAAGAAGCACAACTACATGAAAACACAATGAAGTCTTTGAGGTGTATTTGTTGTGGCATTTTACTTTAATAAAAAGCAGATTGATTCATGAAATGTTACAGATAGAATGTGCCTAGAGATAATCTAATCCAATCTGCTCGAAATTTTCCTCAGTAGGCCATAATGTTACTAAAACTGAATGTGTAAAATTGTGTTTATTTTATATTATAGGCTTAACATGGCAGTAGCAACTTAATATGCCAAATTTGCATTACTTGTATTTGCACTAATTTATTATTGTCAGCATCTCCATGTAGGATTTAAGATACAAATATTATATGTGGGTAGTCAGTGTTCAATCTAAGTGGCCTTTTCAGTCTATAAGAGCATTAAATGGTTCACAATGAGATAGTTGCATTGTGTGTTAGTCTTGCACTTTAAATATCACCCACAAGGTTCCCTGTGGATTACTCTTGCATCTGTTTATTTCTTTGGCTAGAGAATAAATGACATTGATAACTGCTACAAGAGTAGATTAAATGGGATTTTATACAGAAAAGGGCTTTGTAAACTAGAATGCCTAATTAATATTAAAATATTAATTGTTCTATGATTTAAAAAACTGAAAACTCCATCAACTTGGATAGTTTATAACAGTGTGTATTCCAGGTTCACTTCATCTATGCCTCTGGAATGTGTTCTTACTCTGAGGTAGATTTGATTTTATTTAAACCTCTACTTCAGTTGGTTTATTCCTCTATAACAGCTAATCTTAAACAGAAGGTCATAGTCCTTTGGGGGGCTTTTTGCAATAACTGGTTACCAGTATTAAAAAATACATATATATGTCAAAGTTTGATAACAACGTAAGCTCTGAAAAATTCAAGCAAATAGGGTTAGCCTCATTGCGTTGCTTAGTTCATAGCTAATATGAGTGCAGGGATGTGGGGAAGAGGAGTGGAATAGCAATGGGTACAGTTAGAGCTAATGTGCCAAAAATGTGGTGTTAAACTTTGCCGTACCTTATAACACTGCCTATGCAAGACACATTTTATGGATATGCTCTCATGTGAGCTACAAAACAGCATGTGGTGGAAATGATTAGGAAATTTACCAACCTAACACCATGGCATTAAAACTTTTTAGACCTTACTTTTGACACTAGTTTTATTTTGCGTTTTGGTTTTCAGGGATTATATAATCAGATTCTGATTTCTAATTGCATCAACCACTTTCTTTTCTATGAGCATAGCAACAAAACTGGTGCCACATCTGTTATAGTTTTCCAATTAATACTATTTGAAAAATTTGTTATTTACAGTTTTAGCACTTTGTCTCATAAAACACTTTTATCACAGTACAACAGTTTTCATATTTTTAAATAAATTTTATTTTGTCACTGAAGTGTTGTGTATATTGTGATTTTTCTGAATAACTTAACCCCTTTTTACTACTAACCTTCAAAAACACTATTTGCTGATTTATTCCTTGTAATTTTTCCATCAAATAATATCATTATCCTATTATGTGCTTTTCTCTTACTTTATAAGACAGTTATAGATCTGTATGATACTTCACATGAAATGTAAAAACGCTGTGCCAGTCTAGGATTAAACATTTGTTAAAAAGTGATGCTCAGTCAAGAAACAATACTTGATCTAGTGAATGTTGAATATAAGATGTGAGAAAAAGGGGAAAAAGAGAAAAAAAACCAAAAAAGCAAACAGTGGCAAGGATTTATCTCCTATACTTCAGGAAAAAAATGAAAAGAAATAAATATCAAGATAAAAGTAAGATTTTTAGTTATTTTTTTTCATAATTGTACTGAATTTTAAAACTTTGAAATCTTATTAGGTACAATAGCAAGGACTTTTGAGGAGGGAATTTTGAAGAGTTCTGAGGAGATGATCACAGTTAATTTTAGAAGTTAAAGACAAGGGCTCCATGATAATAATCATTGTCCTTTTCTCTGAAGGTGTAGAATTCTAACTCATTTTAATGGCTTTTCTTTTAGCTTAGGTAGCTATTTAACTAATGAAGAGCTGTTTTTTGTTTGTTTGTTTTGTTTTTTGAAGAGCTGTTATGTTCTTATGTGAAAATCCACATTAACGTGCTCCTCTAGTGGTCTTGTGTTTCTTTCTGAACAAACTATTCCTTTGAGACTGTTCCTTTTTCCAGGATATTGTCCTTTTAGAATTGCTATTGTGTTGTTTCATATAAGTATATGCATATATGAAATAAAACCATAAGAAGGATTTACTCCTAGTGATAGAATTTAGGCTGAAGTGAAATGAAGTATTGGAAGGTGGGGAAGGTAGCAGCGTCACCTTCTAGGTTTGCTTTACATGTGCACAGAAGTCCAAGTTTGGGGAGATTGAGAGGGTAGTATTTGGTTTCAATATTGACTGAGGTAGTGAGTGACTTTTAACATTGCACCATTGCATAAGCCAAGGTACCCAGGGACAGTATCCAGACTGATCTTAACACATAGTGCAAAGAAGGTAGTAGAACAGGAGACTAAAATATAAAAGTGTATGAATGCTAAATTGAATTTACCTGGCATTTGGCATAGACTTGGTTCTGCTGATGCTATCTTTGGAAAGGAATGGCATTAATTTTGTAAGGATGATGAAATAAATGAGCAATACACATAAAAAGACCATGGTTTTCTTTTCTCTTTTGATGGAAAGTTGTGATTCGAGGTAAAAATCTTTTGGGGGGAAAAAAAGCCTTATCAATATATTTCAGAATCAGAAATCATGTATTTTGAAAATAAGGTAATTTACCATGACCTTAGAATAAATTGTATGGACATATATATAATTTCTACAACTTTATAATGAGTGGGTTAATGCCATCACTTTTGCTTCCAGCTTAAGATGACAGATTGAATATTGAAGAGAGAAAGAGTAACCAGTGGTACAAAGGAGAAAAAGTACTGAATCCAAAACCAGGTGGAGAAATAGCCCTTACAGAAGGTGATAAAATTGCTCTGTTTTTAGAGTAAGGAAAGACAATAGAATGTGAAAAAAAAAAAACACAAGCATTTTGGAATTAGATTAAAAACATGTTAACAGTGTAGTTAATAGTATAATTTTCACTTTTCCCCCTAATATTTATTCTCAGAATATTCTGTGATAATCATAAATGACTTGTGTGATTTTAAAAGAGAAAAAATCGTACTGTAAAATTTCCTACTCCAAATCTCATTTTGGTAAAAATAACCTCAGATTTTCTAATACACAATTAATCACTTTTGAAATTATTAATTTAAATACGTTTAGGGAATCATTTGATTCTCAAGATATTAAACATTTTATTGAGGTCATTTTGATGATAGTTATTTTCTGCATGTTTAGTATTTTGATTTTTTTTCCTTCAGAAATGGTTTGCAGATGCTTTAATTTTTGTCAGCCTTCATGCCTGGATAGTTTCTACTTGTACAGTGATAATTTTATAAAATATACTTCTGCTTTAGTGAGGAATTTCTCCATCTGTCAGGAAATTGTCTCAACCTTTACGTTAAAAAAAATAGTAACAAAAAAAAAAAACAAAACTAAATGCATATTAACCCTTAATACAATGCTCTCAAGATTTCTTTGTCCCCTTATTTTTTAAATTCTCTTTTCTGACCCAGTCACCATCATTGGTCCTTCTACCTTTTTGTATTTGTTAATATTTTTTTATACAAATAAATTGTATAAATTTATTTGTATAAATAAAATATTAGTTCTCTTGTGTTAGGATAGGAAATATTAGATATTTTGAAAAATTCACATCTTTTTTCACTGACAACTTTGATATTATATTGTGTTTTTGCAATAGTAAGTATAATTTTAAAAAGATGATAGTGCAGGGCACCTGGGTAGCTCAGTCGGTTGAGTTTTGCCTTCAGCTCAGGTAATGATCCCAAGGTCCGTGGATTGAGTCCCCCAGGTTCCCTACTCAGTGAGGAGTGTGCTCTTCCCTATTCCTCTGCCCCTCCCCTCTCCCTCTGCCCCTCCCCCACCAATATAATCATAGTGAAGATCAACACTTGTTTTTCAAGCTATGTCATTGCATATCATATGCCTAATGATTCCATACTTTGAAATTAAAAATGTGTTCAATCATTTATTTTGGAATGTTCTATCAGATTGAGTATCCTACCAACATAGAAGTACATATTTTTAATGGAACTTAGCTGTAAGTTTTTTTTTTTTCTAAGTTCGACTCAAGTATTAAAGCAGTTCATAAAATGAAAACACAGTGCATTTGTTCAAGATATCCATTTTCTAGATATTATTCAGCCTGGATTCTTCAGAAATGACCTCCTATTCCATTGATTTCTGCCCTTTCTGTGTTGTTTTATACTTTTATTATTTTTCTTTTAGAGTCTGTTAGAGTGTAGCTGTAATCCAAGATGGAGGTATTTGTGGATGCCTAGACTTTCCTTCGATAGTGGGGAAGAAATTAACAGCTTTCACAGTTATTTCCATAATTGAGGGGAATAATTGAGTGCTCAATATGTGTTAGTTACTATGTACTTTATAAATGATATTTCATTACATGATCACAACAAATGAGAAAGCTCAGGATTTCAGACATTTTTACCTTCTCAAAGCCGTAAGACTGGGAAAGAAGAGTTAGGATTTGAAATTTCTTTGAGACTATTTAGCTTAAACTATTGACCACAGCTCTAAACTACTTCCCCCATTGTATTTACTGGTATTGTTAATCTTCGAGTGCATAAGGGAGTGGGTAGAAACTTCAGGGACCATCACTGGCCATCTTTGGTATAGTAGCAGAGCGCTTACATGTTTATTATTACAAAGTGCCTGTCTCCAAGCTGTGTATTAGTTTGCTATAATCAAAAGAAACAAGCTCAAACACTTCCTATGTAAACAAGACGAAGTTTCTGTCTTTTAGCGAGGAGACTCTGGTTAAAGTAGAATATTATAATCAAATGCAAATACAGTGAAAAATACAGTGACCTTGACAGAATTATTAATCATTAAGTGAGAAAATAGAAATTAAAATTACTTCTGTGAACCAGGCCCTATACTAAGCCCCCCCTCCTTTTTTAACTTATCACTGGTTTCTAACCACTAATCTCTCTAGTACAAGTCACCATCATATCATCTCCGTAAGAGCAGGGAGATGCTATAGTTTGTTAACCAAACTCCTTGCTTCCGACTTTGCTCCTTTAAAGTTCATTCTTCACCTAGCAGCCAATATGATTACTTTAAAACATAAAGTAAGATAATGTCATTCCTTCACCTCACAATCCTATAATAACTGTCCAGTTCTCTCAAAGATAAAAATCCTTACTTTGCCTACAAATTCATAAATGATCTACCCCTAATCTCTAATCACTTCCTTAACTTAATTTCATGCCCTGGTCTCCTTCATTTCCTTTGTTCTAATCATGTTATTTTCCTCACTGTTTCTGGAACATAGCAAATGGGTCACATGGTAGGAGGTGAGTGCATGTGGGTTATAAGCAATTTAAATAACCTTCAGAAAGTATCTTACCTGAGAATAATTTGTACAATTATAGGGATATGGTATCTCTGGAGTAAAGCATTTTAGATCATCTTTCTGCTTTATCAAAGATACATATTTATCTTTATTATACATATATAGTAAAGATTTTCAGTCTTTCTCAAAATATATACATATACTTAATAAAATGCTATATAGTAGGATATGTTTGACGGGTTGGAAAACAAAATAGGTAAGTGTCTGGAGTTTTTTTTTTTTTAGTAGAATGAAAGATGCAATGGGTAGACAAACACAGAATGTACCAGATAGTGTATAGGAAATAACATGGAAGAAACTTATGGGTTAGGAGGAGTTGTTTATAGATAATAGCCAAAGAGGGCCTTATGGATAATTTTACATGTAAAGAAAAAACAGAAGTGAGAATGTGGCAGCCGTGGACTCCCAGAGGAAACGTTTTCCAGACTAACATAAGAATAAATGTAAAAACCCTGAGGCAAGCACATGTTTAATATTTTCAAGCCTGAGCAAGGAAGCCAGTGTAGCCAAATGATAGAGATTGAGGAAGAAAGTGGTGGGAAATGAGTTCTGAAAATTAGCGCAGGCAGATCACATAGGCCATTGTTAGGACACTGCCTTTACTCTCAGCGAATTGGGGAAGCATTAGAAGATTTGACATAGAGGAAGCTGCATACTGTTTTCCAGATTGCCTGTACCAGCTTGCATTCCCATCAGTAGTGTAAGAGGACTCCCCTTTCTCCACATCCTTGCCAACTTTATTTTTTCCTGACTTGTCAGTTTTAGCCATTATGACTAGTGTGAGGTGGTATCTCATTGTGGTTTCGATTTGTATTTCCCTGTTGCCAAGTGATGTGGAACATTTTTTTCCTGTGTCTGTTGGCTATTTTTATGTCTTCTTTGGAGAAACATCTGTTCATGTCTTCTGCTCATTTCTTGACTAGATTGTATTTTGGGTGCTGAGTTTGTAAGTTCTTTATAGATCTTGGATACTAGCTCTTTATCTGATATGTCGTTTGCAAGTATCTTCTCCCATTCCGTACGTTGCCTTTTAGTTTTGTTGACTGTTTCCTTTGCTGCGAAGAAGTTTTTATCTTGATGAGGTCCCAATAGTCCATTTTTGCTTTTGTTTCCCTTTCCTTTGGTGAGACGTCTAGCATTAAGTTGCTGCAGCCAAGATCTTAGAGGTTGCTACTTGTGTTCTCCTCTAGGATTTTGATGGATTCTATCTCACATTTGGGTCTTTCATCCATTTTGAGTTTATCTTTGAGTCTGGTGTAAGAAAATGATCCAGTTTCACTTTTCTACATGTGGCTGTCCAATTTTCCCAACACCATTTATTAAAGAGACTGTCCTTTTTCCATTGGATATTCTTTCTTGCTTTGTTGAAGATTAGTTGACCATAGAGTTGAGGGTCCATTTCTGGGTTGTCTAGTCTGTTCCACTGATCTGTGTGTCTGTTTTTGTGCCAGTGCCATACTGTCTTGATGATTACAGCTTCGTAATACAGCTTGAAGTCCAACATTGTGATGCCACCAGCTTTAGTTTTCTTTTTCAACTTTCCTTTGGCTATTCAGGGTCTTTTCTGGTTCCATACACATTTTAGGATTATTTTTTCCAGCTCTGTGAAAAATGTCGATGGTATTTTGATAGGGATTACATTGAATGTGTAGATTGCTCTGGTTAGCACAGACATTTAACAATATTTATTCTTCAATCCATGAACGTGGAATGTTTTCCATTTCTTTGTGTCTTCTTCAATTTCTTTCCTAAGTGTTCTGTAGTTTTTAGAGTACAGGTCCTTTATCTCTTTGGTTAAGTTTATTCCTAGGTATCTTGTGATTTTTGGTGCAATTGTAAATGAGATCAATTCCTTTATTTCTCTTTCTTCCATCTCATTATTAGTGTATAGAAATGCCACTGATTTCCATTGATTGATGCCATCAATTCCATTGATTTTATAACCTACCACATTGCTGAATTCCTGTATGAGTTCTAGCAATTTTGGGGTAGAGTCTTTTGGGTTTTCCGTACAGTATCATGTCATCTGCGAAGAGTGAGATTTTGACCTCCTCTTTGATGATTCGCATGCTTTTTATTTCTTTTTGTTGTTTGATTGCTGAGGCAGGACTTCTAGTACTATATTGAACAACAGTGGTGATAGTGGACATCCCCGTCATGTTCCTGACCTTACGGGAAAAGCTCTCAGTTTTTCCCCTTTGAGAATGACATTCGCTGTGGGCTTTTCATATATGGCTTTTATGATCTTGAGGTATGTTCCCTCTATACCTACACTGTGAAGAGTTTTGATCAAGAAAGGATGCTGTACTTTGTCAAATGCTTTTTCTGCATCTGTTGAGAGGATCATATGGTTTTTGTCCTTTCATTTATTAATGCAGTGTAACACATTGATTGATTTGCGGATGTTGAACCATCCTTGCAGCCCAGGAATAAATCCCAGTTGGTTGGGGTGAGTAATCCTTTTAATGTACTGTTGGATACTATTGACTAGTATTTTGGTGAGAATTTTTACATATATTTCATCAGGGATATTGGTCTATAATTCTTTTTGGTGGGGTCTTTGTCTGGTTTGGGGATCAAGGTAATGCTGGATTCATAGAAAGAGTTTGGAAGTTTTCCTTCCATTTTCTATTTTTTGAAACAGCTTCAGAAGAATAGATATTAATTCTTTACATGTTTAGTAGAATTCCCTTGTAAAGCCCTCCAGCCGTGGACTCTTGTTTGTTGGGAGATTTTTGATTACTGCTTCAATTTCCTTACTGGTTATGGATCTGTTCAGGTTTCCTACTTCTTCCTGTTTGACTTTTGATAGTTTATACATCTCTAGGAATGGATCTGTTTCTTCCAGATTGCCTAATTTGTTGGCATATAGTTGCTCATAATATGTTCTTATAATTGTTTGTATTTCTTTGTTGTTGGTTGTGATCTCTCTTCTTTCATTCATGATTTTATTTATTTGGGTCCTTTCTCTTTTCTTTTTGATAAGTCTGGCTAGGAGTTTATCAATCTTATTAATTCTTTCAGAGAACCAGCTCCTAGTTTTGTTGATCTGCTCTAGTGTTCTTTCAGTTTCTATTTCATTGATTTCTGCTCTAATCTTTATTAATTCTCTTCTCCTGCCTGGTTTAGGCTTTATTTGCTGTTCGTTCTCTAGCTCCTGTAGGTGAAAGGTTAGGTTGTATTTTTGAGACCTTTCTTGTTTCTTGAGAATGCTTGTATTGCTATATACTTCCCTCTTAGGACTGCCTTTGCTGCATCCCTTTGCTGCTGTATTTTCATTTTCATTTGTTGCCATGAATTTTTAAAATTCTTCTTTAATTTCCTGGTTGACCCATATGTTCTTTAATAGGATGTTCTTTAGCCTCCATGTATTTGAGTTCTTTCCAAATTTTCTCTTGTGATTGAGTTCCAGTTTCAAAGCATTGTGTTCTGAAAATATGCAGAGTATGATCCCAGTCTTTTGGTATGGGTTGAGACCTGATTTGTGAACCAATATGTGACCAATTCTGGAGAATGTTCCATGTGCACTTGGGAAGAATGTATTCTGTTGCTTTAGGATGGAATGTTCTGTATCACCTTTGAGGTCCATCTGGTCCAGTTTGTCATTCAAAGCCCTTGTTTCCTTATTGATCTTCTGCTTTGATGATCTGTCCATTGCTATGAATGGGGTTTTAAAGTCCCCTACTATTATTGTATTATTATCAATGTGTTTCTTTAATTTGTTATTAATTGGTTTATATAATTGGCTTCTCCCAATTTAATAGCATAAACATTTATAATTGTTAGATATTCTTGTTCAGTAGACGGTTTAAGTATGATATAGTGTCCCTCTTCATTCCTTACTACAGTTTTTGGTTTAAAATCTAATTTGTCTGATATAAGGATTGCCACCCCAGCTTTCTTTTGATGTTCATTAACATAATAAATAGTTTTCCACCCTCTCACTTTCAATCTGGAGGTGTCTTTGGATCTAAAATGAGTCTCTTGTAGACAGCATATTGCTGAGTCTTGATTTTTTTATCCAATCTGATACCCTGTGTTTTTTGATTAGAGCATTTAGCCCATTTACATTCAGAGTAACTATTGAAAAATATGTATTTAGTGCCTTTGCATTACTGTAACGTCCTTGTTTCCATATGTTTTCTCTGTTTCTTTCTGGTCTGTGTTACTTTTTGGCTCTCCCTTCACTTACAGGATCCCCTTTAATATTTCTTGCATGGCTGGTTAAGTGAGCACAAATTCTTTTAGTTTTTGTTTTTCCTGCAAGCTCTTTATCTCTCCTTCGTTCTGAATGACAGCCTTGCTGGTAAGCTGCATGTTTTTCTCATTTAGTACCCCGAATATATCATGCCAGCCCTTTCTGGCCTGACGGGTCTGTTTGGATATGTCTGCTGCCAGTCTAATGTTCTTACCCTTGTATGTTAAGGACCTAAGTAGCTGCTTTCAGGATTTTCTCTTTATATCTGAAATTTGCAAGCTTCACTATTATGTGTCAGGATGTTGATCTATTTTTATTGATTTTGAGAGGGGTTCTCTGTACCTCCTGGACTTGACTGCCTGTTTCCATCCTCAGATTAGAGAAGTTCTCAGCTATGATTTGCTCAAATATACCCTATGTCTCTCTCTCTCTCTTCTTCCTCTGGGATCCCAGTAATTCTAATATTGTTTCGCTTTATGGTGTTGCTGATTTCTCGAAGTTTCCCTTCATGGTCCATTAGTTGTTTTTCTCTCTTTTGCTCAGGTTCTTTCCTTTCCATCATTTTGTCTTCTATGTCACTGACTCTCTCTTCTGCCTCATTTACCCTAGCTATTAGAGCATCCATTTAAGACTACATCTCATTTACAGCATTTTTAATTTTGGCCTGATTAGATTTTATTTCTGCACTAAGAGATTCTCTAGTGTCTTTTATGGATTTTTCCAAGCCCACCTAGTAACTTTGTAATCATTATTCTGAATTCAATTTCTGGTATCTTACTTTATATCCATATCAGTTAGATCTATGCAGAGAGTATTACCTCTGGTTCTTTCTTTTGCCATGAATTTTACCTTCTAGTCATTTTGTCCAGAGAAGTATAGGTGAATAAGAGAACAAAATCAAAAATATCAACCATGACCCAAACAAAATATACACTGGAAAAATTCAAATAGGTCAGAAACCAAAAAAGAAAAGGAAAAAAAAAAAAGGAAAAAAGAGAGAATATAATCTCACAGGTGGACAAAACAGAGTGATCCACTTGGTCCTGGGTGTATTTTGGTCTGTGTATTTGAACACAGTGAAAGCCATAAATGAAGACTATATCTATAAAATGTAAATGTAAAAATGAGAATAAAAGAAAAAGACTTAAAAATAGAGATTTGATAAAATGAGAAACTAGTTGAAAAGAAAAAAAGGAACAAGAAAAAGATTTTAAACTGAAAGACTCATTAAAAAAAAAAACCAAACCCTTGAATTCTATATACTCTTTCCCCCATTGCAGAAGTTTTTCAGTTCTGAGTGATCCATAAGGTTGGTATGTGACTGATGTTCCTGCTGGTCTTCTGGGGGAGGGGCCTGTTGCATTGATTCTCAGGTGTCTTTGCCTGGGTGGAGTTGCTCCACCCCTTGCCAAGAGGTCAGACTCCGTATAAGCTGCTTCAGGTTGCTCTGTGTGGCTTTTGTTCCCTGAGGCTTTTCACACGACTTTAGATGATGAAAATAAAACCCAGAAATGGCCACTCCCAGATCTCCAGCCCCAGAGCTGAATGATCTTGGACCCCACTCTTTAGTGCACTGTCAGGGAAAAGCAGTCAAGCACTTTTATGTGGCAGAACTCTGCAGACTCCTGCAGTGCACACCCGCACCAGTCCTCCGAGGGGAGGGAGGAGGTCTCACTGCAGCCTGCTGCTTTCTGGACACCTGCTCCGGGAGCAGTTGTCCAATCGTGGGCACAACTGCACCACTCCTCCCCGGGGAAGGAGGAGGGTCATGCAGGGGTTTTGCTGCTTGTTGGGCCCCTGCTTGGAGAGTGGTCCCCAGATAGAGCCATTGTTCATGGTAATGGCAACACCCACTCTTGGCCTCACTGATTGTAGCTGGCGTCCGTGCTCCAATGCCTGGAAACTCTTACACATTCAGGCATCCCCGTTCTTTCTGTGACCCCAGGGATCCTGAGACCACACTGTCCCACCTAGGATTCTGCCCTTCTTTGCCACCTGAGCACCTTTCAGGCAGGGATATCCCTCACAGGAGCAGACTTCTAAAAGTTCCGATTTTGCACTCCACTGCTGTATCAGTTTCCACTAGCCAGTTTGTGAAGGCTCCCTCCCCTGCAGTTTATTTTCCCATATATCCCCTCAAATTCATTTCTCCGCACCTCCTACCTTGCAAAAAATGGTCAATTTTCCATTTGTAGAACTGCAGAAATTCTTTTGTTAGATCTCAGGTTGAATTCACAGGTGTTCAGAATGATTTGATAGATATATAGTTGAATTCAAGGGGCCAGATGAAATGAGGGTCCCCCACTCTTCTGCCATCTTCCCTCCTCCTCTCCCTTTCACTCATTTTGCCCATCCTCTCACTCACCTGCTCTCTGTCATCCATCAGTTCTTTGTATTTATAGGTCTCATTGGGTTGTTTGTTTTTCACTTAGTGTAATACCCTCTAGGTCCATCCATGTTGTTGCAAATGGCAGAGTGCATCTTTTTATGGCTGTGTAATATTCCATTGTATGTATGTATGTATATATATATATATATATATATATATATACCACATCTTCCTTATCTATTTGTTTACAGATGGGCATTCAGGTTGCTTCCATATCTTAGCTATTGTAAATTATGTTGCATATATCTTTTTGAAAGAGTGTTTTTGTTTTCTTTGGTGAAATACTCAGTGGAATTACTGGGTCATAGGGCAGTTCTATTTTTAATTTCTTGAGTAATCTCCATACTGTTTTCCACAGGGACTGTGCCAGTTCACATTCCTACCTTTTTACAAGGAAATAGTGAGTGAAAAAAAAAATGCCTCCAGAGGAAAGTAGATTCTAATACCTACAGACTTTCTCCTACACTAAGCCTTTCTGTTCTTTGTCATGCCTTGTTCAGAATTTTTGTCATCTTTAGCCTAGAAAAGAGGTTGGTCAGCTTTTTCTATAAAGGGTTAGATAGTAAATATTTCATAGTTTTTAGCCAAAAAGTCTCCATTTCAACTACTCAACTCTGGCATTGTGGTATGAAAACAGCCGATAATATGTAAATGAAAGTATACCTGTGTTCTAATAAAACTTTATTTATGCACATTGAAATCTGAATTGGGAACAATTTTTACATTTCATGAAATTTTTTGGTGTTTGTTTTATTTTTCAAATGGTTGAAAGTATAACACCTTTTTTTACATGTTGGGCTGTACAAAAACAGGCCATGGACCCAGTCTGGCCTGTGGGACATAGTTTATTGATCATTAGCCTACACTATTTGAATTATTTTCTTACCCACCCCTATTACTTAATAAATCTTCAGGTTAAACTGTACTCTATACTGTTCCAGGTGTACCTTCTTACAGTACAAATGTGATCATGTAATCTGTCTGCCTGACAAGCTCAGGTTGCTGCACGGGAGTTTTTTAGACAAAAGCTGGGTGAGAGGATATAGGTACTGCCCTCAGGCAGAGGGGTCAGGGGAACAGTGCAGACAGAAAGCAGCATGGCATGTGCAGAAACTGTCAGGTGCTAGAGGTAGTGTTCACATGTGGCACTGGGTTAGGGATGAGATGAAGTTGGCCAGACTTATTGCTGGAATGCTTTTTATGCTGTGTAAATGAAATTGCTGTATAAAGGAATACGCTATTAAAGGAAATATGCTATTTAAAGGAAATATGCTATATAAAGGAAAAAAATTATTTTTTCTTGTGAGTTGCTGTTCAGGGTTTTTAAGAAAGAAAATGCATGGTCAGGTTTTATTTTATTAATTTCGGCAAACATCATTACCCTTAGAAATTAATGTTCTAAAAAATGGTCATTTTAGGGGTGCCTTGGTGGCTCAGTCAGTTAAGCATTTGCCTTCAGCTTAGGTCATGATCCCAGGGTCCTGGGATCGAGCCCCGCATCGAGCTCCCTGCTCAGTGGGGAGCCTGCTTTTCCCTCTCCCATTCCTCCTGCTTGTGCTCTCTGTCAAATCAATAAAATCTTAAAAAAAAAAAAAATGATAATTTTAGTAACTTTACTTTCAGCACAAAAGGAAGCAAAATTGCAGTAGGTTAAGTAATAAATGATTAGTGAATTTTATATGAAAGACAATCAACATAATTTTGCAGCCCTAAATATTTATTGATCGATTGATGTGCAAATACTGATCCAATAAATGCACATAAAAATATGCTGGAAAAGTACTGCAGTGAATATAAGTGCTGAGGCTCAAATCGGGAAGACCACTTTTTGCTTCATGTTTACCACCTTCTTAGGATTGGAGATTTAGTCAGTTACTTAACCTTGGCTTCTACAACTAATAACAAGATAATTAAATTTGGTGACAGCTTTCTGTAGTGCCTACCAACATCTGCACTGTTACTGACTGACAATAGATTCCTATGTTTATGACTTTTATTACATATTTGTATAAGTTATATTTTCATATTTTGTTTTCCCAGTAGAAAGATAATTTTTGCCACTATGGAGCTTTTTGAGCTATTGGATATTACCAGTAGAAGTGGAGACTGTTTGTTATGTTGTATTTTTCTAATCCTGTTTTTTTTAATCCTCTGTTTGATTTTTAGCCTTGGATCAACTGTGCAGTTCTCTTGTGATGAAGATTATGTCCTACAAGGTGCTAAGAGCATCACCTGTCAACGGATAGCTGAAGTCTTTGCTGCTTGGAGTGATCATAGGCCTGTATGTAAAGGTAAAGAAAAACCTTTAAAATGAAAATGCTCTCAACAACAATTTAATAATGTGAACTTCGTTCCATTGAGCATACATTTCAGTTAAATCTTTGAGCTATAATGCAGTCTTTAAGGGAATACTTAACCCAGGTACTTAGCAATATTTGTTGAAAATCTCTGATATGTGAACTGCTGTGTTAGGGTCCCAAAGACTTCCCAATGTAATAATTATATAAATATGCAATACAAGGTACTGGTGACTCTCTGGCTTCCCATAATATCAGTAATTGCAGATAAGATTTATTCTTACCATCTTTCTACAAATTAAACATTTCCACATAATTTAAATAAAGCCCCTGTTTTCTAAACTTTATTAAGCTATGTTTGAAAATGCCTCATTTTGGCTTACTGGCATTCTTAATTGCTTCTTTGTTGTTATTGTTTTTAATAATGGCATTGGCATATTTCAGTGTCTTAGTACTCAAAATTTCATTAGCCCTTCTTCACCCTCAGGGAATATTTTGAGTGAGTCAACACACTCTATAGATTCCCCTTAGGTGTAATAAGGGTGTTAGCAGGGGAATAGAGAAGGGGCAGATTTGAGAGCTACTATAAAGGAACAAAGAGAAAGTATTTGACAACTGTCTGAATATGGAAAAAGAAAGTGACAAGAAAGAACCAAAGATGATGCTCAAAGATGAGTCCATGAGATTAGAAAAATCTTAGTCTTTTATAATTATGAAAAAACTGAAAAATGCAGTTCTATGGAAGATTATTCAGTTACTCTGACATTGTCAGTGACATTGTCATCATTGGTAACAGTTTTAGACACTTCCTCTGTGGCAGTGATAGTGTTAACCACTGCATACACTGTCTTATTTAATCCTGAAAACAAACTGATTGAGACATTATTATCTCTATTTTAGAAATGAAAATGTAAGACATAAAGAGAAATAGTCACTTTCCCAAGCTCAAATACTTGGAAAATAGCAAAGTCCTTAAGACTTCATAGAATGGGGAGAAAAGCCAGATTTCAAAACATTAATGAGAGAACAGAAAATGATAAAATGGAAGCAGCAGGTATCTTCCACTCACTTGGCAATGGCAACCCAGATAGGAAGAGAGAATCTAGATGTTTCTCAGGTTCAAGTAAAACTTTGCCGTTACAAGTAGATGTGTACTCATTACCTATATCATTTTCAAAGGCTTTGAAAATGACATATAGTGCAATAACGTTAAAAAAAAATAGTGAAATGGGGATAATAAAACAAGGCAAAATAGTTTCATATTTCTAAACAAGTTTATATACAAGTTAGTAGACAACTTTTAAGAATGCTAGACTTAAATAGGACAGCTGCCGAGCAAACGGAGCAGTTTACACAAAAACCGTTGTCTGTGAAATACAAGTATAACAATGACACAGAAAAAACAAACTTTTTTCTGGCTTTGGGGTCTGAAATGCCTTGCATTGTTTTTTTGTTTTTGTTTTTGTTTTTTATAAAGTAGACACTGAATGATAGGTATTGTGGAAGTAACTTTCATCAGTGTTCCGGCAATGAATAGAACAGTAGATTGATTGTATAAAGTTGATTTTTTTATGGTGTCCTCCACTCAAGACAAATTATATTTGTAAAGGACAATATAGTGAAAATTATGGTTTCAAATGGTGTGATCCAAGTATCCTGCTTCAATTTTTCATAAATTAGATGTATGTGTTTTTCGATGGCAAAAAAAGAATGGAAAAAATAGCAGATTCAAGAAAAAAAAAAGATTAATGTTAATGCAGAAACAAAACCTCACAAAAGAAGAAAAGTTATTGCCAGATCATGGAATTTAAGGTCTACATGAAGTAAGATTGAGACTATAAACCATCTTTTTTCTTTCAAGACTCTCATTTCAATAAAAAAATACATCATATTTATTACGATTGTAAATTGTTCAAAGGCAGAAATAATGTTACATTATTTTGTTATGTTTTACAAACCCTATAGTACAAAGAGCAGCTCTGTACTGGCTTCAGTCTCAAGATATATTTGTTAAAAATTAATGTGTGATTATTTTTCTTTGATTCCAAGATACATGATGATATATATCAACATACATATATTATCTGGGAGTCATAAAATGTGCATGTTCAAGATTCATATATTGATATTATTTCATCTAAATTTTACATCTTTTTTGCAGACACTAATCATTTATACATAGCTTTACGTTCCTTGCATGCAGGCATATGTGTGTACAGTTTATAAAGTACATTTGGCTATTAGAAATTACTGGCTGTGGTGCTGGAAACAGTAATGGAAGGAACATGCTGAAATAGTAATTGAAGTTTTAAAATGACTATCCACAGTGAGTCTGAACAAAGAATAGTTTTCATGTCTCATGGGTGCTTGGACAGAATAAATATGCTTTTTCCCAGACAGCAGCATAAATAGCAGTATCAGTGCACTGCACCTTTGAGAGGTTATTAATATAGCTGCTGTCTATGTATTGCATGGTTGAGCAATCAGATGGTGATTTTAAAGGGACTGAAAGTTCACACAAATAACAAATTATGAATTAAAAGAAAAAGAGCAATTTAGAAATAAATATTAATGGATTTTACACATACCCAGACAATAATTTTTATTCCCTAAATGGGATATGCATATGAGATATTTGCCAGTTTACAGTTATGGATACAATTATTCTTTTGTTGGAAATGCAGTAGATATCCAAAAGCTGGAGTTTATGCAAATAAGCAAACTTATACACTTGAATAATATGTAGAATGTTTATTTTACATATTCGTGATGTTAGAAGAAACATCATTTGTTGGAGATTGATAATTTATTGAGCAGGAAGTATATAAGAGAGTTAATATTTATAGATTAACAAAATTTTTGACTAATTTTCAATCAATATTTATTTGGATGGCCCAAATAACCGGTTTTTATCTGTCAAGGCACAAGGGCATGATCCACTCATGAGAGTAATATAAGGGGTGACTAAGAGAGGATTAGAAAAGAAGACAAAAGAAAGACAAAAGTACTGGAAACTGGTAAAAATCGGGAGTCACCTTTTAATTCCATCATTCAATTAATTATTCAATTATTTGTTATGCAGTTATTAATATAATTACTTATTTTGGATTCCACAAACATTAATGAACATCAGTAGGGATGCCAAATTAATACTATGTGGGATACACAGCATGTAATGGTTTTAGTTATTTTGTGTTATTTATAAGGCATAAACTCAAAACTAGGTAATATATAGTAGACTATTTTGTTTACAAGAGAGGTACAATTCTCTGCAAAATTCAGATGAGGAAAATTATTTCCATGTTTGGAGATGGTCAGACCTTGAGACAGAGGAGCAGAACTTAGGAATTGTTTTGGATTTCAACATAGGAAGTTGGAAAGTATTCCAGATACAGAGGATATGTCACGAGTGATATCACAAAGTGAATTGGCATATCTGGGGAACAAGGTGGGGGAGGATGGGCATTCCAGTTTGGTTAGGTACATATAAGAAAGAATATAAAGTGAGGTAAGTTAGGAAGGGTTGTGTTACGTAACTCGTCCCTTAAGTTTTTTTGGAAGCATCCCAAAACCTTCATTCCTCCATCACCATTCTATAGTATATATACTACAACCTGACTCATATGTTTTTGTTTGGACTATAATTTATCATACGTATTGCTGGCAGACTAATCCCATCAAAATCTCACATTTGTTATGTCCCAATAATATTCAAAGACCCCATTTTATTTCTCAGCTTCATACTGTGTATCAGTAAAATGAGACAATCAAGAATGTTAACTCAGGTATCAGAGTATGCCAGTTCAAATCTTTGACTTTCTACTTAAGTAATAAACTCTCCTCATAATTATCAGATTTCTTATCTGTAAAGGAGAGTTCCAATACATTAGGACCTACTCCATAGGAAGTTAAGAATTTGTATGAGGATGCAATGAGGTAATCTATATTAAAGCACCAAGAATATGGGCTGAAGCACAAACACTTAATGGATAGAAGTGCCACGCTAATAGTTAACTCATTTGATTTCCAAAATCACCCATGATTTGTATCCATCCAGTTAGTTTTTTAATTCGCACCAGAAGTTTATCTCAGCATCTCAATGCTGAAGAGAATCACTGTCCTAATTTTCGTATGTGTGTGACTTGTCCTGAATGAAAGCATACATATTAACCATATCTGCCCACCCACCTTTCAAAGTCTTACTTACCTCTCACGTCCTCTAAAACTTCTTTCCTATTTTCAATTATCCTTATCCCCCTTCTTTAGCCCCACTTCACATTTACTATCTTTAACACACAGTTTAGCATTTAATTCTATTCTCCTTGGTAGTGATTTCTCACCATTTTATGTGCAATAGACTTGTCCCTTCAACCAAAACCACCTTAGAAAGAACAAAATAATCAACACTTCTATAGTGCTTAAATTTTTATTAGATCTCTTTTGAATATTGCCAAGAAGAAGACAGTTACAAATATGGTTTATCCATCTATTACCTTTGATTTTAAATGGAAGGATCATAATGAGGTTCAGTTCCTTTCTTCATAGACAAAGGAAAAATCTATCAAATAAACTGTGATAATTGCTCTGGCCAAACCTAAGAGCTATGAACCTCATTAGCGAATATTTATTAAGGGCTTTGAGAGTCTTAAAGTTTTCAAAATTCTCTCACATATGTGTCAGGTTCCTACTCATATTTTACTCTTCTTCACGTTGTTTAGTCCAGTGACCATTATGCCTATATTTTTGTGCATATGATACTGCTAAATAAACATTTTGAGCAAATGTTATGGGGAGACTTAGTTAATTATAACAAACAGTTTGAAAAGATAGTGATGTGCTGATTGTAATCAGAAAAAGTTGCCTGGTGGAAGACTTCCTGTTACGCAAAAGCAATTAGAAAATTTTGCCCAAGAGCAAGCCAGAACCTGCTGAAATTTATCAGCCAGAAACACATATAGCAGGTGTTTGTCTGTAGCTGTTATTGATGCCTTCTTAGTTTCATGGAATAATGTTACAGATGAGATGATGCATAATAAGGGTGATATTAGCAATTAATTGAGTGACATATGGTGAAGAAGATAGACAGATGGTTTAGATACGGATATTTATCATACACTCAAGTTTCTTGATGGTCCTTTTTTCCTAAAAATAATAGTTTGAAATTTATTATATAATTTTAATAAGCAAATTCATTTTACTGAGCTCTGACAATGAATATATTTTAATGATAAGATGTCATTTACATGTTATATGATGCAGATGATAGTGATGCATTTATGTATATCATTTAAAATTCAAAACTACCCAAACAATTAGAAGTTTTGCATTTCAATAGTGCCCTTCCAACAATTGTTGAGAAATACATTCCACACATCTTGCCTACCTCAGAAATTTATTAAGAAAATATGGAAGTAGTTAGCAAATAAATGATTCAGTTTTGTTATATAGTAGAGGCGGAGGGATCTCCATAGTTATTAGTGAGAAATTTCTGTTGCCACTCTCCCTTTTCCTTGGTGTATGACCTTGCTTGTCTTGCTTAACATTTTCTGGGCTTCCGTTTGCTTTTTTGGTGATTACTATGGACTTCCTCCAGTTGTAAATTCTTAATGTTCTTAAGTACAATTACTGCTTTTCCTTTAGAACATGTTAAGGTTATTCTTAGTTAAAAGTTCGTCTTGGTCGGCTCCAGGAAGGTATAACAAAAATACCATAAGCTGAATGGCTTAAAACAACAAACATTTATTTCACAGTTCTGGAGACTGTGAAGTCCTAGGTGATGTCTGGTTGGTAGCAGCTTCCTTACTGTAGCCTTCAAACTGTAACCTCACCTGGTGAAAGGGGAGGCATCTCTCCTGGATCTGTTTTATAAGATCACTAATTCCATTCCTGAAGGCTGCACCCTTACCAACTAATCATTTCCCAAAGTCTCTACCTCCTAATATTGTCACATTGGGAGTCAGGATTCAACATATAAATTATTTTGGGGGGACACAAATATTCAGTCCATAGCAATGTTCTCCTTTACCTTCACCAGCCCAGTGTCTGTCTCCGTTCCTGGCACAAAGCAGGCAATAATAATAACAATAATGATGATGATGATATCTGACAAACTATTACTAACAGAGTATTACTGTGCTTTACTGTACTATGTTTTAGGTAGCAGTTTAAAAAATAGATAAATGTTGTTTTTATTTAGTGGCCAAACTGCAGTTATCAGTCATCAAATTGTTTCAAAGTAGTTTAGAATCTGTGGATCTTTTTATACCTCATTTACTATTAAAAATATAATTTCATATTAATTTAAAGGATTATTTATGTTCATAGATTCTGTACCATGATATGTTGATTTTGAATGATGCATCCTTAGAAAAATAAAGTTACTATAATGTGATTCTTGATCCTTCTATATTCTAAGGGCTATAGTTTTAAGACTTTTTAAATGGAAAATAAAGATATTAATTATTAAAATTAATCAATAACAATTATAGATGAGTTGGGAGAGAAAATAAGTAGGAAGCAACTCTTATATTTGGCACACATAATTTTAAAGCCCTGAGGATTTGAAATTTAATGGAAATAAAGGGATCTACGCAATGAACAAAGCACAAATGACTAAGGAAATAATAACCTAATAAACAATGGACATTTTAGCTGAACAACCAAGGAAAAACCTGAAATGTGTTATCTTTATGCAAGGATGAACAAATTGAAAACTGGTAAAATCCAGGAAATTCAAAATTTGCAGGAGAAACTACTTATTTGAAAGGGAATTTCAAAGAATTGTTAAAATGAAATGACTTTTTTGTGTTTTTACAGTAAATCTATGAGATTCCTCAGCATTCCCCTATAATGTAGAAAGTCTTACTTCCTATGTTTGCTGACAGGATGTGCTATTATCACAAAGCACCTGGATGATCTGTGATGACTTACTACCCTTACCACTAATTCTGATCACATAAAATGATGGGAGAAGTAAAGATGGTGGAATGAGGGACTTTTCCTAAGCTCCTCCATAGGGCAAACTCACTTTTGTTTTAAAATAGCAGGATAGCTACTTTTGGGCAGGAAAGTTTATACATTAAATGATCATAGTGTGATCACTAGAATGTCTGACACTTTTTATATGCACTCAAAATAGAGAATTGTACAATGTGAAACCAAAAATATGCAGACCTGGGAAAGACATAGTTACCAAATAGGAAATAAAAACCATAGGCAAAATATACAGACAGGATTGATGAGAAGGGGAAAATTTTTAATATTTAAATTGAGTTTATTTGAAATTTAAAGAATCATGGATTTTACCCTTGATACGAACATACAGAATTTATCACATTTTGGCAAACCTTTCCTTGTATTAAGGTGTCAGCTATGTTTTACTGTTTAGCTAGTCTGACAGTAATTTTTCTGGATCTAGGTTTATAGCAATAGCATCCCCCACAACAAGCCATGCCTGGCACATGGCGGACACCCTCACAGATACTTGACTGAATGTTTTGTTTCTCACTATGCTAGACACAACGTAAGAAGCACAGAACAGAATTGAACAAATCATGTCCTTGAGGAATTTACAGGCTCGTTGAAAACAGTACATTCAAAATGAAACAGCCAGAGAACATCCCTAAAGCCACAGAGGCATGGTTTCACGGGCAATGTTTATGCCATAAAGACAGTTCAAAACAAAGGAAGGACAGAAGACAGAAATGAGAATGTTAACCTTTGGGAAATAAATACCATAGACCATGAATATATTACTTAGTCACTTTCTCTTTGAGTTGAATATTACTGTATATTTCTTTATTTTGGAAATTATTTATTTTTTAAACAACATTGATATTTGAGTGCTAAATATTTATTAGGTAAAGGGAGAAAAAAAGATGAGTTAGAAATTATCTTTCTCTCGGGGCGCCTGGGTGGCTCAGTGGTTAAGCGTCTGCCTTCAGCTCAGGGCGTGATCTCAGGGTCCTGGGATTGAGCCCTGCATTGGGCTCCTCTGCTGGGAGCCTACTTCTTCCTCTCCCACTCCCCCTGCTTGTGTTCCCTCTCTCACTGGCTGTCTCTCTCTCTGCCAAATAAATAAATAAAATCATAAAAAAAAGAAATAATCTTTCTCTCAAGATTGGTGCTCTACTTTAGTGGGAAAAATATAACAAAAATGTGTGTATCACCATACATCACAATAACAGACATTGCAGATTAATAGACACAATGCTTTACATTCACTGACGATAAACAACCACTCTGCTTAGAAAAGTCTGGAAAATTTGATTTTGAAAAGTGAATAGGAATTTAAGAAGGAGAGGCAGACAGACCTGTAAGTTGAGGTACGGAAAGATATAGAAGACAGAAAACTATACATAAAGTTGTAGGGTCATGAAAGAGACCTATATTAGAAAGAGAGCAAGACACTGATGAATGAAATATGGAAGAGCATAAACTTATTGAAGGTGGGAAAAATGAAGATATGTTGGTTAAACAGATGGATCTTATTTTGAAGGGTCTTATATGCCAACGACAAGGTAAATACTGGGTTTTAGATGCATAAAGGAGAGTTTTTTGCTTTTAATTTTTAAAAAAGGATTACTTATTAATTTAATGCATTGAATAAGTATTTATTCAGTGATAATTATGTGCCAGTCAGACACTGGGGTAAGTACTAGGGATAAAAAGATAACTAAGACAAAATCTCTGCTTGCAATGAACTTACTCTCAATTGTGGGGGGCAAGAGAAGATTCCAAAGTTAATACACAATTACAATAATTTATCATAAACTCTATGCTGGAGTTATATAATAGGTATTCTGGGAGTTGACAGAGAAGGCTTCCAACAGGAGGAAGAAGCTGAGCTGGACCTTGAAAATGCAGTAGACAAGGCTAAGGAAACAGTGGTGTTTGTGAAGGGTACATCAGATAGAGGGAACCACATGGGGAAAGGCATAAAATATCAGGGTATGCTGTGTTATAGAAAATGGAATATGAATGAAGAGAGGTAACACTGAAGGCAGAGTGTCTAGTTTAACTTTCGATTAAGTCAGTGATAAGAGAAATGCAGAGAAGGGGTTAGAAGAGAATTAGATTGGAATGGATACCAAGATGTAAGGGATAAGAGGAGGAAGTTGAGCGAAGGAGACTAGAAAAGAAGTAGCTGGAAGCAGAGATGGATAACAGGAGAGAATGGTGTTGTAACACCACAGTGAGGAGAGATTTTATAAATAAAGTGTGGTCAACATTGTCAAATGCTGCACAGTGGTTGAGAAAAATAAGGACTCATTGAGTTCAGTAACCAAGAGGATACCAGTGACCTTGGTAGAGCCATTTTCTTTGGAATTGTTGATGTGGAAGACACACGGCTATAGTTGAGGAGTAACGAGGTGAGAAAATTGAGGCTTGAAGTGAAAAGCTGAAACTGAACTGTGAGGCAAAGGAAAGAGCTAGGTTAGTAGATGGAGAGGAGCATGGAATTAAGGAAAGGCTGTTTTTAAGATAAGATAGATTTAAATAATGAGATGGCTCAGGTGCCATGGTTGAAGAGATTGAAGATACAGGAGAGAGCTGGGCTGATTGGAAGATACAGTTCCCCAGTATGAAGGGTCTGGGGTTCAGAATAGAGGGGATGGCACTGAGCTTGGATAGGAGTTCACACACCCTCTCCTCTCAGGTAGGAGACTGTGAGGAAGGAACCATTGAAGGTGCAGATAATTTTACAGGTGCGAAACTGAAGGAGGCATCATTCTCAAATGGTTCTCTTCCTCCATCCCCATTTTTTGTCTATAAAGTAGATGAGGTTATCTAAGGAGAGGAAGAAATCCAGCAGTTCTGTGATTAAGTAGGATGGAACTGAAGATGAAATTGATAGAAATAGAGAGAGCTAGGGGAAGTCACCAAGCAGTCAGCCTCTGAGAAACAGGATCATATCCTGAGGGTTTCATTTAGCCCAGCGGTCCTCATCCCTGGCTGCGCATTACAATCACCTAGAGAGCTTTTGAAATAAAAACCCATGCCCAGGTCCTAACCCACAGCAATTAAATCAAAGTCTCTAGAGGATTAGATAATTCAGTTCATATATCCCCTCTGAGATAAATTGGTCAGTTTAACTGCATTGAGGGTTCAAAAAACAGCTTGAAATGATATTCTGTTTTCTTGGGTGGTCTCTCCCTCCTTCCCAAGAAGTAATGTACTTACAGGCAGGCTGTTTGGAACATTTAGTTACACATGTCGTATTCCTGTTCTACAGAGTAGCAAAGTGGAAGTTTGATGCATTCAGGCCACCAAGGCAAAGCAGCAGCTCACCACTTCCTCTTCTTACTGGACACATCCAGATAGGAGAGCAATATAAATTTGCATGTTAAATGTCAAAGATGGGCTCATTTTCATACTTATCATGTATTACCAGCTGGAAATGGCACTGATTTACTTTTGAGATAAGTGTTTCTTGGGAAGAAATGAAATGGGGTCACAACTGAATGAGCCACGCTTCATTTGCACTCCTGCCGTCCGTTTCGGACAGCTTTAGCTTATTTATTCCAAGGAAACAAGGCAAGGCAAATGTAGGTTTGTAGCATGGAAATAATTTTGAGAAGAAAATTAAATAACACTATGACTTTATGAAATATGAATTCTTTTTAAAGTTTGTCGTAAGTGCCAACATTTCAACATACACATTCATTTTGTATGTCCTTTCCTTGTTGTCTATTGATTATCCAATTCATGCAGCACTTGCTTTACTGGCTTATTATTTTAAATATTTTCTATAAAAAATACTTATTTCAAATTTCACATCTCTGTTATATAGTTAAGGTCGATATTTATGACTTTCTTACTGGGTGCTATTTCATTAGAAAACGCTTCTTAGTTTTTGCACAAGTTAAAAAGGCATCTTGGATGATTTTGTGATATTCTAAGGCTATTTAAAATTAATGAAATTCCAGGGTGCCTGGGTGGCTCAGTTGGTTAAGTGTTCGCCTCTTGATTTCAGCTCTGGTCATGATCTCAAGGTCATGATCTCAGGGTCATGACCTCAGGGTCGTGAGATTGAGTCCCGTGTCAGATTCCACACTGGGCGTGGAGGCTCCCTAAGATTCTCTTTTTCCCTTTCCCTCTGCCCTGCCCCACCCTCATAAATAAATAAATAAATAAATAAATAAATAAATAAAGTTAATAAAAGTTCATGGTCATTTTCTTGGCCTTGGATAAACTTCTCTTTCAACTTTTGGAGGATAAATATTTATGTTTAGCAGGATGTGCAATTATGTATTTATTCTGAAAATAAATACCTTGGATGTTATGCATTGTTACCTTTTAATAACCACTACCACATCTCCCATCTCCCTGTGTATCTCCACCAAATTCTAAGGGGAAAAGAAAAGGCAGCAAAATATTTAGATATAGAAAACAAAAGGTAAAAGAAATGAGAAACATTTTATTGCTTTTCTAGGTCTGCTTCCTTACAGATCAAATGAAACTTTCTATAAGACTATTAGGAATGCCTTCTGAAAAGCTTCTCATTTTCCATTGTTTATTTTGTTCTTTTCTGCATAAGATTTCTTGCAAAATTATGCAAGGGTGGAATTTTTCTTACCTATTTAGAGTATTGTAAAAAGAAAAATCATAAAGACCATGTTGTTAAAAAAATGTTTGTGAGGTCTTCATAAAAGGACTCCAGTTTTCCCCATTTTCATAACCATAAAACTATTTATTAATTAAATACAACAGTATTCATTCTGAGCCATGAACATCAAAGGCCACATTTGGCTTTTATTTTTTCTTTTTTAATTATTTCATCTGTTAGGAAGTACTGACAGGACTGGCTGATGTGAACATGTCCCCCACACCCCCAGCCCCCAAGTAAAGCTTAACTGCCTGATAAAGTTAAAACCTGGGAGGAATATAAGTAGTTTTTTAAGAAATTATGATCACCAAGGAAGGAAATAGTGGGGATTATCAGTATATTTAGAGTGAAAAACTGTAATTTCCAGCAAATTGTAAGAGAGATTGAAATTTACCTACAAATTTGTAAAGATATTTTAGCTCAGTAGTACTTTCAGGGGCTGAGTACTAGAGTCAAAAAGAATGTGTGTAGGGTAAGACATCTACAGACACTGAACTGGCAGTACAGAGACTTGGCAGAGGAACTCTGATTTTAAAAAGACAATGCAGATCATAGATGGTTGGGCATAAGACCAGCATGGAATATTGGTATGTGACATGTACTTGCAAGAGCCCTGCCTTGCAAGGCTGTCTAAAGCCAAGAAGGGTTAGAAATGTGAAATATGCTAAAGAATAATAATTTAAAAAATTTATTTATATGAAACAAGGAAAGCAATTATACATATAATTATATATAATTATTATAATGTGGGCTAGTATTTCCTAAAGTTATCTTTGAGTATTAATAATAAACACGGAGAAAAGGTGTTCAGACAAACTGACGATTTGTTATGTTACTTTAACTACAGAACTTGGCAGAATTTTTAATATTTCCAGGTTTTTTTTGCTTATCTTTAAAAGTAGAAATGTAGTGTGTAACACAGGCTCCCAGAAAATGCTGATCTGGGCTGAACATTTGGAAGATGCTGATTTGGGGTATGTAATTGCAGTCATTCCCTAACTGTTCTCACCTCTAGTTTCTCTTTTCTCAGATTTGCTCCCCATGTCACTACTAGAGCACTCTGATTGAAAAAATAATAATAATAAATAAAATCCTTTCAATATTCCATCCCAATCTGCAAATAATCCATTGTTAACTGTTCAATTCAAAATTTCTTAACGTGGCATTTTGGAGCCTCCCAGTTTTGTCCCTGAACTTCTTTTTGACTTTATTTCTTCTTAGTCCCAAACACTGCTCCAGAAAGCTATATATCACCATGTCTTATATGTCCCTTTAGTGAAAAGAAAATACTTGGATTCAAAAGAAATTCCTCCACTGTGTGTTTTTGGTGATGGTATATATCGGTATCTTTAATTTCCTCTCTTTCACGGGAATTGTGCTGTATATATATATTATATATAATGCAATAATTTTGCCTTTTGTAGATGAAAGTAGATCAAATAAATGAGAAAACACAGCTCTTAAGTGCTGGACCAGGATTCAAGTTTAGATGTGTACAGTTTCAAAGTTCATGTTGTTTTCATTCTCCATACTGAGTTAAAGAGCCCAAAACACAGACAAGAGCAGAATATACAAACCATGGACATGATGAATATCAGTTAAGCCATGCAAAGTTTCACATAGTTTTGGTTTTAATGAAGTTTCTTGGGGAAAAAATTGACTCTCGGTTTCAGCTTATGTATGGCTTTTGGCCTCCTTAGGTAGGAATTTATTTATTTTTTTCCTGTACTACCTAAATCCTGACTCAACTGTGTCTGTGAATTTTGTCCAAACAATTTTCCTGAATTAACTTCTCCCTTTTCTGGTTCATCTCCCTGAGTTGTCCCTTGGAAAAATCCTTTCCCCCCTTCTTCTTAAAACTAAGAGTCTCCGCAAATTTCAAATTTCATCTGTTTGATGGGAAGATAGTCATAGTTTTATCTTTTATCTTCTTCATAGTCAAACTTTATAGTAAACATTGGCATACCTAATTATACTTCAGAAATGTACCCCAGGGGCTCCTGGGTGGCTCAGTCGTTAAGCGTCTGCCTTTGGCTCAGGGCGTGATCCCAGAGTCCTAGGATCAAGCGATCAAGCCCCATATCGGGCTTCTCCGCTGGGAGCCTGCTTCTTCCTCTCCCACTCCCCCTGCTTGTGTTCCCTCTCTCGCTGGCTGTCTTTCTCTCTGTCAAATAAATAAATAAAATCTTAAAAAAAAAATGTACCCCAGGAAGCTTGAGGTTATGGTTAAGATGTGCATTGATGAGATTTTAAAGAAATGGGGAATTTTACAAATGGGTATTCAGGCTCTGTGGCCATAATCTGCAAAAAATAAGGGAAACAATATTATTTCTTAGTAAAGAAGAATTTGGATATGTGGGTGAGAAGAGAAGGGGAAATCTGGAAAGTTGGTAGGATATTAAGCAATATGGGAAGAGACTGAAGCCTTAGGAAAAGGTAGCCAGTGAGAAATCCTTGGATCAGGTGAAAAAAGGATCTATGAGAAAGGAATGATCTCATATATAATCCTAAATAATCCTACATTAAATTTTTAATCTAATTTTTTGTGTTGCTGCCATGTAAACTCCTTACCTTGTCTCAGTCCCCATAGCTTAAGTAATAAGTGATCATTGATACTAATGATTGATAGCAGTTAGGGAAGACAAGATAATAAATATAAAGAATAATTGTCTCCTTTTCCAGTTATTAGAGTTGTTGTTGTTGTTGTTGTTGTTAATGAAGTTTAGAGTTCTCAGATATTGTAGAGGCTTGATTTTATTAAAGCATGGGAAGATATGTGAGTTTTTTTTTTTTTTGTGAGTTCTTTTGATAAATCTTGTGGTGTATCCCTTGATAGGAGCTCTGGTGATATAAAAATAGTAGTCATTCTTTTTCAGCCTTGTGGATTTAGTATGTGCCTCATAAGGATGTCAGAGGAATGTGTCAAGAACTGTGAAGGGTCTGAGGTTTTACCGTACTTGGAAATTTATAAGTTAGCTTTCCATACTTTTATGGATGCTAGCAGAAATTGAAAGACCCCTACATCAGGGATAAAGGACAGTTTACTACTCACAGGAGGTAGATCATTACCATTGTTGCCAATTCCATGAGCCCCAGTTTCTTAAAGACCAGATAACAGCTGCTCATGCAATAAGTTGCACTATAGGAAAGGAACCCTGAGCATAGGGAATCCAAATCTTTTATAATGGGTAGTATGCATGCCTATTTCTTTGCTCTGGTGGGAGACACTATCTCTGTCTTCCAAGACTGTAAGTAAACTTGTCCTTTGCTCTGGAGGGAGACACTGTCTCTGTCTTCCAAGGCTGTTCAATATACAAACAACCTTAAAAAGATACTTCAGAACAAAGTGTCTTTGCTTGCAAGATGTGTGCAATTATGATAGAACCGTGGAGAATTGCCTCCTGACAATATCTACCTCTCATTTCTCTATCTTGGCTTCTGGTGCATTTTCCCATGAGAATTCCCATTAGTCAGATGCTGATTAATCTGAATGCCAGAGGCTGGAAACAAATCCATTCAATTTTCATCATACAGCATTTAATTAAGATTATTATCAACAGGACTCCAAACTACAGAATGAGGCCAATCCCCAGGGACGCAAACCCAACTAGTGTAACAAATTATATCAACCATTAGTGTCTACATTAGAAAATCAGGTGGATTTTTCTTTTCATTTGTATATTGATATTTGCATTTGTCCCAAGGTGTTAATCCAGGTACTATGAGATGCATTAACAATCGCCTTGGCCCACAAGGTAGAAGTCTAGGGCAATTCTACCATGTCTAACAACTTTGACCAGAAGTTGAGGCTGATGTGAATGGCTTCAGAACCAAAGTAGTATCACTGATCGTTTCAGCTAAGTCCAGTAGCTTTCCCCAAGTAGCCAGGGTAACGTCAATCGTGAGATCTCCACAGTTATCTTATTGTTACATGATCTATAGGTGGTGTTTCCTTAAACTTTTGAATGTCTCTTATTAATACGCCCAAAGCAGATGTTGCCATATTTTGGAAAGGGAGGCTGGTTAATACGTGCCTTCCCTGTACGAAGAATCCCTATGGCGTACCTCATGCCTCTGGAAAGAACCTGTTTTTTAAAATTGGTGACACCACCGGCAAGGAGGACTACATCAGTCAGGGGACCCCAGTTGATAGTGCTTTCAGAGTGCTTCCAGATGGTTGGTAAAAACAGCTTTTGGAGTGAAGTTCAAATAATTTTGTTTGGTCCTTGTTTTGGAAGGACTCTCTGTCCTGTTCATCTATGCCACCAGAATGTTGACATTTGTCGACCCCATGCAATGACAAAGTAAAAACTATAAGAATGGAGAAGGGAAAATATCTGGAAGTAGGAACTTGTATTTAACTGGGAGGTGTAGACATTGGGGTTATCCCCGGCTGTTTCCATAGACCTCTTGGTTAAGGACAATCATGGTTAAACCAATGTAAAAGACATTGGTCAGGAGATAACAAATCTATCAATAAGTTAAATTTATGGACTCACAACAGTTTGGGAATGCTATTCTAAGGTATTTTCCTTTAAAAAAAAAGGCTTCAAAGGTGATTGTGAGAAACAAAGATTATTAATGTAGCTTCCTCCGTCATACCGCACTTTCCCTCTATACTAGGTGTTGTTCCGCCTTGCTATCACAAAATCAGTGTGTCTTATTCACCTTTTCTCCAATCATCAAATATTCTTATATTCTTTATATACCATATGAAAGAGGAACTAGGGCATTTTTATAAAACATGCAGAGACCCAATATATCCCCAAATTTAGTCCATATGGGCTTCTATAAAGGACTCAGTGATCAGTATATACTTATCGAAGTGATCATTATTCTTATAATCTAGGGTTATGTCCATACAATGAAAGAATCCAGGTCACTGAAGCAGAGTTAAGTCTTAATCCCCTAAACCATTTTTTTAATCCAGACTGCAAAAACAAGCAGACGTATAAAAACCAAACAGGGATGTGGTTGCTCTTAGGGGAAAAAAGACAAAACATGCCATACCAGGAATGGTCAAGATAGAGTCTCAAATTGCAGAATATATCTATGTATACCCCAGGCTTTGATCATTACCCAGAAAGTAGATAAGAAACAATGATCCCCTTCTGGAGATGGCCTCATTCAGTGACCAAACTGTCTTACAAAGGCCTGCGGATCAGAAGAAGGGGATGAGGTAGAGTTAAGGATTTTTTAAGTCCATTTATAAAGAGTCCATTCTAACACTCAGGAATTCCAGATGCTTGAGGATGGTAGAGAACATGAAAAGTCTATCAAATACTTTTACTATCAGCCCATTTTTGAGTGGCTTTTGTGATAATAGTTTAACCAATTTCAGACTAAAATAGTTCTGAAAGCCAAAAACGTGTTGTTTTATTTCAAGGCTCTAGTAGTATGGATTTGGATTATCAGACTGGATCAGCAACACCCTGAACAAGTGTCAGCCACTGATAAAGCACTAAAGCACCACTGATAACTTTGAGAGAAGGTCACAGGTCAGTTGTAGTCAATCTACCAGAAACAGGCAGGAATCTGACTTATATAATGTGACTTCCCTTACCACAAGACAAATGGGACAGCTTTTGGCAGAAATCACAAATCTTGGATGTGATGATCTTTTCTGCACTAGAAACATAGAGTCCTTTATATATGTGCCCAGTTTATAATGATATATGTATTGCTATATCGAGTAAGATGATTGATCTGGTCAGCAATGGTGGTGTTTTGGGTACTGAAGGCTTGACCAGCAGATTCCAGTAGGTCTCATCAGAGAAAAAGTCTTTAGCATGGTTATCTGCATTAATGACTCAGATGGTTTAATTATCAGCCACAATTGTTTTCAAAGTTCACAGCCCCAAAAAGGTGTCTTTTATCTTCTGATCTGTAGTTTTCCAAGAGGGAGACTAAATATCTAGGATATTGACAACAATCCAAGTCAGTAAATATATAAGGTTCATCAAGGGAGTATTGACCATAGTTTTGAGAATGGCCTTGAATTCCGCCCACTGAATACAGTGACCATGTCCACTTTGTATTTTGTAAGGCAGATGTTAAGTTTGAACAGCCATAGTACATCAGCAGTATAGCATCATTGAGATAGGCCCTTGTATTTAGGGCAAACTCTGCATTGATGGTACACTGAACCAGAGGTTTTCTTGAGACAGTGGAGATAGGGGATAAAATTTTCCCTAAAAGAAGAAAAAAAATGTCTCTTTTTCCTGTAAAACTGAAATGTCTTTAAGTGCAAACAGGATGCATTCTTGAAAATATCATTTCCATTTGAAAAGCAAGGCTTATGGGCCCTCTTCACCTTATTATTCAATGAATACAAATTGACCCACCCAAAATGGGAATATCAAGCTGGAGAGTCACAATAACTCCATGGGTCAGAAATTCAGATTTAATAAGAACCCCATATAAAAATAGCTGTTTTTCAAAAGGAATGTACCTGGTAGCCTTGCTATTGACAGTGGCTTCCTTTTGCCAGAGACTTCAATTAGCAAAACCATTAGTTACAGACATTTATAGCTCAAAAGAGTTATTTATATTGCACGGATAAAAGATAACAGTACTTTTTTTTTTTAAAGATTTTATTTATTTATTTGACAGAGATAGAGACAGCCAGCAAGAGAGGGAACACAAGCAGTGGGAGTGGGAGAGAAAGAAGCAGGCTCATAGCGGAGGAGCCTGATGTGGGGCTCGATCCCAGAACACCGGGATCACGCCCTGAGCCGAAGGCAGACGCTCAACCGCTGTGCCACCCAGGCACCCCAAAAGATAACAGTACTTTTCTACATGATGGTCTTCCTAATTGGGAGAATCCTCTTTGGCATTTGTGGGTGTTCATAGTACAAGCATGTAACACATCAATACTAATATTGAACAGTAGAATCCTTAACAATAATACATTGTATTGGCCCAAAGAACCCTGCCCCCAAGGCACCATTAGTTTCTGTTCCCCAGTGTCATTTCTACTCAAAACTCACCAATTTGATTTGTGCATCCAATATTCCACAGAACTAACTAGAATGATGACTTAATTGCCTCTATCTAGAGTCATAAAATTGCTTTCTAAAGCTTTATTTATTTATTTATTTGTTTAATTATTTAAGAGAGAGTGCAAGTTGGAGGAGGGGCAAAGGAAGAGGGAGAAAATCCCCAAGTAGACTCCCCACTGAGCATGGAGCCAGATGTGGGGCTTGATCCCAGGACCCCAAGATCATGATCTGAGCTGCAATCAAGAGCCAGACACTCAGCCAGTTGAGCTACCCAGGTACCCATAGAGTCATAAAATTTTGAATCTCTCCTGTCTCCTAAATTCTCCAGCATACTGGAGAGCTGAATATGGCCTTTGGTCCCCATTGGGAGTCAGAAAGACTTCAGTCCCGCCCTTAATCATCCTCATCTTTAAAGCAACGGATCAGGTTGGTGGAAGGAGGGAGGGATTAGGAAACATGGGGTAAGAGAGTGACTTCATGCCAACAGAGTTGAGTTTACTTTTAGTTTTGAGTAGTGTAGTGGCTGCCTTCAAAATATTTTTTAGATGTCTTTGAGTAACTTTTTCATCCTCTAGTAAGTCAACTTTGTCAGCATTGAAAACTCAGTCTGGGGCAGTAAAACCCTGAATATTAGCCAATGCTTCATTTATGGTTTCCTTTGGGAGTTTGTCTCAGTAAAATCTCCCCAAGAGAGCCAAAGCTCTGTTATAGCAGCCAGAACCCATTGTCAGAGATTCTGAAGCCTTTTAATATTATCTCCAAATGGATCTGTGGTTGACATTATACACTGCAGAAAGTTCTGAGTCATTAGATGGTCCCACTATTGTCCTTCTTCCTTATCAAGCATTATTCTTCCTGCTTTCTCACCTCTGAAGTGAACCAGAGTTCTAACTATTAGCCTGATTTCTTCCCATAGTGGTCATAAATTTCCCATTTCAACTTTAGTGCATGTAAGCATCTCCATAGCTTCTCAGCAAATGGATTGAAACTTCTGCCCCCTTTCCCCCGTACACATATTAACACCAGTTGTTATTACAGTGTGTACCTGAAGCTGACTGCCAACCTGGTGAGATATTTTCCTACCTGGAAGAGAGTTAGCATACTCAGCATTCTGTTAGGACAGCTATCTTGGCTCTTCACAGTACTCAGCCTGAGTCACATACCCCCCCCCCCCATGCTTCCTCCTTCATTCAACAGACAATGAACTAGAGGAGCATTTACTGCCTAATGAACCATTCAATGTGGTCATTGTGTTTGCCATTGATTTCCAGAGGCTTTTGTCAAATCACATTAATTGGCTTGTGAGACCATCATTCTTCTTCTCTTAAAAAGCCTTGTTTTTGTCAGAATCCCACCCTCATAACCCAGACTGTCAAAACCTAAAGGATCTGAGATTTTACCATACTTTCAAATTAAAAAGTTACACTTCCACAGTTTCATGGATGTTGGCAGCAGTTAAAAGTTTACTACTCACAACAATGGGAGTAATCAGAGTTTCAGCTTTGTGTCAGCTCCACAAGTCCCAGTTTCTATATGCCCAGATAAAGAGGACAAGACATCGTGCACATGCTGTGCATTACAGGAGAGGAACACTGACTTTGGGGAACACTAATCTTTTATAAAGGGCCATAATTATACCTGCCCCATTGGTCTAGAGGGAGATATAGCCCTATCTTCCAAAACTGTAAGAAAATCTGGCACTTATTCTAAAAGGAAGTCTTCTAAGGCTGTTTGATATATAAACATTCTAGAAAAAATAGTCCAGAACAAATGATACTGCATGCAAGAAATGCAAACATGCAAGAGACCCAGGGAAAATTATCTCCCAGCAGCCTAGAAACAACCTACTTAATCCTGAGGGCACTAAATTCCTCCTCAGCAGCCTGTGTGACTCTAGGGGCCATGACTGCCATGATGGCTCTAAAGGGGATTTATCACTTTCCCATCCATGGATATGGAAAAGGTGTTACTAACACAGTGATTTAAAAAATGTGGCCACCAATAGCAGTGAAAGAAAATTGAAAAATAATTACAAATATGAAATTGGTAAGATTTATTTTATTACATATTACAACTTTCCATACTGAATGTAATTTGTCCAAACCAATGAAGTGAATGTCAGCCAATAATTCTTTTAATTGCTGAAGCTAATCAGAAGACTCATCTCTAGGTATATAGATATAGGTCCAGTAGACAATTAAGCAAAAAAATTGAGTTAAGTGTGTGTGGATAAAGAAAAATATATGGAAATAAATCTTCAGTGAATTCTTTAGACTTTTAAAGACTAAAATGTTTAGGAGCATAATTTTTTAAAATATCAATGTGAAAATATAAGTTTCTATGATATACTTTAGGTTAATCTGATTCAATATTTTCTTAAAGGACATAGAACGATATGATAAATTCACAGATTAGTGCTGGTTACTCAGATTTCTGCAAAAGTAGAATTGTGTCTTACTGCTTCACTAACCAGCAAATGAAGAGGCAAGAATCCTAGGTTCCACGTAGTTCAAGACAATTGTAACATTAGTGGTCAGGTCATGAGAAGGTAGATGTGAGTGCTGAAGTAGGAATAGACTTAAACCATCTAATGTCTTGGAATTAATAATTCAAAACCTTTGCATTTGATATTTTAAAGAAAGATGCATTTGTATGTGTGTCCAGATTGTGATCTGTATGTATATATAATTGAAATTAAGCTCACTTATCCTATTAATTAATATATTATTATTTTCAAGACCAGGTTCTATTTTATTTACAGAGTTAGTAGTCAAAACCTTGCATGTTACACAATAATACAAAACATTAAAAACAGAGTTTCAATTTTATGTCTTCCATGACTTCCCACAGCATTGTCCAACAACCAAGGAGTTAATGTTTTACAACAGAATTCAAAATGCAGTCTATCTCCTTATAACAGTATTATCTTGACAGAATTGAAAATACAGTCTATCTTCTTATAATGATCATATTATCTCATAAGTGATGAAAGATAAACATACCATGGTCTTAGCAATGATATATTCAGTTTTCTATAAATTTGTATGCCACTGGTAGCTAATATGTATGTGTAGGTATGTATGAATGAGCATGCATTTATGTCTGTTTGTATGCATATTTGTATTTGTTGTGTGGTTTAAATCTTACTCAATTTCATTTTACTTTAATGATGTAATGAAATGTCAAATGTGTATATTGTGTTAAAATATGCACTGCCACTAAGTTTATACATTTTTTGTTACTCCATTTCATTTAAACCTTATCATTCAAATTATGCAGTGTCAGAAGTAAAGAAAGCCTAAATATAGCATTTCCCTTTGCTAAAAACAAAATAATCACGAGAGCACTAATATCTAATAAAAAAAGCCTTCTTCATAGGTTACATAAAATTTGGGCTTAAGAACTACCAATGACAAGTGAAAATAGTATACTATGTGATAAATTTTATTAATGCAAAAGCAACAGAAGCATAGTGCCATCAGCAAGCTAAGCGTAATTATATTATTGGCAGGAAAATTGAATTCTTCAAGCATAAGAAGGACATTTTCTTTGAAAATAGTCCACAAATATTACAATCTTCAGGCACTAAAAAATGACTAGTATTCTTGACACCTTTTTCCTATTGGTTTTTGTTAGGCACTGTAAATTTGTGAAGTTTTTTAACTTTGGAAGATTGTTTAAAATTTTACTGCAACATCATTTGTGCATAGTAGTAAGAAAAATAATATTTATAAAAATATTTCTATATGTATAATGATTTGGCTGGCAAATAAAGGGTAGTAGGCGATATATATTTTAAACTTGAAATCCTCCATCTTGCTATTTTTAAATAAATCCGTAAAAGGGGCCACCCCATGGTTGTTCTGTGTTAGCCTTACTTTCTTTAATCTGGATATTAGATAATAGAAATTAAAATTTCTGCCACATCTACTTATTATCCCTTTTATGTTGTAGTTAAAGTTAGAGCATGTTCTCTCTGTCCCTCTATTACCCTCTTCTATTCCTGTCTCATTCATTCTTGTGTCTCTTCTTGCCCTTACTTCCCTAAACACACACACACACACACACGTACATACACACAGAAATTGTATCTTCAGGGATTGTCTGTTGCCTGTTTTCTTGGAAGAGTAACATATCAATTCATTAATACCTATGTTCAAATTTTTTTAAAAGATTTTTATTTATGTATTTGACAGAGAGAGACAGCCAGTGAGAGAGGGAACATAAGCAGGGGGAGTGGGAGAGGAAGAAACAGGCTCCTAGCGGAGGAGCCTGATGTGGGGCTCGATCCCAGAACGCTGGGATCACGCCCTGAGCCAAAGGCAGATGCTTAACGACTACGCCACCCAAGCGTCCCTCATGTTCAAATTAATCTGGGAAATAATTTACCAAAATGACCAATTTTCTGAGTTTTTATCAGATGAGACTCAAATAAGTGAGAGATTATAATCAGTTGGGTCAGAACAGAGCCCTACAACTAGACATCTAGTCTACTTCTCCCTTCACTTTCTTAACTTTTAGCATTACAGTTTCCTTCTATACTACTAACTAAAATGTCTCCATTCAGTCTTATTTTACTCTACACATATTTATATATTATTGATTGAGTTCATTCTGAACATCAGGCATTGAAGTAGGCTCTGGGACTAAAACATTGAACAATAATGGACATGGTTTCTGCCCTTATTGAACTTACTGTCTGGTGGTGGGGGAACAACACACACACACACACACACACACAAACACACACACACACCTGTACACATGTATACAATTCAGTCAGAATTATGACATCCTCAGGGACATTTAGCTCAATAAAAACATTAAATGGGATCATTGCCTAGAAATGGGAAGGTTCATTTGACCAATGATGATTAATTGGACTTTTGAAGGATGGGGAAAAGTTAACTATGAAAAAGAAGGGAGGGAAAAGTTTCTAGGCAGAGGGCGGAAGATGTACAAACGATGTGGCTGGAGGGAATGTGGGTAAAGTGAGAAGGCCAGAGCAGCTAGAGATAAAGATTGTTTTGAAAGAAGCCTGTAGAGGCAAGTAGGGTCTGACTCTGCAGGATTTTGTAGGCTGTGCTACGTTTGGTTTCATTCTAAGAGCAGTGGGAAGTCATTTGTTGTTGCTGCTGTTGTTTAGAGGCTGAGGGCATATGATCAGATTTGCATTTTGAAAATATAACATGTTGCTTGTAGTGATGAGAATGGAAGGCAGGTCTTCTCAGGAAGAAATTATAATAACTTGGGTTGTGGTAGTCATGGTGGAAATGGAGAGAAATGAATGAGAAATTATGTAGGAGGAAATTTCAGAGATTATGTAGGAGGAAAAATCCATAGGATTTGGTGATAGATTAAAGAAAGTGGGACTGGGTGCAAAAAAATTCAATATTATAAACAACTTTTGAATTTCTGATTTATACCATTTCCTAGGTATGTGTGGTTATGTAACAAATCATCCCAAAACTTAGTAGTTTAAACATGGACAATAGTTATTTTGCTCAGGTATCTGCAATTTGGGCAGGGCTTAGCAGGGGCAGCTCATCTTTCTATCACTTGGCATCTGCAGTGCAGTTCAAAGGCTGGGAGAGGGAATCATCTAAAGTTACTGTTTTCCCATGCCTGGGATTTGATGCTGGCTAATGCTGAGTTGTGTTAGAGATGTGGCCTGAGCACCCACACGTAGACTTTCTGTGTTGATGCCTCACTTCTTTATAGCACGGCGGCCGGGTTTCAAGGGGGAACTCCCTGAGAGCGCCAAGCAGGATCTCTAGAGCCTTTTATGACTTTGCCTTAGAAATCACTCAGCATCACCTCCATCACATTATATTCATTAGAAACAAGTTAGTAAAGCTGACCTCTATTCAAGAGGGAAGTGTGAGAGAATTTGTGGACTTGTTTAATTTCAGCACAGACAACTTGATGTCAAATAGCCCCACTATTGAGAGAGAAAACTTTAGGAAAAGACTACATTTGGAAAAAAATATATATATGTATATATATTTTTTTCTTTTGCTTCTGATTGTTCTTTAAGCAACTGTTTTTCATGCTCTGCTTTTTCCAGAATTTGTCTGTTACTTGTAAGCTATTGACTTCTAAAACCTATCTAACCTTGACTTTTCATCTAACTGCTGGTATCTCCAGCTGTTTGTTGCCCCTAGGATGTCTCAGCATCATTTCCAGTTTAAATTGTTAAAAATCAAACACTTTGTCTTCCCTCACATTTTCTCTTTCCTTGAAATCTTCTTTCCAGTTGGTGGAGACATCATTCTGGTTCAAACTTATATTTCTCCTTGACTCCTCCTTCTCAGTGCCAATGCCAGTCTGCTACCAGATATGGTCAGGTCCACTAGAGACAGCCACCTTACATCCACCCAAAGCTTATTGTCTTTCCTCTTTCTTTTTTTCCTTTTTTGTCATACTCACAGTGTTCTGAACAAGTGATGTTTTTACTGATCCTAGAAGATGTCAGCTCATTTTCTCCTCGGGATTTTGCTCTTGGGGTTTGCTCTTTCCAGAATAATTTTCCCAGAAATTTTGCATATCTGGTTCCCTTTAATCATTAATTTTTCTATTCAGACTCCTCTGACTACTGTTGATGAAATACCCACCCTGTTCTAATTTTTCTCTTTACCCTTTTAAAATTCTTTCCAATAAAATGAATAAGTTATATAAATCTAGTGTACAGCACGGTGGTTATAGTTAATAGTACTGTGTTATTAACTGTAGTTATAGTTACATAACTATTGCCATATAGTTATATAATGACCACTGTACAATTGCTAAGAGAGTAGATCTTAAGTGTTCTCACAGCCGAAAGCAGAATATGGTAACTGTAGAATTGATAGATGTGTTAACTAAATTGATTGAGGTATTATTTCAAAATGTATATTATATTAAATCATCATTTTGTGCATCTTAAAAAATTTACAACCTAAATAGAATTTTTCTTTTTCTTTTTTAAAAATTTTAAAAGAATATTTATTTGAGAGAGAGGGAATGGGGGGTGGGACGTAAGGAGAGGGAGAGAAAGGATCCTCAAGCAGACTCCCTGCAGAGCACAGAGCCCATCATGGGGCTCAGTACCAGGACCCTGAGATCGTGATCTGAGCTGAAATCAAGAATGGCCCCTTAACTGACTGAGCCACCCAGGCATGCCTATAATTTTTATTTTTCAATCACACCTTAATAAAGCTGGGGAAAATAAAAATAATTTTTGAAAACATTTTCATGCAACACATTATCTAGAGTGATCATGTATTTATGATGTGAGTAGATTATCTGCCATTTGTTTGCTGACGTCTGTTTTTAGAATGTAAGCTGCATATGGTCAGATGTGGTATGAGTTTTGTTGTATCTCCAGAGCAAGTAAGGAAGAGAGAATGGCAAGTAGTAAGCACTAAATCAAAATTTATTGAATAAGTGAAGGCACCAGTAAATGGAATGTGTAGTCATTCTTATTACCTCAGTTCCTTTTAAGTGGTCTCATCATTTAAGAGGCTTTTCTTTTCCATTCTAACTAGGGTGATCACGTCTTCTCCTAAACTCCACTAGCATTTATTATCCATTCCAGTGTTGGTGATTGTTGATCTGTGCTAAATACTTTCAACATGCTACCCTGTGACATTTTTAACTCTGTCCTAACCTTTCTTTCCAAGTAAGTTGTACTCTCCTTAAATTCCTAATTATTTCCCATAGTAATTAATACAGTAGAAGAGGCAAGTAATATGGACAGACTTTTTCGTGTTTGGATTTATTCTATATGAATTCGTCCAATGCAACTAAATCCTTTTTAATTCTAAAACCTAGCACGTTTGATCACTCGAGTAATAGCAACTAAATATTTAAAACTTACTATGACTCAGGTACTACAATAATATTTCTCTTTCTTATCTCCTTTATCCTCCTACTGATGTGTTGTGATGGTAAATTTTATTCCCATTTGATTTACGAGGAGACGTGAGTCTCAGAGATGCTAGTGTGCTTGCCCAAGAGCCTGAAAGTGGTGGGACTGGGTTTCACAGCTGCCTTTCTCACTTCAGAGCCTGTGTTATTTACCAGTATATAATGTTGTGCTTCAGAACTGTCTGGGTCTATAAATCTGGTCAAAAGTAATGCTCACACAAAGAATCAGTGTTGAGGCTGTTCTCCTAAAAAGCATTATCACACTTAGAAATATTATGATCTCTTGGAACTTAAGTAAAAACTTTTGTGATCATCTATTTTCAGAACCAACCCAAGTTTTATATTATAGAGACCCTATCTTATTTTTTGTTTCTCTTTCTTAAGTTTTCAGACATACTTGAAATGTAACGTACTTGGCATTGAAAGTCTTCCTCATTTGTTTTTTTCAATCTACAGCACAGTGTTTTTGTAACACATCTGCTTTTTTTTTTTTTAACATTACTGTGTGGCTAAAAGAATGGTTTTAAGGGCCTGGTCTGTCATCTGTATTGACAGGATACAGAGCTCTTCTGTATTTTACTCCATAAATCATCTTTACGGCACAGAGGAACAGGGAGCTGTAAGTACTTTCTCTTTTGTTTTTGTTTTGTTTTTGTTTTCACTTAAGCTAAGCTGAATATAAGAATGTCACAGATTTTAAAAGTGCTATTAAATATAAAACCATATTGTCTCAAAGTCACAGTTTGCAATATTGTAGTTGGCAAGGTACTAAAATATCATATATTCTACTTTAATAGATGTGTAAGATATGGAGGAAGCATTGAGTAGAAGTTAGAAAAACTGGATTCACATCTCTACTCCACCACTTCCTGCCCATGTGACCTGGGGGAAGTTAGTTAATTTATTTAAGGCAGTGAAAAGTTCTCAATGATGGCTGTACTTTAGAATCACGTGGGAACTTCAAAGCAAATACTGTTTCTCTGTCCCTACTCCTAGAGATTTATTTTTTTTCAGATGTGATTTAAATTTAATTGCTTCAGTGTGGGGATTGCACTGAAATCAGAACTCTGAGGTTGGAACCTGGGTACCAATATTTTTAAAAGGTTGCCAGATAATTCCAATGTACAGCCAAGGTTGAGAAGCAGTGATTTCATCTAGTATAGACTAAACTTTAATTTCCTCATCTGGAAAATGGAGATATGGTATATACTCCCACAGGTGGCTGTGAGAGTTTGCTGATATTAGTATATAGTTCCTGGTACATAATTAAGATTAGCTGATTGTAGTAGTAGTAAAGCCATTTTTTTAAATCCTTTGCCTATGGTTATACATAGATTTAGTTATTTCATTTAGTCAACAAACATTTGCTGTGAATCTGCTATATGCCAGTCACTATTCTGGGCTTTTAGAGATAGAATGGTTTACCAAGCAGCCAAAGTTCCATTCTCATAGAACTCATATTCTAGGGCAGGAGACCTATAATAAAGAAACACAGTTCTAGGAATAGGGAATAATTGAAGGATAAATACTGTGACGAAAAACTATGAGAGTCATAGCCCACTATTGTGGATACAATGGTCAGAGAAAGCTTCGCTGAGGTGCCATTTAAGCAGTGTCCTGAGCTGAGGGAGAAAAGTACACACATCCTCTGAGGAAAGAGCCCAAGCAGTGGGAACAGCAAGTACAAAGGTGCTGGCATTAGGTTATTGATGTTCCCATAATGCACTTTCTCATAGTACATAAATTAAATTTTCAGTATCTATCTGGTAAACAAACAAATAAGCAAACTGTATTTTTTCATTTTATTGAATGACAGGAAATTTTTGTGAATGTTATTTTGTTCTTTTGATATCACAATAAAATCCTTATCAGCAAAATGTAATCACCCCTATTTTATAGAACGGGATAATGAGAGTCATTAATATTCAGTGTCTTGTTAGGATACCATAATGTGCGGCAGAGTTGAAATTAAAATTCTAGGTTCTAGGCTTATCTTCTCTAGAGTTATCAAAATATGTTGTCTTTGAAGTAATAGAACGAGTTTTTTTTTTCCTTAATATGTTCACAATGGTAATTATATTTACCCATCCACAAACATTTGTGGCTGATGATTATATTCACCCAATTATACCAAGATGAAATAATATATTCAGAGAAATGACAATAAAGGGAGAGGGATTCTTAATAAGTATAAAATTAGTGGGGAAAATACAGAAAAATAGATTTCAAATATTAATAATTGACAGGGGAAATATTAATGCATATAATATCAATTTATATGTATTTTTAAAGATTTTCTTTATCTGAGGGAGAGAGCAAGAGAGAGAGGGAGCACAAATGGAGTGAGGGGCAGAGGGAGAAGCAGACTCCTGGCTGAGCAGGGAGCCTGATGTAGGGTTTGATCCTGGGACTTCAGGATCATGACCTGAGCCGAAGTCAGACACTTAACCGACTGAGCCACCCAGGCACCCTCAATTTATATTTAATAAACATCTACAGTTCTAGATTGATAAAGATCACAGGACTTTTAGAGTGTATACAATCTCATCTTCCCACATTTACTGCCCATAAAACACACACACACACACACACACGCACACACACGTATGTGTGAATGGGTGGCTCCACTTAGGAAGTTAGAATAGACTTTTGGTTAAGAGGACAGACTTTGGGGTCAGATAGATATAGGTTTGATTTCCCACTCTACTCGGTTATATATATATAACCATAAACAAATTATTTGTAAGCCTCATTTTCCTGATCTCTAAAACCCATTTCATATAGTTGTATATACATCAAATGTTCGGCATAATGCCAACATTGTAGAAGTCTTAAAACCCTATTTGCTTGGCTTGACTGGATGAACTTAGTTCTTGTTAGTTTCTGTTTCGTTAGAAAGAACAGAACCATGTTAAACAGGGTAGACTCAGCCAGAATGAACCTGATAAAAAGCAGAATCTTCTCTCTATAAGTTTGAATAATGGTCACACCATCAGAGATGTCACTGACGAACATCACCCTCTTAAAGTACTCCTGCAGGTGGGTGATAAAACTAGAGGTACTAGATATAAAATATGGATGAGAAATGTTTCCCTTAATTAATTAATTGCTAGGCAGTTCTGTGTGAAGGAGACTATGGCCAAAGGATGTACTCCTTAAGCTTGAATGTACAGACCAGTCACTTGGAGAACTTAAAAAAGGCAGATTCTAATTCAGTAGGTCTAGCCAAGAGTCTGGATTCTGCATTCGCAACAGGCTCCAGGTGATACTGATACTACTGCTCTCTAGGCCACACTTTGAGTAGCAAGAATAAGGGAAAGACTAATAAGGGAAAGTCTAAGGATGTCTGTTGTGTGGCTTTGGAACTAAGTAGTACCCTGATGTAAGAATGGGAAAATCATACTTTTCCTCCTCCCTTCTGTGAATACTGTGAATATATATATACATATATATATATATATATGTATATATATATATATATAACTTATATGTGTGTGCTTTGAAATGACAATATTTTTAATTTTATTTATTTATTCGATAGAGATAGAGACAGCCAGCGAGAGAGGGAACACAAGCGGGGGAGTGGGAGAGGAAGAAGCAGGCTCATAGTGGAGGAGCCTGATGTGGGGCTCGATCCCATAATGCCGGGATCACGCCCTGAGCCGAAGGCAGACGCTCAACCACTGTGCCACCCAGGCGCCCCTGAAATGACAATATTTTAAATGTAAAATATTTCTTAAATAGTATAAATAGTATAAATTTAAATAATATTAATATATAATAATGTAATATCCCTCAGCTCTTAGCAATCCTGAGGAACAATGCAATGTGTGTTTCTGTGAACACAATGAACTGTGTGTTTCTTTTATACTAGTATATCATTTCCACCTCCTTCTTTCCACATCCTTCCTTCCAAAATATAAACATACCTGTTAAATAAAACAAGGAGATGAGAAAACCAGATATATAACTCAAGTATTGTCTTTTAGCAAATATTTACCGAACATCTATGGAAGTCCCATATTAGTGAAAATAAACTTGTCATGCTTTAGTATATGCCTTAAAAATATGGAAAATGACAAAAGTTTAAAGAGGACTTAGATTTCAAAAAGTTAATGTGGTGGAAATTTCAGGTACTTTAGGAAATCGAGCACCATCTTGAATTCAGAAACCTCCTGCAGTAGCATAGGCTTATCCTGAGTATCATCTGCTTATAATATCTTTGCCTTACAATATGAAATCATTTAACGAAAAAGAATTTTACTTGGCATTGTTTCTGGCATCATGATGAAACTGTATCTGTTATAGAGTGGGGAAAAAAGTAATGTTACCTCATATTTCTAAAATAGCTGTCCTTATATCAAGATTTTTTTTTCCTTTCTATGCCAGAGACTTATAGCAAAGACATTATCATCGCCTCTAAAAGAAGTGCTGGCAATCATTGAAAGAACTGTCATCTATCTTAGATAATGGCAATTTAACCACATGGTAAAACGCTGTTGTCACTTGATGCATTTTGATGGGAAGAATGTCATTGATGTTTTATTTCTTCCATGAATTTTAATGGGAAATAAACCATTAGTGACAAAACTGACTATAGTATACTTCTATGACACTGTAAAAATTGTGCATTTAAACACTGACAAGCGCTTTCTTGTGTGTTTTTTTAAACTATACTCATTTCATATGTATTACTCACTTATAAATACATTCTGAAGGCAACTTTCTTCTCTGTTTCCTTGGCAATGATGATCTGGTGGCTTGGCAGGGCATATCAGAAGATAGAAGTTTTACATGGGGGAACACTCAAGGCCAATTACAGGGATTTTTGTTCTGAAGACGTGTCTTTAAATAATCCTCTTACAATACTGTCTGGTGGTGGGAAAGGAGGGTAGAGCCAGTAAGAGTCTCATCTCATTTGTATATTCTAGTTTAAAATTACTTTTTTAAAAAGCAGTTGATAGAGACTTTATATTTAAAATTAATACTTTATATATACATTTTTCTTTCTTCTTTTGAGGAATTCCAAGTTTTCTGTTTCACAGGACCATCATAAACCAATACATAAGTGCTGATCACCTGCTCAAAAGTCAGCTTGAAGATTTCCCAGGCAAACATTGAATAATTTAATAAGGTTTTCAAGGTTCAAGTTAAATGCAGGAAGACAAAAGGCACTCATTTCCATAGGTGCTGCCTGGAAATGCTTGAGCAGATTGAGATCTAGAAATAGACTGACACCAGGCAGGTCTGTGTGAGTCACCTCATTTGAGAAGCCCAAACTTCCTCTTTTCAAATCCCTTGGTGTTTCTCAAGCATGCCAGCCAGATCGCTCTGTCTTTAATGATTTGGAAGTATGCCAGCTCATCTCTCCTCCGGACTTGGCTGCTGAAGGGAGCTTAGAGGCTCAGCGCCATCTGAGTCCAGAGGAAATGAATGGCACAGCTGAATATCATCAGGGTAATGATGGTATCTCATTGCTCTCTAAAACTATTATTTGGGACAGAAATAGAGCAGGGGATTTTCCTGGCATTTCAATTATAAGAATTAGAAGGAAAATGTGAAAAATGTAGGGGCAGTGAGGGGAAAGTTTTGGAGAGAAACCCAGAGTGCATTTAACCTTCCCTTTTCCCATTAGTGAATACAATATTGCAAACTAGAGATTCACTTTCAGTTTTAAAACAATTCATTTCCTAAATGATTTAACTTTCTAAAAATATTCAGTGGAATTAATTTTTGTTAATTGGTTGTCTTAATAGTAGGATTTTAATGAGGAAGGCAGTGTGCTCCAAACCTCTTGCACTCTCTGTAAATCGTCATGTCTTATTCAGGTTTCTGCTCTGGTCACCAGTTAGTTTTGGTGCAGGTCCCTGGGCCTCTCCTTCTGCATCTCACTCCCTCCCCTGTGGCCTGACACCTGGGACAGAAAGTCTGTGAACCAGAAATGATAGAGGAGCTAATAATGCTTTATGAGTCAACTCTTGAACTATAAGGAGATAGGATCAAATAAGTAAAAGTTTCTGCCTTTGTTTTTTTTTTTTTTTTTTTCCTGCAGTTTCCTCTGCTATTCTGAGAAGCATTTGACAGGTTTCACCAGAAGTTTCTATAGGGTTTAATACCGGTGATCCCTGGCAGTAGCTAGTGGGATAACACAACCTTGTGTTGTCTTTCCTGCATTCCAAGACTGCTTCACTCCCACCTGTTCCTCATTTCTACTCCCTGAGATCATATGACCAATTACACCTCTCCCAAAGGAGCCCTTGTTTCAGGCATAGTTTCTAGGTAACATAGTCTAAGATGTGGTTTCATGCCCTCCCTTTGGCTTTTCAGTCTGTATCATATGGTTCCAGTCAATCCTTACCTACTTTGGTTTGAGGTCATAGAGTTAGAAGACCCATGCTTAAGGAATGTTCAGAAATTTATGTTCCCAGAGAATGATCCTAAAGGAAACTCAAGGATAACAGGCACCTCTGTGACATTCTTCCCTGGCTCTGTGTATGGCTGTAATCCCAAAAATTGTTACAAAAACATTTGTAAACTCAAATTATTTCTCTAACCCATATGGGCATTGTTTGTGCTAATCTTCAGGAAATGGTAAATTCACTGATACATTTCTAGGGAATAGACGCTGAAGTCAATTTCTTAACAGTATTTATAGTATGAGTTTTAGTCTGATTTGGTTTGATTTCAGTTTATGTTCATGGTATGTGCGTGCGCATGCACACGCACACGTGCGTGCATGTGCGTGCACGCGTTTCCCAGTTCGGTGGTTATATATGCACATGGGGAAAAATACCAGCTGCTGAAATAATTTACTGTGGCTTAGTAGAGAAGTGAAAATGTCACACAGCTTCCCACCCAGGAGTGCATTATGTACACAGTTTTCACTGACTAGCAGGATTTCATTACCAGGTAGAACACTAACTATTTGAATTGATTTATGGACTAAATAAATGTGATTGTATTACTGTCTTCTTTTGGGTGATTGTCTACATGCTGTGGGAAATTCATGACAATCCTGAGTTCTTGGATCATGCAGGCTATTTTTCTACACAAAGACTTTCACCAAACAGTTTATTAGGTAAACAACTGTTTATCCTTTGAAGGCCACATCATCTTTAAAATTTTATTTAATGTGCTATACATATCATAACAATAACCTGCAGAAAATGTGGAAAGAATTATGCATTACATATTTATAAAGCTTTAGTCTTCAAGAATCAGAAGATTACAAAGTGTGTGTAAGTATTGGTACAAACAGTGTATATATTAATAAATATTTTCATGTATTCAAACATGAAAAAATATTTGACATACTATAAATGTGCATAAGTAATGCTATAATAGTATTTATATTAAAATATATTCATGTATGCAAGTAAAGAGCTATGGTAGCTAATTGGAATTTTTTTCAGCAATATCCTATTTTAATATTACCTCAAAGATAAAACAAAATTGGCAAAAATGTAACAAATATTTGTGGCATACTAGATAAAAACAGATTTTGGCATTTTCTGTGAGTTCAAATAAAGTTGGGTGAGTCATTTAAATTCTCTAAGTTATATTCTATAAAATTTAAATAATAATAACAACTAATACAGAGAGTTTACTATATGCTGTACAGGCTTTAAGTATATCAATTCTTTTGGTCCCTTCAACAAAACTATGAGATACTATAGTATCATTTCTTTCTTACAAATAAAAGCATAGAGAAATTCAGGGACTCAGTGTAGGCAAATTGACAGTAAACAGTAGAGTCAGGATTTGAACCTATGCCATCTGTCTCCACTGTCTGAGCTATAGCTCTCAAAAGTAATACGTAACTCATGGGTATTGTGTTTTGTTTTGTTCTCAATGATTAAATGTTATAAAATAGATAAAGCTCCCCATACAGTGCCCGGCGTGTAGTGAACCTTCTCTATAAGGTTATTGTTACTGGTGTTTGCTGTCATCTATAGGGATCAGCACCACAGATTAATACTGACATTGCATGGTGCACTGGGTGTTATACGCAACTAATGAATCATGGAACTTTACATCAGAAACCAGGGTTGTACTGTATGGTGACTAACATAATAAAATAAAAAAACATTAAAATAAAAAAAAATGAAAAAAAAAATACTGACATTGAAGAGTTCACATGTCCCAGGATAGGAATTGCTTGAAAGTCAGTTTCTGCAACACAAGGTAACAGGGGCGTATCAACCTAACAACTGATCCAGCCTTAAACTTTAAAAGTCTGCTTCTTCTCTTTTAGGAAGAGAGGGTGAGAAAAGAACTAGAAAAAGAATTTCTGTGTGGTTATAGCCAGTGCTACAGCAACTCCCCAATTTAAAGCAAAAGACATTTTATATATTTTGCTAGGGCATAAAAAGGTTAAATAAAGTTTACACATTTGCACGTGTATTGTCAAACTCAAATGTTTTTACTAAGCAATTTGGTCTCAGAGCTAAATTTCTATAATAAGTATATCAAAGATTTGTTTGCAGTTAATTCCTTTTTTGTTTGTGTTGATGTCTTTTTTCCCCCGTTTTTTCCAACTTTGTTAAGGAATAATTGACAGACATAAGTGTATATACTTAAAGTGTACAGTGTGATGGTTTGATATGCATATACATTGTAGAATGATTACCAAGATCAAGATAATTAACACATCCATCATTTCCCATAGTTAACTCGTGTGTGTGTGTGTGTGTGTGTGTGTGTGTGTGTGGTGTGTGGTGAGAGTGCTTAAGAGCTACTCTTTGCAACTTTGAACCGTACAGAACTGAATTATTTTAATGAGTCACCATACTGTACATTAGATCTTCAGAACTTATCATATAACTGAAAGTTTGTACTTTTAATATTTATTCTGAATCAATATCAGAAGAAAAAAGGAAAGAGAACCCTGACATTTGAATATATGGAATGTTTATTTTTTTGATTGTTAGGCATATACAGCTTAGGATTTGATAGATGTTTTTTCTTTAAAGTAGGATTTTAAAAAAATCTCTAAGAGCACCTATTTCTTTTTTTTTTTTAAATATTTTTTTTATTATATTATGTTGGTCACCATACAGTACATCCCTGGTTTTTGATGTAAAGTTCGATGATTCATTAGTTGCGTATAACACCCAGAGAGCACCTATTTCAATACTACAAACTATTCACCTATGAATGTCCTCTCTAGCTAGAAGAATTCATCACTGACTTTTTTTTTTCCCTAGGGTAACTTACCAGGCCAGACATAATGTGACTCTTTCTAACTAGAATGTTGAGTAGATAGTGAAATTTATATTATCAGTGTGCTTACAAGTAAGAAATTTGTTCCTTCATAATATTACATGGAGAAGGAACATTGAGAATGCCAGTACATTTCTTGACATGATCTCTACAACTAGATAGGTATGGGGACTATGAAATCTATTGAGAAGAAAGCAACACAATTAAAAAAAATCAGCAACAAAATCAGCCTTGTTTTTAATTATGGTTACATGGTAATTTTTTATACAGTTTTTTAAGGGCTTAGAATCTGGACTCAGAGAGGGTTTGAATCTCATACCCAACAAGACAACATGAAGTCAGAAGTCCTAACAAGCAGGAAACATACATTTTCAAGTGCTTGACAATTTTGCCAGTGGCAGGACTTAGAGCATTTCCTTTAATATTTCATTATATCCCATTTTATGATTGACATTAGTTCCTTGGAGTCAGTGTTAAAAACATACATATACGGCTAGCTCCAGATATATTATACCTCCATTTTTTTCATGAGTCTAGGCTTTTCATCATCTCCAGTACCATATACCACATCCCCTAGTTTGGTGTCACAATCAAGACTCCATTTTCTAAGGGTGTCATTCATTCAATAAACACTAATTGACTACCTGCAGGACCAATCAGAGACCAATTAGTAATAATATGTGGTAATTGTCCTGAAGGGGTTCACAGTATAGCGAGGCAAAAGAATGACAGCAGAACACAGTAAAATAATATTTGTAATAAATTAACTTATAAAGAGTATGGGAACAAAGGAGAGCAGCACCCGACTCAGAGTGGACTGGGGTTGTGGTTACCGGGGGAAAATGTCCCAGAGGAGTGCCCATTTAAATTTTAAAGTATGAATGGGGATTAGATAAATGATAGGGGAAGGACCTGGAAAGAAGGACTTGTAATATAGTTTCTGTTAATACGATTTTTGTTACTTCTTGAGTGTCAAAACACTCTATTAACCAACTTTTAATATAACTTCCCACTGTAATGGAAGCTGAAGTTTATGCCTTATTTCCACAATACCTTTCACCAAAACCTCTTGGTACGGAATAAAGAGAAGCAAAAGAATGAGCAAAAATCAAAGATATTAAGTAGAACGAAAGATACTGCAGCAAGTCAGTGACTCGCAGTGGGAGGGAGGCAGAATTTTGTCATGCTGGGGAACATTTGGCAATGTTTGGGGATAGTTTTTGATTGTCGTAACTTTGGTGGGAGGTTGCTAATGGCATCGGGTAGACAGAGACAGAGATGCTGCTAAACATTTTGTAATGCACAGGACAGCCCCTAACAACAAAACAAATAATATCTAGTCCAAAATGTCAAAAGTGCAAAGACTGCAAAGCCCTGCCCTAAGCTGGCAATTGGGAATTATGCATAAACACAAGATAGTGTTAATATCTAGTGCTTTTAGCTTCCTGAGAGGCACCAAAAAAAAAAAAAAAGAAATGGACCACTACTTTTTATCACTCACATAGATTGATACTAATAGACTAGTGATTCACAAAGCTGAAAGGAATGCTTTCACATCCTGCAACCATTGTGTTTAGCTCAGAGAATAAAGTTTCTACATTATTTAAAAAGATCTGGTAAGGAGATTCCATGACATCTTGAAATGACATCTTGAACAGCTCATTGTAGTTTTTCTACTTATTGACTTCTGGAACACTGAATTATTTTCTCGTGTCCAGGTTAAACCATCCTGTAGCAATTTTGCTTATTTCTAACTATACCCTTGGAAAGGAATCCTTCAAGAATTTTGGCTAGAAAGATGCTTGTACTGTGATGTGGCCAGGTTCAACCAAGGGCTCCTGGGGTATGATAAGTTATTACTTATCCACTTCACCCTGTTCCATTTCTGGCCTCGAGTTTTGCCAGCTCTGAAACTCATCCTCATGTTTGCTTTAGGGTTGGTAATACACTGGAGTATAGACTTTCCATACTAAGCACTAAGCCTCCCCCCAAATATGTGGGTGACTGGCAAAATATTAATTTAAAATGACTTTAAAGGAGTAGACTAAAGAGACATATGCGATGTGTTATCTTGGATTAGATCCCGGAATAGAGAAGAAGATGTTAGTCTAAAAACAAAACAAAGCAAAGCAAACGAAAAACCTAATGAAATTCAAATAAAGTCTGAAGTTTAGTGAAGAGGGATGTACCAGTGATACATTTTTAGTTTTGACAGATACAGCATGGTTATGTAAGATGTTTACATTAGGTGGAACTGGGTGGAGGGTACATGGGAACTCTGTGCATGATCTCTACATCTTTTCTGTGAATCTAAGATTCCAAAATAAAGATTTTTATTTCTTAAAAAAAATGACATTGAAGAGGAGAACAGAGTGAATTGATAAAAGTTTCTCATTTTGAAAGCCATTTTTTAAAAAACTTGTAAATTGGAAGCAGTAAAATAATTTGTTGCAATTCTGTAACTGATATAAAATTACGTATAAATGTTTACAGTTATGTTTTTAAACTCTCTTGTTTCATTGAAATCCTAATCTACTTGTATTAATTTTACGTCAAAGCGAATATGTGGATTAAACATTGCAAATCAGAGGTTTGTTGTTCAGAAATAGCTTATATTTTTGGCTGTAATGGATTGCTGTATGTTAAATTTTTTTCCAACATTTGAAATATTGAATATTTCCCATAAATCTCCAGATTCCCAGCTTCTGAAAAATTAGAACTGGAAAACTTGGCCTGCATTCAGAGTTGTCTGAACATTTTGAGTAGAGGTTTCTTCCTTTATCCTGGGCATATGCTTGCCAGATGGCCTCATACCCCCATTTTTTATTTCCCACTACCAGCCCAATTACCAGGTGGGTCAACTGTGCTTTTGAGCAAATCACATCTGATTATGCAATTAAGTTTCCAGTCCTCAATATTAAATAAATATGGGGTTTTCATATATTTATTAATTTAAAGAGAGATTTAATTTAGCTAATTTACCTGTCACCATATCAGGATGTAGAAATTACATTCTGGAGTTCCACTTATGAAACATTTTTACCCTGTTTATGGGCCTGAAGATGTTTTTTTTTTTTTTCACCCAGCTAGTTTACTGCAGCAGATAAAGGATAGGTACAGTTTCCTTTTCCATCCAATGTTTACATAATATTGAACCACTTTTTTTTGTTCTGTTTTGCTCTAAAACTTTGTGCCAAGACTTTTCTACTTCCTAAATAGTAAATTTTTTTTTCATAACATTGTCTTAGATTTATATAATGATGCTACCCTTGAGTAGTGTAAACTCAAAAGTCATCTTGGTGGTTGACAGTCTGTAGAATCTTGTATTTTGTTCCTTGAAATCATGATAATAATTTTAAAATGTCCTTTTGCATAGAGAAATAAACTCTCTTATATATCAGTGTTTTTCATGTCCTAGGATTCACTGACCCAATTCTCAGATGTGTTCTTCCAGTCTTTTTTACTTTTCTATATTTCCCTTTATAAAGATCTTGGATGCCACATGAGAGGCATGTTCTGCTCATTGTTAAGCAGGACAGAGATTCTAATGAAACCCCATTATTTAGGGAAATGGTTGTCTGTTATGTGGCCTTCATATCACCAAGGACATGTTAAGCCTGTTGGTATAAATTTAAAAATTGGAGAGAAGATAATACACCTACCTAAAAACAAACTTTTGAGATACTTTAAAAAATTGTTTAGCAGGAACACCAAGATCTAAAATCTAATCACAGTAGTTTCTGACAATTCATGAAGCATATTTAAAGAATTTAAAGAAAAATATTAAAAGTTGATTTGGTTGTTGGATACACTTGAAAAATACACATTTTTTTTCTTTTTCTTAAAAAATACTGTAAAATCATATTTTTGACATGTGTTGTCCTTCTTTCCCATGTCTTAAATTATGTCGTATTGATAGCCTCTAATTTTTTGAGGGCTAGTGCTTTATGATTTGACTCCTCAGATTATAGTGTCTCATACACACACACACACACACACACACACACACACACACACACACATACATACATATATACACACAGGTATATGTTGGAGATATTGTGGGTTTGGTTCTAGACCACCACAAATCAAGCAAATATCACAATAAAGTGAGTCAAATGAGTATTTTGCTTTCTTAGTGCATATAAAAGTTATGTTTCTACTATACTGTAGTCTATTAAGTATATAATAGCAGTATGTCTAGAAAAAAACAAATAAAAAAGACTTTATTGCTAAAAAATGCTGTCCATCATGTGAGCTTTCAGGGAGTTGTAGTCATTTTGCTGGTGGAAGGTCTTGCCTTGATGTTAATGGCTGCTGACTGATATGGGTGGTGGTTGCTGAAGGTTGGGGTGGCTGCAGCAATTTCTTAAAAAAACACCCCCCCCCAAAAAAAAACAGTGAATTTTGCTACTTCGATTCATTCTTTTTTTCTACATTTCTCTATAACATGAGATGCTGTTTGATAGCATTTTACCCACAATAGAACTTTCAGTGTTGGAGTCAGTCCTCTCAAACCCTGCCCTGCTTTACCAAAGAGATTTATGTAATATTCTAAATCCTTTGTTGTCATTTCAACAATCTTTATAGAGTCTTCATCAGGAGTAGATTCCATCTCAAGAATCACTTTCTTTGCTCATCTTCAGAACCAGCTTCTCATTCGTTAAAGTTTTATGATATTGCAGCAATTCGAAAGCAATTCAAATATAATAATAATGAAACAGTTTGAAATATGAGAATTACTAAAATTCAGGATGGAGACGTGAAATGAGCAAATGCTTTTGGAAAAAAATGACACTGACAGACTTGCTAGATGCAAGGTTGCCCTGAAATGTCCATTTGTAAAAAAATGTAATATCTGCAAAGCACAATAAAAGGACGGATGGCTGTACTTTTATGGAACTTTGGACTTTTCCTCTGTAGCCTTTTTCATGATTATATAATCTTGTAATGGGCTGTGTCATGTCTGTCTTTCTCCCCAGAATGTGAGGTGTATGAAGGCAGGGCTGGTCCACAGCCGTGTGTTCACTAATTCTCATACTTTTGAGTGCATCCGATTTTTTTTTTTAAATAATTAGTGAATGACCGAGTAAATAAATAAATGACTCAATACGCTATGCCCTTGCATTTAAAACTAAATAGAATTATATTTTTTAAAAAATAAGTATATGGGGGAAAAAAGTACATGACTTGACTTTTTCATTCTTTTCTCCAGTCCTCTAGTTTTTAGTTTTTTAAATCCCATGCTGCATACAACATCTGGCTGATCAACTTAACTACAGACTCAGTTAAGTCAAGTGTCCTTCAATACATCCAAAGTATCCCCTTAGTTTTGACAAAAAAACAAAACAAAACCCCCAAAAAACCCAAAACCAAAAACAAACAAAAACCACCTGAAATCGAACACCTTCCTTAGCCTATCATGTATGGCGCTCCTTGAATAGACGTTTATATACCTCTCTGGCTCTACCTAAAGAATCTCCTCAGCTCCAAACAATCTTAGATGTTCTGGGAATTAATTTTTCTTTTATATAATGTGTTAGACAGTACATCTGCTTAGAAGCCCATCCTGGTTTCTACTCGGAGTTCATGTGTCCTAACTTTTCAACATTCAGCTTTGACATAGTCTCAAGGATGACTTCTTTAAATACCTACGCTGCAAAAATGTGCACTTTTTGTATTCCCATTAACACCTGCTTTAACACTCGTAACTCATTATTAATATGACCTATTTGTGTCTTTGAGACTTCAAATCTCTTAAAGGAAGGATCCCATATTACTCATTTTTCATTGAACATTCTAAGTCAGTGTTTGGTGTTGAATAAATATCTCCATTAAAAATTATAACAAATTATCATCAAAGATTCATTTGACCTTTCACTAGGAGGAAAAATTATCTAGAATTTCAAGTGATGGCCAAATTATCCTGAGATGCTTCTTTGATGAATTGCCTCTTTTTCTCACATTTTAATTAGAACACTTAAATTGTAAACTTTGGTCTTTTTTATTTCTTAAATTTAGGTATATTTCTTTAATTATAATTTCTTTAATTATTCTTGAATAAAAAAACTTCACTGAGCATTTACTATGTTTTATACACTAAGTCATTTTTTTTTTTTGGGGGGGTCACTAGGAGATGAAGGACATAAAGGAATTCAGTACTTAAATAATTAAAATAGAGTAAGAATACTCTAATACAAGTAAGGCTTTGGAAAAATGAATTTCAGCTAACAGGTTACGAGCTAAAAAAAGTATTTCAAATGAAGGAAACCGCATATGAAAAGCTATGTAAGTAACTTAGAGCAGGATGCATTTTAAAATTCCATATTGACTCCTAATGTTTCCTGCCTTTTCCCATGTACCTCAGATAGTCTCACCCCTGATTTTAAATTCTGGGAGGTCCAAAGCCTTCTAAAAGATATCAGTGAATTTCTTGGGCCAGTGGATAGAAGCTTAATGTTTTAATAGTTAATTCTGGCTTTAAATTCCTGCTTTCTGATTTTCTGGATTATGTCAAATTTACATAAAATTCAAGTAGACACTGTTCCCAGTTTCCTCTAAACAAACAAACAAACAAAAAAAACCCAGTTTTTAAATATAAAGTGATAACCTGCTCAGTTAATCTTCTAGATAATTTGGGAAGGAATGGAGACAGTTTACTCAAAGGTGGACAGTTTGAAGCTGAATAATACATATTCTTATCTGCTAAATCCTTTGTCCAACCAGTTGCTTAAAAGTTTCTCCGTCTTCTTTACTACACACCATCTTTTTTTTTCTTTCACCAACCCTTCCCTTATGAATGGCCTTAAAAACACTATGGTTTCTAGATATACTGTGCATAGTAATTCATCTCATTCTATCCTACCACTTCACTGATCTGTTTCTTATTGGAAACACTAGATTAAATTGGATTTTCTGTAATTTTTCTCAAAAAGCAAACTGAGTCATTAATTCATACAGTCATTTCTATTACTGGTTTAATGCCATATGTCCTCTCATCCTAATACCATTAGAGTGACTCAATGAAACAAACAGCAGGGAGAAGCAGGATTGTATGTAAACTTGACCTTCATGATTCGGTTAAATTATGAACAACCAAGAACTAGAAAAAGAAAAATAAAAAATTTCCTTATTTTATTTTTGACTTGAAAAATCTGTCCGTTATATTTCTCACTTTTAATAGGAATTGCATTTGCTGGGTTTTAATCAGATTTATCTGATCCTGTGCAGTCTGCCTTTTGCTGATTTTCATTCTGTCCTTTTCATGGCATCTCCTCTGTTTTCCCATTTTCAGCTTTCAGTTCATTATTATTCCACATTTATATGCTTCCTTTCAGTGAAGACATGGATTAGACTTGCCATTCTTATGCAGATGATGCTCAGATGTATTTGAAGATTAGTCCTAATTGTTACTACACTTCTGACACTTTATCAGCTTCTCATGAAGACATAGGGACTGGAATGTCCAATTAAATATTATTAAATGGAACTACTTATTGATAGTTCCACACACTGATTTAAATAGGTTTAATCATTCACCTTCAGATATGGGGAGGTGAGTGGGAGGGATAAGGGGGCAGGAGAGAGGCATTTCATGACCAAGAGTCCGTAATCCAATAATCGAGATTGATTCAGAGATTAGTTTCTATAACTGTTTATCTGAAGCTTAACAACAGGTTTTTGATGTTTAGGTAAATCAGCATTTTTTTAGGTAGATATATTATATACTTTATTATACAAAGTGAAATTTAAAAAAATGAAATTCTGGTGTATTAAAAGTGTTATAATCATACTTCAGGTCACTACTTAAATTCCACATGTTTTTGTTTAGATTGTTACAAAGTAAACTTCCACGTAGGAATTCCCTTCATAATAAAAACCAACTCTGTACATGATTTTCTAAACTATTAGGAGTTTCCTTCCCAGAAGGAAAGTGCAAGAGAAAGATAAAATGTACTTGAACAGAGTCCTTTAAAACATATCCCAAATATTGTGCAGAAAGACTACAATTCTGACACCCAACCCAGAAATCTGTACTTATTTAATGGAGTTCTATTTTCTGTGTGAAAACTCCACAATTCCTTTTTATGCCCATTAAGAGAACAGATGCTCTTCTGGTGGTGTTCTTCTCACTTGTCTTATTTTCCTTTGTCCACTTCGATAATAGATTTCCACCATGTTTCATCCATTTTGTTACAGCAAATCTTTTATGATGTCAGTTGAAAATTAATTCCCAAGCTTGTTTCATTTTCTGGGCATTTTTCCCTCCCTAGATTACTAATTCCTTCATTGGAAATATTTTATTTTAATGTGTGAAGTATTTTTCACAACTTTGGGAATATTTATTTTAAGTTAATATAGTTCAAACTAGATCTCGTATAACTTCTATCTTAGAAACTAATTTCCTGAGCCATTTTATTTTCTCAAAGTCAGTTTTTCATCAGTGAATTGTTTTATATTCAGACCTCTACATTTGCCAACATGGGATGATTTTTTTTTTCCCCTCAGTGTCCCTGAAAACATTTCATTTCAACCATCTCTAATAGTAGTGGTCGCATGTTAATTTAAAAAAGATAATGTCTTATGAAGTGTTACTGGAGAAATGGGCACCTTGTTATTTTATACACGTTCACCTTGATTTGATCAGAATGAATTTGTTCTTTATAAGGCTTCTACAAGAGCCAGGGAGAAAGGCTCCTAAATTACTAGAGGAGGAAAACAAAACTTAGAAATAAAACAAGTATTTTTCTATGTCACTTCCTAAGAATAGCCTTCCCTGATCTGTTATCTACTTCCATAGAATTTCTTGATCTATAACCCCCATAGCAATTTATAAATCCAGCTTATTTATGGGTGATTTTTACTTGTTATTTAGGAGTGTTTTCTTTCTTTATTTTTAAAAAAGACAATTTCCTAGTCTAACACATATTTACAAAGATTCTTCATCACTTCGTAGAGATCACTTATTTGATACTCCATGTAAGAGCTGTGAAAAAGAACTTGGTTATTTGTTCCTTTAGTAAACATCCCTACATTATGAAAACTACTGCACCAGGAGTTAACAAACAACAAGGCCTTGTCCACAAAAGATTATAAGTGTGTATACATCTCAAAAAACAAAGCATGCCAGAGAATTGCCAAGTAGTGTCACCCAAAGAAGCAGTATGTCCTATCAGAAAGTTGATTCTACTAACTTCAAACCAATCATTGATTGCTATAAATTTTTTATTGCTGTGAAGTTCTTAAAATGTTTATAACTGTACTTTCTATCAGATCACTAGCACTTAACCACCTTTATACATGTGTTGTTCAAATAAATGTGCTGTAAAGACTACAGTCCATTACAGAGCCCTGAGTGGAGGAATTAGGAATACTTCTTAGAAAAATAAGAGACACATCAGCTTGGCTTTGTTTAAGTGAATAGAATTTCTGCAGGGGGATGTAAGAAGGAATAACATTTTAGACTTGGAAAACATCATAGAAATAAGTGGAAAATTATAAAGGATGTGATACATTCAAAGAACAAGAATTCTTTTCTGGCACAAGTTGAGTGTCTACTGTATAAAATGTACTGGAAAAGAAATCTAGGTCCTCACAGAAACAATTTTATATTAGACAGTTTGTAATTTATTCTATAGGAATCAGTGATCAAGTTTTTTAATGAAGTTAAGCAAAATAATCAAATCTGTCTTTTAGAAAGATAAATATAGTAGCACTAAGGAGGATGGGACACAGAGAAAAATGAGTATAGGGAAGGAGTTAAGTAGCTATTTCTAGTTCAAGAAAAGATGGTGATGAAGTACTGGGTATTGGGAAGAGAAGAAAAGAAGAAAAATGGAATGTTTCAGATGAGAAATACATAGGTCTTGAGGAGTGCTTATGTCTGTATGGGAGGGAAGTGGATGGATGAGTTAAGAAAAGTTTAATTAACACTCCTTTAAAACGTTTCATAGAATGTCCAGCAGGCAGAGAGACAATTACTCTAGAAATAGGAGATAGAAAAATTGGTACTGTAAATTTGAGAGCTATCAGCACAGAAATGACCATTGTAGTCATAGAACTGAATTAAATTAACTATTTAGAGAGACCATTGAACAAAATAAAATAGGCCATGTAATCAATTTATAATCCTGCTACCTAGGGTTCAAATACAAATGCAAAATAATAATATAATAATAATAATAATAATAATAATAATAATAATAATAGAACAAGTAATAATAATAATAATAATAATAATAATAATAATAATAATAATTATCAATACTTTCCATTACTACTAAGAGATTAAGTATGTGGAAAAAATGAAGAGATACTATTAGATTTAGCAATTAGGAGGTCATTTCTGGCATTAAGAACGCAATTCAGTACCCAAATGAGAGAAGTCAGCTGTAATACTTTCAAAAGTGAATGGGAGAGAAGATGCAGTGCATAAAGAAGATTCATAAGATGTTGTAAAGCAATGATCTCACTTGTACGTGGAATCTAAAAAAGACAACGTTATAGAAACAGTGTAGAATTGTAGTTGCCAAAGTCAGGACCACGGGTAGTGGGAGAAACAGTGGGTAAAGGGAACACATGTCCAGTTATACAATGAATAACTTTGTGGATATAATATATAGTATAGTGACTATAGTTAATAATATTGTGTCATATACTTGAAAGTTGCTAAGAGAGTAGATCTGAATTGTTAACCCTCCCCCAACACACACAAAGTAATTTTGTGAAATGATGGAGGCGACTAACCTTATTGTAATCCTTTTACTATGTATCAAATCATCATGTTATAAACCTTAAACTTACACAATGTTATACATCACTTATATCTCAATAAAGCTGGGAAAAAGAGTCAATTATTAAATATTTGGAAATTTTTTCAGGCCTTGATAACCTGTGGTATGTTAAAAATAAACCAAGGTGGGACTATTTATACCATAGAAATGGAAAAAAAAAAAAAAAAGGAAAAAGGAGTGAATGAAAGAGAAAAAAAAAAAAACGCTGTAGTGAGCAGAGAAGATTTACAGGAAGTTAGGTAGTAAATGGAAAGAGAAAAATTGGTAACTAACATTGCAGGAAGAAAAATACCATTTATTATTTTATCCTTATTACAAAATAACAGTTTTATTATTTAAAATATAAAAATCAGACACAAATAAGAGAAAATTAAAAGTAACCATTTAATACTAAATGACTTAACCACAAGATATAACCCTCAAGTTGAAGTAGTCTGAAGTAGATTTATGCCAAAATATAAGTTAATGGGGGAAAAAAACCTAGTAAAGAAAACTATATAAAGAAAACTATATTTAACATCCTAGAGAGACACATACTTAGTGATGGGACGGTTAAGAGATGAAAGAATGTGAGCTCTAATCCTGCCTCTGCTATTTACTAGCTGAGTGATCTTGGGCCAGTCAAGCAAACTTTTGGGACCTCTAAATTGATTTTCAAAGTGATGATAATAACTGATGTAGGAAAGATGTTAGTGTTTGAAGCTGATGGCCAAGAAAAAATTCTTGGTCTTTGGTGCAAAAAGGTGGTTTTATTAAAGCACAGGGACAGGACCCATGGGCAGAAAGTGCTGCACTGGGATCATGAGAAGTGGCCCATTATATACTTTCAAGCTGGGAGAGGGTTACAATAGCATAAGTCTCTAAGGAATTTTGGAAGCCAGGTTTCCAGGACGTTGAGAGGGCCAGCTATTGTTGGGAATATGTTATTTATTACTAATAAAACCTGAGTCATGAGACTCATCAGATGTATATCAGTAGGTCATATGCTTGAGGGATGATTGACAACATGTATCTTGAGGGGTAGAGATAAAGGAAATTTCCAAAGGAATTTTTATATGTCAGAATACACTCACGGGATCCTGGGGGTTGGGCTAAGATTGCCTTTTGCCCTTAGCAAAGTATTAACATCAAGGCAGCTGAGTTCCTAGAGGAATGTTATTCTGCCTGTTTCTAGGACTTGTCAATGGGCTGTAAATAGTAAGGAAATTTAATTTTTCTTTTGCCTTTGTTGCTTACATCAATAACTATATAAAGTCTTGAGTGCATTGAAAATATATGTACATCAAAAAAAAAGAAAATATATGTACATCATTTAAAAATGGAATAAATTGTTATTGATGAGTTAGAAAAGGATGACTGACATGTGCAAGATTTTAATGGAATGGGGCAAAGAAATGCAAATCAAAACTAATGCCAACAAGAAACCTTGGTGACCAAGAAGGAAGAGAAGACATAGATGCAGTGTGGCCACTCTTCTTCATAAGTAGAAGAAGGATTGGAAAAACTGAAGAAACATTGCAATATTTAACTTTTGCGGGAATTTATTAAAATTACTTCAGTGCAACTCTTTTTGTAGTCTGAATGGTCTAATTCACAGTTGTAAAAACAGTAAAAGTAGTTTTCATATTGGTGTTTCAGTCTCACATCCTAGGATACTTAATAAAGAGGTTTGAAAATACTATCTGGGGAAGCCTGTGTGGCTCAGTCAGTTAAGTGTCTGCCTTCGGCTCAGGTTAGGATCCCAAGGTCCTGGAATTGAGTCCCACCTCAAGCTCCTTGCTCAGTGGGAAGCCTAACCCTGCTAGGGTTAGGTTGCTAACCCTGCTTGTGTGCATTCTCTCTCTCTCTCTGACAAATTAATTAATTAGTTAAAAATATAAATATATAAAATTTAAAAAATAAAGAAATTACTATCTGGATTACCTAACCCATGGCTTTGTTTCTTTCTCTTTGTGGATTTTTGTTAACACAGTATTGCATAACTAGACCTCAGTCTAATTAGACTCACCTATTTACAGTCGGAGGATAATTTATAATGCCTCATACTGTTATTCATAACTAATTTTCAATTAATGTTGAAAATATTGAGCTTGTGAACTTTAAGGTATAAAACATACTCTCACTTTGGTAAGTGACAGAATGCTCTAATACACATTTCACTGTGGTTATAATTTGGCAATTTTGAATTTAAAGTTTGTTTGCAAAATACTTTATTGCTAAGAGTTTGCGTGCGGTATAGGCTCACTTTTAAAATGCAATTTCTCTTTTAGTGAAGACATGTGGCTCTAATCTTCAAGGACCAAGTGGCACCTTTACGTCTCCCAACTTCCCATTCCAGTATGACAGCAATGCACAGTGTGTCTGGGTCATCACAGCAGTGAATACAAATAAGGTAAGGGAAAACCAGCTTTGGTAGAAAAGCATAATCATAAAGACAAAGGCAAAGAGATCATGAGGAAAGTGCAGTAAAGAAAACGCATAGCTAAAGTATGATTTCTGCAATATTTTCTACTTATTCCTTGTCTAAACATAAGCCAAATGAGAATTTTGGAAAAAGTATATTTTAAATAATAACACTTCTACTCCCAGTTAATAACATAAATAACAACACATTCAAATTATAAATGAATGTTTTCTGAGATATATTTTTGAAGGTTGTAAGTACGTATTTCTTTGTTATTTTTTAAACAAGCCATGAATCATGGCTTTTCACTCCATATCTTTTCTGCTTGACCTGTCATTCAGATGTATCATGTTTTGGTACATAGCTGACTTTTCTTTCAATGTTTCTCTATTACCATAATCATGCAGTTATTCCTTATTATAAAAAGTTGGTTTTAATGTGGTCTGCACTAATAAAGGATTCATATTATGGATATTTCAGATGGTTAGATTGTCTTTCTGTTTGACTAAAAATGAGTAATACATCTCAATATGCATATGCCACAATACTTGAAATAAAATTATTATGCTGGATGTGTGTAGGAACAGCTGAAAACTTAACGAGTTTTCCTGTCTTCTCTCTCTCCTTCTTTCTCCTTGTAAGAAAACAGAGAGGACCTAAATAGGCAGAATCAAAATTCCTCTCAGATCGTATGATACCTTTTCTGGTTTAGATTAAGGGAAGTTTCTTAGTGGAGCCCATTAAACTGGTTTAGATTGCAGTTCGAATACTGATTTAGAAGTTACTGATACCTTTGATCAAGTTATTTAACCTCCTGGTAATTCTGTTTCTTTATTTATAAAAATGTGGATAATAAGAGCATGCATTTCATAGTGTGCTATGAGGAGTAAATGAGGTAATAAATACACAGTGCTTAATATAGTAAGGACTTAAAACACATTAACTCATTGTTATTAGATAAAGTATGTACTACTTGCCAGAATGTTTTTAGGACACCAGTACGGTTTTAAAAATCAATTCAGGGGTCAGTGACACTTACCTCAAAGAAAAGCCCTGATTTATGAATCAGAAGAACTAGATCAGAAGCTTACACTGTCCCAAATCATCTGTGTAAACTTGGGAAAAATCACTATATCTAAACTTTCAACTACATTAAGGAAATAATTTTACTCACCCAACCTGTGTCATTCATTCAATTCACCAAATATTTATTTGTCAGATATCTTCTCTGTGCAAATTGTGGGTTGTTGAGAAATTTTTTTAAAAATCATGAAGTACGTGAAAAATCAAGTTACATTTATTGAACATGTAGCAACATGCCAGATACTATTGACAGCACTTTTTATGAATTATTTAATCCTCCTAAGACTCCTCTGAGAAGTAGGTACTTTTACTGTCTGTACTTAACACAGAGGCTGAATAACTTGGCTACGATCACGTAGCCAACAAAGGTCAGAACTGTGTATTTCATAAGATATGTGTTATTTACAAGGATACATCTCACAGGAAGATACAAGTATCTTATACCAAGATAAGCGCGAAGTAAATTCATTATAAAGTGTGGAACAAACACATTGTATTAGTCTTACATTGAGATAGAAATCTTTTTGTGTCATGATAATTACCTATAATTGTCATCAAAATGTGGTAATTATCTTCTGTTCTATAAGATGTCTGCTTTGCTAAGTTTAATTCATTCTCACTCACTGAGATACCTGAAGTTTCACAGAGGTCATCACATTTCTCCTTGTTTATCTCACCCAATCTGCCAAACTTTTATCTCTCCGTTTTCTCCTAAAAAAAAAAAAAATCCAATTTATTTTCTAAGGAGGACATAATTACTTTCACTTCTTCGCTATTTTTATCAAGTAGCTGACTGAGGACATTTATTTTTGATCTGTTGGTTTACCTTTATTTTAAGATATCCTTATAGAAATTGGTTTTCAAGCATTTTTAACCATGACCCACAGTTAAAATTATGTTTTACATTGTGGCGCAATTCACTCACATACACACACATAGTGCCACAAAATAACATTTTCCCTTAATATGTGAATTCACTTCTCTGGTTATTATTCTAATCTTCTGTGATCTATTTGTTTTTAAAAAATTGATCATGCCTCTATAAATGGATTTCGTGATGTACTAACAGGTTATAACATAGTTTGAAAAATCCTGTTTTGCTTCTACAGATTCCTAGATCAGAACTGTTTTTGGGGGGGTGCCTGGGTGGCTCATTCGTTAAGCGTCTGCCTTCAGCTCAGGGTGTGATCCCGGAGTCCTGGGATTGAGCCCCGCATCGGGCTCCTCCGTTAGGAGCCTGCTACTTCCTCTCCCACTCCCCCTGCTTGTGTTCCCTCTCTCACTGGCTGTCTCTATCACTGTCAAATAAATAAAACCTTAAAAAAAAAAAAAAAAAAACTCATTTTGGAAGGCAGTTGCTGGAATGAACCATAGACACACAGCTTTCATGGTATAAACCTCAATTAACCAAGACACTTAACCTCAGGATCTACCATTTTCTTCAAATATCATTGTTCAAGTTTTTCTTTATGTTTGATAATTTTATTTTTTAAAGATTTTATTTATTTATTTTTGAGAGAGAATGAGAGAATGAGCACGAGTGGCAGAGGGAGAGGGAGAAGCAGGCTCCCTGCTCAGCAGGGATGTGGAACTCAATCCCAGGACCTTGGGATCTTGACCTGAGCTGAAGGCAGACGCTTAAATGACTGAGCCACCCAAGTGCCCCTGAAAGCAGACACTTAACCGACTGAGCCAAGAAGGCACCCTATGTTTGATAATTTTAAAAGCAATCTTGGTGTTCTAAATGTCCAAAACACATATATGACTAGTGGAAAAAATTCTGAGATTTGAAGCTTGATGAAACTGAATGGAACTGGTTTCAAATCTGGGCTATCCCTTTTACTAGTAACATACTTGTAGACAAGCATGATCTTTGAATCCTCTGAACTAGTTTTTCTTATTCAACTATTAGAGATAATAATATCATATCATAAAGTTGTTTTACTGAGTAGATAAAGAAATATGAAATGTCTGATTCAAAGTAGAATCATTTTAAATGACATCTATTATTGGCAGATGATGCCATCTCATTAAGAAATATGCTTGTCTTTAGTTACTTGTTAGATTTAACTTATGTATTGATGTATTTTTATGAGGATGCTATTCCTTGATTTAAGTGGTCTAGTGCATTTGTCTTCAATCTGATGTATGTGTGTTCTGGGGTACACAAACAATTCCCAGGGTGTACATGGGGAGGAGGGGCAGAAACTGGGCACCATTTTCAGGTATTCCCCTTTCTGACACTGTTCTGCTTGAAGACCCACCTCTGTTTGTTTGTTCTCTTTTATCACTTTCCTTTTTGTGATTGTCTTTCATAGTTTCAAAAGAAAGTCATATATTACCTTCCTAGCTGAAATGTTAACATTTTACATTATTCGAGTGTAAGTAAAATTCCAGAGATCCAGACTAGAAAATTCTACGCGCACATAGTTCCTGAGGGGACGTCTTTGAGAACAAAGCAAAAAATAGATTCACTGGGAAATATTTGAAGGAGATATTACCTTATTTCATCTAAACAACAAACTTAGAGGAAGTCCCACCTCTTTATCTCTTAATGTACATATGCATATATTTATGTATGTATCTATCATCTGTCCACCCACCTATCTTTGAATGTATCTGTATCTCTGTGTGTCCTAGAACTAGAATTTACAGTACACAGAATTATAGAGTAATTTGAATTGAAGCACAAAGTCTGAATTTTTTTTTTTAAAGATTTTATTTATTTATTTGACAGAGAGAGAGACACCCAGTGAGAAAGGGAACACAAGCAGGGGGAGTGGGAGAGGAAGAAGCAGGCTCCCAGTATAGCAGCCTGATGTGGGGCTCGATCCCAGGACTCCGGGATCATGCCCTGAGCTGAAGGCAGACGCTTAACGACTGAGCCACCCAGGTGACCCCAAAGTCTGAATTTTTGAACACATAGAATTTCCAATTTGTCTGATTGACTTTATAGTTTTTGCATTTACTGTGGATGTTTTCTAGAAATAAAATGGACTAATGTTGCAAGATTTTAAGGAAACTATATTTAAAGTATTTATAAAATTACAGTATAGAACTTACATCCTTTGCAGCTACTCACACTTAGAAAAAAAAAAGATGTCTATTTAAAACTGCAGGAGAAAATATTTATCAAAATGCCTTGACCTATGTCTACAAAATTGTTTGAAGGCTGTCTAGACCAGCATTGTCCAATAGAAATCTGTGAGTCACATATAGAATTTTAAGTTTTCTAGTAGCTACATTTTTTAAAGATGAAATTAATTTTAATGTTATATTTTATTTAACCACAATGTTATAATTCCATGTAATCAGAATCAAATTATTAATGAAATAATTTACTATCATTTTTTTTTCATTTTAAATCTTTGAAATCCAGAATGTATTTAACACTTAAAGGACATCTCAATTGAGATGAGCCACATTTCTAGTACTCGGTAGCTGGCGACTACCATATCATAACAGGGAAAATATTGAACATTACCACAGAGAGTTTGATCCTCTGCTTTAGGAAATATGAGTGGTGATGATGGTTAGTGGTTGGTCTTAAAGAGAATAAATATCCCATTGCAAGGGAATTGCCTGAAGTGAAGTTTTTGTAGGGGCTTCAAGGGAAAGGAAAAAGGGATGCTCCCATTGGCAACCTGGGATTTTAGTTTTTCCTTACTTCTGTGAACTACCCCATATCTTTATTTAGTTATTTTTCTAAATTTTTTACTTAAGTCAGCCAAAATAGCTTTCTGTTATTTGTCACTAGGGAACCCGGAGGCCGGGGGCTAATGATACAGTCATCATTTTTATTGTCTCTTCACCTAGTATAAAGAATCTATTGAAATATTTAGTACTCCTGTTTGCTAACATATTTTACCATATCCTGCAAATTGATTATATGCTTAGTTCCTCTATCTTCATCAATATTGGGTAAGAGGGATCTAGCTCTTGAAAACATATGGTAATGTTGGATACCTTTGCCCTAATTTCTTGGATTTTTAATAGCCTTTTGAGAAGTGGGTCTTCTAATGTAAACATAATAGTAATGTCAAAATAGTTGTTTTTTTTTTAATTGAATAGTTCTTCAGTATAATGTGCAGAACTGAGATAAAAATGTTGTGGAATAGAATTCTTTATGGCTTTTTGACCAGTTCTTGTTCTGATTTTAAAGGGATGCACTTTTATCCACTTTGGATGACTGTTTATAAGAATAATACTGATGTCTCCGGATGTCAGCAAACCTTACAACTGAGAAAATAAAATCCATTGGGAGATCAGTAATAAAAGATTAAATTAACCAAGCATAGAAGATACAATTCAGAGAGAATGAACACAGGCACATGAGGTTGACTTCAGTTTAGATTATAGCTCTCACTAGTTTACCAGAAGTCCGAAGTGTCAGATGAAGTAAAATCCATCACCAGAAGAATGTGAATTGACTATGGCTTAAAAAAATGTTGGGCAACACTAGTCAAAAGAACATTTTTTTTTTTTTTTTGTATTCCAGGACTATGAATATTTTTAAAATATTTTATTTACTTGTGAGAGAGAAAGAGTGAGCAGGACAGAGAGGGAGAGAGAATCTGAAGCTGGCTCCACACTGAGCTCAGAGCCAGACGCGGGGCTCGATCCCTCCACCGTGAGATCACGACTTGAGCCAAAACCAAGAGTCAGACATTTAACTGAGTAAGCCACCCAGGCTCCTCCAGGAGCATATTTAACTTGTTCCTAAATTTGGCTCAGATTTATACCTCATGATTCAAAGAATACTGTTTACTATAACCTAGGTATAACAATGAAGAAGGTTAAGGGACTGGCATGATTTTAAATGTATATATATTTAAGAACTCATTCTAAATGTTCCTGACCTATTTATAAATAACTTCCTTACTATTCTACATAAAGTGATACATGGACAGAATTTTGATCCTAGAGTCAGAAGCCCTGAATTCTTGTGTGATTCATTTTGCATCCCAAATCTCAGTTTCCTCTTCTTCAAAGCAGGGATAATGATCCTTGCCCTGTCATGTCATAGGAATGTTGGAGGATCACATAAGTCAATAAACAACAGCACTCTTTACATAGGACATTGTCTTATAAATTTAACGTATCATATATGTATATTATTTATGCTATTCCTTATTCCAAAGACAGTTTTAAGTGGATGACAACATCAAGTAGACCATAATACATAATTTGAGATATATTGAATAATTAAGGATGTTTAAGCATAAGAATAATACCTACCTCATAGTGGATGCCCAGTTAACATCTGTCGTATAAATAAAAGAACAAATAGATAAGAATAAGTAATGCATATGGAATATGTGAGAAATTATTAGGCATCTTGATCGAACATAAAACTAGTACACAATGAGTAGCAAATATTTTGGTGGCAGTTATACTGCTTTATAAATAAATGTTAGCTCTACTTATGATATATTAAGTATTTATACCTTATAGTATATTATTTTTTCAAGCACTATCATAAAGCATACTTACTGGGATTTTCATATAGTTCTGATAAAATTTCACTATAACACTTTATATTATTATATATGTCATGCATTTGGTTTCTGTTGAAGAGACATGATAGATGGTAATTTTTCCCCTTACCTTTCATAGACACCTGCCCCAGAATTAAATGCAGGTCAGGAAGGACAACCTTTTCTATTAGGGAATGTTATCCCTTTCCAGGCAGGTCATTCCATTCTACTGTTTATTTTTTTAAAAAAGTATAAAATTGACCCTTATAATATTTAATTTAATAATATGACAAATATGTCAAATAATTAAATTATGAAATATTTTATTCATATATTCGCTACAACCATTCATGGTTTTTGTTTAGACCCATAAAAAACCCATTCAAGGCTCCTCCCCATAAACTCTTCAGGCATCAGAATTATACCCTTAACTGCCATCCATAACACTGTCATCAGATTGTGATATAACACATAACACTTTCCATATTGTCACTGTTCCATCATTGCAGCTAGCCTTTTGCCACTTCATTTAGCCTGCCCACTTACAGGCACTGGTTCTTTGTGCCAAATAGTCAGAGTTTTGGGACCCATGCCAAGCTTTGGTGCCAGGTCTGAGACCTCAGCCAGACATAGAATGTGTCACTTTTCTGTAGACTGCAGCTGTCTTTTCTGCAAAAAAGCAGACTCAAGACAAGGATTTATATACAAGTGATCTATTTAAAAAAGTGCACCGAGGAAACTATTAAGGGAGTGGGGGGAAGCAGGATAGGAAAGAAGTTAAACAAGGGTGAAATTTCAGCCAGAATCCAAACTGGAACCTGATCCCATGCCTGTGTAAATTATACCTCAGAGTTTGTTCCAATTCGCTACAAGGGAGCTGGGCTGTCTTTCTTTTACATCCCATAATCATAGGCTAAGGATTAGCCAGGTCCTTCAGGGCTCATATGTGCGCATAACAGCTCCCATAGACTGAAGAAAGCCTCCAAAAGACTTGTATCTCTAGGCATTTAGAGGCAAATGAATATAGAATATACCAAACAGCTAATGGAAAGGACAAGAAACATTTACAGGGATCTGGGTGGAGCAGGGACAGTATCTGTTACAGTTGAGTAGGAGCCAGTGGGAGCCATCCTGAGGCAGTAGTTCAGGACAAATCAAAGCCAGGTTTGTAGTCCTACCAACTATTGATTCAAAAAGAGCCTAGGAGTAAAGTACAAATCTTGGTATAAAATAATAGGCTGGAAACCAGGGAAAACAACTAGAAGATTCCTCAAGCCAGGGGAAGTGGCCGTGTTTACCCATTTGTAGGGTATCCCAGCCTTGGAAGTAGGGGAACTATCAAAGGCACTGACCTTGCCAATGAAATATGTATTCTTGTGAAATGGTTTATTTAGTTGAAATATTTTATTTAAAATGAATTACTCAGTGCAGGCACAATGAATCGTCATCTAAAAATACATATCAAGTAAAAAATAAAAAGAAATATTCTAAAATGTTAAGAAGATTATCCCTTGATAATCTTGGACCATAGTTATTTTTCCCCCTTTTCTACTAACAAAAAATTCTGTTAAATTTTAATAATATGTTATATTTTATAATAACTTGGATAAACAGTAACAAATTAGTAAAGTGAAAAAGAAAAAAATAGTCATAGAATGATTGACATTATTGATTACTTCCTGCTTCTTGAAACTTTCTCTTCCCCTGGCTTCTTTATTATGTCATTTCCTGAATTTTGCCCTTCTCAATCTTTTCCTGGTACTTATCTTTTCTGCCATCTCCTTAAAATTCAATTTCCTCCATGTTCTGAATTTAAACATTTTTTTAATTCTGTATTCTTCTTTTCTTCCTTCACACATCTAAATACAATGTCCAGTGGATTCATTATAGCTCACTAATATGCCTCAAAGTTGCTTACCTTTCTCTCACCTAAGTTGTCATCATTTCTTCTATGGATTATCAACCAACTTCACAACTAGTGCATTTTTGTCTCATTTTCTTACCATCCCAAGCCTATCAATAAATCTAGTGTAAAATTTTATTCTAAAATGAAATTATATCTCCTTTCTTGGTAAAGTATTTAAACAGATCCATGCAACTTCATGGATGAATCCACCAACAACCTGAAATTGTCTTATCTCTCAAGGCCGGTGCCCCAACCCTCTCCACCAGTGTTACCAGAGCCCTCTAGTTGGAGGGACATGCTGCTCTCTGTACTTCCCTACCTGTTTGTACCTCCCTTAACACTTGACCAGGCTTATTCCTGGCCGTTCTTTAGCCCTCAACTCATGTTTCACTTTTCATGGAACCCTTTCCCGTCCTCCCACCTAGATTGACTTAGGATCCTACTCTGCATACTGGTCACCAGTTGTCATATTATATTGTAATTATATGTTTACTCATCTGTTTTCTTTAGTTTCGCACTTAATAACAAAAAACATGTTTGAATCTTTGGATCCTTAACTTCTAGTGTTGTAGCTGTCATATGAAAGTTTCTCAAATGGATGTTTATTAAAAGAACTGATTAAATATTTCTAGGCAAAAATCTCACTGGTTTATTTACATTTGGTAGCTCTTCCTTGGAGCTTCTCTGATTCTTCTGAAAAATGGAGGCAAAGTATGCAAAATACAAAGTAGTTTTATTTCATTTATTTTTTTACTCCTCTTCCTACTGCTAACTGTTGGGTGTCCCTAACACTTTAACCTCAGTATTATAATTGCTTTTGAATGATATGCATAATCAGAGCTGTGCTACATGATAATTAAGCATAAATATTAAGTGATTCACATAAATAGTGACAATTAGTATACTTGATGCAGCCAAGTAAAGTCTTTTGGGGGTTGGCATAAGAGAAGAAAATAGGAGACTGGACAAAGAAATCCTTAAGTAGAAGTACCAGGATATACAGCCTTAATTAGGATTAGGTTTGGCTGTCAGTGACAGAAAACCTCCAATGAGAGAATTAAACAAGATGTGTATATGGTCTGTTAAGTCATGGTTGCTCTGCTCCAGGAATTCCTCAAGGACTTAGGCTAATTACTACTCTACCATTCCCAGGATGCAGCCCTTGCCCTCAAGTTGCAGAATTGTGTCTCAGGCTCCAGCATGGTGTCTCAAACATTCCAGGAAGCAGGATGGGGGAAGTGATAAAGAAGGAGGGCAAAGGACAAGGACAGATGCAAGCTATTTCTTAAGAAAGATTCTCAGAATCTGCTACAACACACACACACACACACACACACACACACACACACACACACACACACGTTTTTACCATAACTTAACAACATGATCATACTCAGCTGCAAGAAAGATGAAAAGTACAGTCTTTAGGGAAACTTGGTACCAGCTAGAAATGCTACTACCATGGAAGAAAGGGTAATAGGACGTTTGAGAAAGGTATGACAATCTCTGTTACAAAATTAATATGTTAGGCACTATTCTAAGCTCTTTTTCTGTATTATCTCTCTTAATCTTCCCACTGACTGTATGAAGTAATTGCTATTATTATGTCTAATTTATATGTGCAAAAGCAAGTTTAGAGAACTTAAGCGACTTCTCTAAATTTGAAGGGTGAGTGAGTGGCCACACTAAGGAATAATTTTAAGAGTTATGATGGTTGGATGATACAATGGTGATGGTTCTGCTGCTGTTAACAAATTACCATAAACTTTGTGGCTTAGAACAACCCACAGTTTTTACCTTATAGTTCTGTGGATCAGAAGTTCAGTACAGGTCTCACTACAATAAAATAAAGGTGTCAGCAAGCTCTGTTTCTTTCTGGAAGCCCTAGGGAAGAATGTTTCCTGTTTGTGTTGTTGGAAGAATTCAATTCCTTGTGGTTGTAGAGTCAAAGTGCCCAGTTGCTTCGCTGATTCTGAGCTAAGAGCCATTCCTGGCTGCCTTCCTCCATCTTCAAATTCAGCAAAAGCGTTGTAGTCCTTCTGATATCACATTTGTCTGGCACACTCTTCTGTCTTCTTCCTCTATTTTTAAGAACTTGTGTGATTAGATTGGGCCCACCTGGGTAATCTAGGATAAATTTTCAATCTCAGAGTCCTTAACCTTAATCATATCTGCAAGTCCCTTTTTAACATGTAAAGAATTTGATTCATAAATTTCCTGGATTAAGGCATGGATGCCATTGGGATGCCATTATTCTGCCTACCACAGGTGGGAATGAGGAACGGCAAAGAAATTGGAGAGGAGAGGGCTTTTAAAGGACAATGTCTTCATCCAGCAGAAAAGAGCTACTCTAATTAGTAGTCATGATAGAGGAAAAGTGAGAAAGGCAAATTTTGAAGTTTTTGATTTGTGCCCCACTCTGTCACTTTCTTCTTCCCAGAGGGATCCCTTTATCTATAGACAGATTTAAATATCAATCAGTTCTAAAATTCCATGCCATTCCTATTTCACACCTTTCACTCTCTATCCCTAGCAGTGGATCATATTAGGATCATAGGAAATAGGGAATAGAAACATTGATGTACATCTTCAGTTATTAGTGTAGAAAAGTGTAGTGGGTATCCAGTTGAGGTAACTTTGAGACATAGTATTTTATTCAATCAGGGAATTCCTTTCCTGCTTCTGAAACTCCTCATCTAAACATCATGGTCTTTAATGGTGAAAAATACAGGCAGAAAGGGAGAGGGCAGTAAAACAGAAAATGAGAAGCATCTTTTGTTGAAAAGAGACGTTAAAACATCTTCAAACTAAACCACATACATCTTATATCTGTTAATTACCAGCTCTTTAATCATCATTCATCTCAAGTGCGAGTTCTGGAATGAGCAGTGTTCTTCCATAATAATGAGAAAGGGAGGGATGGTTATGAGTGAGCTTAGAAACCTGTCTGGAACAAATATTTAACAAATATTTGTTGTCAAATAGCTTGTGTAAATATCTATCTGTGTCAGCAAATATTGTTTGCAATTTTATAGTATCAAAATCACCTAAATGCAATAATATAATTAATTATAAAAATTTTTTCTTACTTAAGTGAAACAATTTTTAAATAGTTATTTATAATTTACTGTATGCAAGACACTGTACTGGCCTTAAAAATGCTGAAGCTGTTTATTCATAGCTTATGAATGATTCTTTTATAACTTTTTAAACAAGTCTTAATATAGTATAGTTTTTAAGATCATATCTCTTTTTGGTTGTAGAAGTTGTAACTCTTTAAAATCTGTTTTTCTTGTAAAAATCATTATTTTTCCGATGTATATTTTTATGCATGAAGAAGTGTAAGGAAACAGAGCTTAAAATCTCTCTTCTTTGGATAGGCTATCTCTTTATTCTAGGAAGCATTATATTTCTCTTATTCTTAAAATAACATTTGAATAACTCATTTCTTTGTCACATGCATTTTAGTTAATTCCATAATTACATGACCGATATTCTAGACTGCAGTTTTACTAAAGTTAGGTGTAGCTTCATTTTAACATCTTGAAGACTGAAGCAACACACAGTTTTGCTTTGTTTTTGTTTTTGTTTTTTTTTTTTTTTTTTTTTTTGTTTTTTTTTTTTTTTTTTTTTTTACACTAGAAGTGAATATTCCCATTAGCAATTACTGAGTTTTGGTATTTTACTTTCTCTTGAAGATCAAGCATCACTTATTGCACAGTTTAGAATAAAAAATAAAGGTTTATTTTACTTCCTTTCTATATTTTCCATCCTTAGTGCCAACATTTCCTCCTCTTCTAATATACAAATATCAAAGATGCCTATGTATATACAGATATACATTCTGTATAATGGTATAATGAATCACAGATCAGCACCAAAAACTTATCTGGGCTTATGTTTTCTCAGTAGTAAAATAAAAATAATACTGCCTTTCTCATAGGGATCTTGCAATGATTATATGAGGTAATACATGCAGTATACCTAGAATCGAGTCTGGGATAAAGGATATATTTATAAAATGTTGATAATAATATTACTGCTGCTACTGCTCCAACTAGTATTATCATCCTCACCATCAACATCACCACACCACACCACACCACACCATTCCGAGCGTGCTGATGCATCATGCCTCCACCACCAGTGTTTGAGCCTAGGTTCCTGCTGTGCAGCTAACACGTGCTCTCACACATTTCAGAACTTGGAATATCCTTGCGGAGACTCCCTGCTGATAGTAGTCATCAGAAGCCATCAGCAGATGTTTCTAAGAATTCTGAATAGGCTTCCGCCAAGAGAGACTGAAAAAGGAAACGGAGAGAGCTGTGTGCTTTTGCTTTCTGCCCATGAGATATTTTACCGCAGAGTTGAAGGTTATCTTAATGACAACCTCGGAGTTATGAGAATCACAGTTACCATCCTGGGACATCGTTTCCTGCCCCAGCTGCCCAGCACCTCCACAACAGCTGCAGCTAGCTAGTGAGGAGAGATGAGTGCATGATTGTTCCTATGTCTCCAGTACCTGCTCTTCTTAGCATTATAGGTTGTTTGGCTTCTGGAAACCTTTACCAACGTGGAGGAGAGTCAATTGGAGGATCTGATTATTCTCATACAACAAGAGTCACCCACGTTGCACGTATCATTGAAGTGCACAATTCTGGGTAATCTCTTTGCTCAGCATTACATATCTTGCTTGAATTTCAGCCTCCTCCTGACCTAAAAGTGTAACCAATCGCACTGTGTGATACCAGGGGAAAAGATAGCAGGCGGAGAGCAAAATCTGCAGATACAGGATGTGGTAGCTGCCTTTTTTTTTTTTTTTTTTTTTCCCCTCTTACGACCTCTTCCATATCCTCTTTATAAACTCTTAGTCTGTGATGATCTCTATTATATCAGAGCAACCATAGAAGATGTCATATATCTTAGAATGGCCAGATGAACACCAATATTATAAATTCTAAACTTGTCCCAGGGAATCCTACAATTCCACTGATTAGAAAGCTGGTCTACAATAGAGTCAATAAAAAAAGACTAATTTCCTGCCTTTAGGAAGCTTCCAGCTAGGGATTTAAACAAAAACCAGAAGAGTAAACACAGAAATTAATAGTCACATCTTGAAAGAGACACTGCATGGAATAAAAGGGAGCCTGCTTAGAATTTGTCAGTGAAGACCCTTCACAGCAGGGGAGATTTAAGCCACTATTGAAGGAGGACAGAAGACTTAGCAATGCAGAGAGGAGAGTGTCTGGGGCAGAATTAAAGTTGCTTGCAAAGGTCCATGAAGACACTGGTGTCTCCTAGATCTAAAAAGATGACAAGGGTCCTGTGGCATAGTGGGTAAGAGTATAATTGAAGAAATAGAGGCTGTAGAGCTGAATAAGACCCAGATCATGCAGGGCATTCTGGAATGTATCCAAAAACGTAATGAGAGGTATGACCTAACCAGCTGCCCTCTTACTTCATTCAGGTTCCTCTCAAATGTCATCTTCTTTCCTCCTCCATCACTGACCATCTCCATCACTCTCTGTCTCCATGCTTTTTCTTTATAGCACTTCATAACACTTATGAATATTTGAAGACCTTATATAGCATTATATTTTATAAAACTTTTCTGTCTTTTGTGTATTTTCCCAATGAAGGTAGGAAAGTTTGTCTATATCCTCAGCAATAGAATAGGGTGTGGTAAAGTGTAGGTTCTAAATTGATATGTAATTACAGAATGAATTAAATAAATTTAGAGTGTTAGGTAGAAGACTTACATTTTCTGATTTGTGTTCCGATGTAACATTGAAAAATTAAGTTAGAGGCTTATTTATTGAAGTGCAAGTCTCAAAAAAGGAAGCAATAGTATATCTACTTCTCCTCACTTTATCCCAACCACTTGCCACAAAGAGTATTCATTCATGGACCAGGAATCATTCTTCCTGGATAGCTGTGGCAAGCAACAGGTTCGGTAGCAAATAATTCCTATTGTACCCTAACTTCTTGGACTTCTACCTAAACTGCTTATTTAGGAAGATAATTTGGGAAATAAACAAGGTTTTCAATAGATATTAACTGATAAAAATCCATTAATCAATGACTGGAAGGAATTAAATAAACAAAAAGTTGACAACAAACACTATGAATTGAGAAGCTAATACCTAGCATGCTTCCTCTTTGGTGTCATAAGAAAAATGATAAGAATAAACAGGATAAGAATTAGAACCCACTCTGTGATTCATTTTATGTGTGTATAGTATCTGATTTTTCACTACCATGTTTGTGTATTTAGTCATTTTGACCTACTATAATTTTTTTAAAAGATTTTATTTATTATTTATTTGAGAGAAGTGAGAATGAGAGAGCACAAACCAGGGGGTGGGGTGAGGCTGGGGAGCAATAGAGGCAGAGGAAGAAGCAGGCTCCTCACTGAGCAGGGAACCTGATTCGAGGCTCGATCCCAGGACCCTGGGATCATGACTTGAGCTGAAGGCAGACACTTAACAGACTGAGCCACCCAGGTGCCCTGGACCTAATATAATTTTTAAATAATGCTTTAAGTCAAATATCACCTGTAAAAAATAGACGTAGATAGAGAAATAGAGAGATAGTTACTCTAGATCAAGCTGACCTCATTATTAATGAGGGACCAACCCAGTAAAATAGCCCTTCTTATAAAATTCACTTTAATGAGCCTCATTTATATTTGTTTTCCAAAAAAATTTTGATATGTACAACCTAACATATACAAATTTGTGATGAATACCCTCCTAAAACCAAAAACTTTATCAGTATTTCCTTCAAAATTCTTAAGTTGAAGTTGATAATTTATATGCATTATGAAATTTATATCCTTCAGTAGCTAAGCATAAATAAATGACAGAAAAGAACCAACAATTTTGTATGTTGTGTTATAGATTTAATATTTGATGCATTTTTTCATTTTTATGTAGCTTCTTCCCTTCAGTGAAACATTTGTAGTGCCATATTTAATCTGTCATTGTTACATACCAGCAAACCCCTAAAGGGGAAGAACACTATATAGATACAAAAGGCATAAAAATAAAACAAAGCTGAAAGCTTTTATCATTCCATCAGTATCTTCCTGTGTCTCCAGACTCCCCCTTCCCCGTCTCTAAAATATGAGCCCTTGTAAGAATTGAAACTATTAACTGATGCTGGCAGCAAAGTGGGTGAAACTAAAGAATCCCTTAGGCTGGCACTTCTCATTTTTGAATGGTCTAGTCCAGAGTCTTAGAATATATCTTCTATAATAAAAAATACAAGTATGATACTACAGTATCATACATACAGTATACAGTGTATAACCTTTCTGGAATATGAGTGGTTAATGCTTTCCTCTAAAATGAGATTAGTTTGACATGAATAAATGTTGGATTTGCATGTGTCAGATTTAAGACTTTTATATCTTAAAATATTTACCTGTTTCACAAATTCCATCTTTTTTTTTTACCTTTGTAGACTTCCTTTTTACAAAGATAAGCAAATTCAAATGATTTCTAAATAGTTATTGAACATTAATTTTCCATATACACAAGTAATACTTACATAGTACATATCACAAAACAGTCACATTTTAGGATTATTCTAAAATACATTTTTTAAACAAATACACTGCATATTCTGCTTTGTCCAAATTAGACTTTATACCCAATAAAATTTGATTAAATAGTCCTGTGAAGTATAGCTTTTTTTAAAAAAAGACTTATTTGTGAGATAGCGTGCAGGGGCAGAGAGAGAGGGAGAATCCCAAGCAGATTCCCACTCAGCCCAGAGCTCCATGCAGGGCTCCTGGAGGGTCTTGATCCCACCACTGACTCTGAGTTTGTGATCCTAGCAGAAACCAAGGGTCCCATGCTTAACCAACTGAGCCACCCAGGCTCCCCAAAGCATAGATTTTTGAGTTACTTTTTGAATAGTGGTTTTTCCCCCCACATTCATTCATTCATTTATTCATTTATTTTAGTAATCTTTGCACCCAACATGGAGCCCGAACTCATGACCCCAGGATCAAGAATTGCATGCTCTTCTAAGCCAGGGACCCCATTGAATAATGCCTTTATATGTATAAAAAGAAGAAAGGGGGAAAAATTACTATAATCATTTTTATGTGTGGTAAAGAAATCCAGATTGAGTCTACTCTTCTTAACACCTACTTTCACACCCAAGTTTAGGTCTTGATCTCTCTAACTCTGTGTGCTCTTCTTCAAATTCAGATTGTTCCCGCTGCCAAATGGAACATATGAAAAGCAATTACAACCCTGTCAACACTATATTCAAAACTCATTATTTGCTGCTACTCATTTAGAAGATAAAGTTCAAAGTCTATAACATGATGGGATCCCTACCTCCATCTTTAGCTTTCCTTCTTACTACTTCGTGTTTCACAGTGTAAATTACAGAAACAAAAAAGAATATTTTTTCCATCGTGACATTTTCATGCTCTCCCCTAGAAAGTTCTTACCCAATTCTCATCTTTACTTTACTTTGTAATGCCTGGGGATTCCCTCTTTGAGGTAATCTTTCCACTTTACACTCCAGTTGGATTGGATGGCTCACCACTCTGCTTCCATGTGACCCTGTGTCCATATCCCAAAGCTCAGGATGGGCTATAATCTTTATCTTGTTTCTGTCTTGTCTCCCCATTGGACTGCGATTGCCAAGGTCTGGAAAGTATATGAAAAAAGAAGTGCTTTAGTTACATGTCAAATTGATTATGTAACTTGGCATTGCATACCTTAAACTTAATTAAACTTTGAATATTTTATACATATGCATATATTATGCATTCTGGATTTCCTCATCTGGTAGCAAAAATACTTGTTAATATCTAAGTGAATTATTTTCATTCTGAAACAAACAATGGAGAAAAGCTGCTTCCAGGAAAGATAAATTTTTAAGCAGTGTAGAATTTGGGGAAGGCCCTCTTCTCTTTGAATCATAGTGGGGTTTTCAAAAAAAGAACTTAATTTTAAAGATCATGGTGAACAGATGTGAACAGCTGTTTTATGATGATTAGCTTATCATGGCTAATAATAGCTGCCATCTATGAGGGCCTACTCTGTATCAAACACAGTATGTGTTTTTTACAAACTTTCTTTAATGGAATGCCTACCTCAACTTTAGGCAGTATGGATTATGAGTACTCTTTTATAGATATCAGAGACTTTCCCCCAAATAATATAACATTCTTTGACAAAGATGAGACTTAAAATCTAGACGTTGTCCATGCCCTTAGCTATATCTAACCCTGGTCTCACTAATGAGTATAGTTTGGTATTAATATTAAAGCATCATTAATTTACTTATTTAAACACCATCAAAGATTCATTTGAATGTTATGCTGATTATATTAGTACAAAATGCTTTATACAATGGCTAGAGAAATACTGAGAAACTTCATCAGCTTTCAGATTTATGTTGATGCAAAGAAAATACAGATTTTACCATGGAAGATAAAATAGCTGAAACCAGTCGATGCTTCCTATACTTTTTTCCCAAGGAATTGGCATAATAATTAGTTCTTAGATTTCAGAACTTATCTTCTCTTGCCATCACTATTTAAGACATAAGACATATGCCCCACATCAAAGGACATATTTACAAACTGTGTTATTACATATCAGGTATTTGGCAGACAGACAGTATTTTATACATTGCAGACCTTTACTATGCAAATACTAAATACTGCGATGTTTAAGCATATAGATTGTGGTATTAGTCCAACCTGCTTCTGACTTTTGGGAGGATGTTTTCTATTGGATGCTGCTGCTCTAGGACTTCAGTGCCATTCTGTATTACAACCACTATTGCTTCTCAAACTGGATGTTTCTTATTTCTTTTGCAGCCCTCTGCCGGAATAGGTGGGGAAGCTTAGATCTCATGCCTATACTCTAAATGCAATTAGTGGTAGAGAACAGAATATCTGACCTTACTGGGGACTATGCTGTGCTTCTTACCAAGATTCTTAATTCTTTAGACACAAGGTGGATATTCAAGTGCTGAGTGGCCAAACTAATGTGCAAATATACACTACAGTAACTTTTAGTTAAGATAAGGCAATACATATATGGTACTGAGCCTAGTGATTCACATAATATAAATACTTGCTAATATTTCAAATTTCATGGGTAATGGATACAAAGTATATAATTTAGTGGGAATTCTACATGACTTCATGAAATGTAATAATGTAGAAGTCATGGTTTTAAATACCCTGTGAATGAAACGGTGAATAAAAATTATGAGACTTAGGTTATATACCACTTCTTTCAAAATACCTTATGAAAACTTACATCTTGAGCATTATGGGAAATGGATCTACTAAGTATTTAATATCTGATGCTGTTTACAGATTTCTCACTTCTGGAAAGCAGTGTTAAAATGCATGAGATTATTCTTAATTGACTACATGAGTAGCTTAAAAGTTTTTAACATAACTCTCAATAAGCAGCACTATGTAAGCCATTTGGAATCATTACTCTACAAATGGATGTCAAGAGAGTGGCTTATTTGGTTAAAAGAAATCAGGACAATTATAGATTATTTCTATATTTCAGGGGCATATTTTATTATGACAACTTTTTTTCAGCAGTCCCATGAGCTAAATGCAGTTTTCTTTTCTCACCCACAAATAAAGATTAGGAACAAATAAGAGAGGCAATGTATGACATTTCTTTCTCTACAAATATGTGTCATATTCTTCCAGTTTCCCTAGTAAATGTTTCAGCCCTACTACCAACTAAACATGTAGGGAAAGTGTTCATGTGACATTGATGAGTATTTGTTGATTTTTTATTAGATTTGCATTTATTAGATTTCCACATTAAAGAAAAATAAAGGGATAGAAAATGTCTATTTGGTCAATTCCATATTAAAGGACAATCCATAAAAAGGAAGTTTCACATCAGACTCCTGATGTTACTTATGACATTCTTGTGTAAATGTTGTATTGTTTTTCCAAATTATCTTTATGTGTTCTAATTTTTTTTCTTTTGGAAATATTTCAGTGTACTATTTTTGAGTTTATTATAATGTTTTATTTATATCAAAGTCTCCGGTTGAGGCAAAAGTAGTTTTTATTTTTTAATGCATAGATTTTGCTTCTAAAAGTCTATTCCAGTAAAAATATTTAAACTAACTCTACATGAATCAAATTAAAATGAATGCATTCTACAAATTCAGTCAGACTATTCCAGCTTCGCAGTGATTGGGTGTCATTGAAACTGTTCAAGAATTACAAGTGTCTAAAATTTCAAGTGACAGCTCAGTGGTTAAGTGCTTATCTGAAAGTATATGGACTAGTTAGTAATTAATTCATCACTTAATTTAAAATGAAGTAGGGTTCTCATTGTTACACATATACATGCATGAATCTCAGTTACAATTCAGGCAAAATAAAATCTACCATTAAATGGGTGTCTAAATCCTTTGGGACATGATTATACAATAATGACTGTCAGGGGTTTTGCATAGAAATAACAATCAAACTATCAGTCATTTATTCAATAACTAATTTATCTCTACTAGCTAATTAGGCTTTTAAAGGCATAAAAGGTAGACATTCCCTAATTTTAAGTGCAATATATTGTGAAATGGTTTGGGGTAAAGTGGATCATGGGATTTCTTCTTTGGATAAGATTACAGATGAGGTACTTTGAGAGGTCCTCCCACTGAAAAACGAAGGACATATTTTTCAGTGCATTTCTGGTTTACAAGAAAGCAAAGAAAATCTACAAGGCTATGCATAGATACTGTACAAACACACATAAATATATACACACATAATGAAAAGAACATGAGCTAAAATGAAAATAGGAGATTAAATGGGAGGAAAGCTTGGTTTTCCTTGCAGAAGATGGCAATAAATCTCTGGAATGAGAAGACTAAGACTGGGGCCTACTCTCCTTGGATCAATAGGTGAAGAAGCTAAACTTGAAATTTAGCATTTAGTTAAAACCCTCAGAGAATGTTAAAATGGCACCAGCTTGATAGTAACTCTTGGATCCAATTAGCATAAAATGAATAAAATTATACCCAGTTTAGGACTTCGGGATTCTCAAAGCTTAAGCTCAAATAACTACGGTTTTACTATTAAATATAACTAAATACATAGGGAAGCAAGCTATCATGAATGAGTCACTAGAAATAACAGAGTTTTTTTGGGAAATGAGGTCATTTGAAAACCCTCCAGTATATGGTAGAATTTAGAAAGTCACATGCATGTGCAGGACAAGGCACATGTTCAGAAGACCTGAAAAGACCTTAAGGTTTCACCGCTAGCTGTTCTATAACCCAGTGTAAGCACCAAGTGAAGGCTAAGGAGAATTGGAATGGTCTGGCTAAGTATTAAAAGAATGTCCCAGCACTGAGCCACTCCTCAAAGACTGGGGGAGGTGTTATCATGGTCTGAATATTTGTGTCCACTCAAAATTCATGTGTTGAAATCTTAATGCCCAATATGATGATATTAGGAGGTAGGCCTTTGGGAAATGCTTAGGACCAGAGGATTGGGGAAAAAAGAAAAAGGATTTTCATGGACGAAGAAGCTTGCTTTCACCAGACACCGAATCAGCCAGCATCTTGATCATAGACTTCCCAGACTCAAGAACTGTGATAAATTTCTATTGTTTATAAGCCATCCAGTTTATGGTATTTTGTTATAGCAGCCTAAACATACTTAAAATGATTTTTTAATAAGCTCCTTATATTAAAAAAAAAATTCCATGCAAAATATTGTATAGACACAAGTTAAACTTTCAACAGTCAAGAACAGCAAATCCTGGAGAAGGGAGAGAATCTGATTTCCAGAGTTACTGCATTATAATATTAACATGTCCAGTTTCAGCAACAACAGAATAATGGCAAAGCGTATGAAGAAGCAGGAAAGTATGGCCTTTCAAAGGAACAAAATGATTTGACAGAAACCATCCCTGAAGAGGTTCAGTCATTGAACTTATTAAACAAAGATTTATAGTGATTATATTAATTATGCTCAAAGAACATGGACAGAGAATTAAAGGGAACCATAATAATGATATATGAATAAAATGAGAATATCAATAAGGAGATATAAATTATAAAAAGAATCCAAATAGAAATTTTGGGAATTTAAGATACAGTAACTGGAATAAAAAACTAACTGGAAAATTTCAGTAGCAGATTTGATCAGGTAGAAGACAGAATTAGTAAACTTGAACAATTTCTGGACAATTGAAATTATCTGGTCTGAAAAATAAAAGGAAAAAAATAATGAAAAAAAACCCGAAATGGGCATAAGAGACCTGCGGGATATGAATAGGTGAGCCAAAAAATGTATTATGAGAATCCCATAGAGAAAGATGGAGAAGGAATATTTGAAGAAATAATGGTCAAAAATTTCCCAAGTGTGAGTAATACATGAATCTACACATCCAAGAAGCTCAAGAAACTCTAAGATAAACTCAAAGATAAACGCTAAGAGTTTCATACATGGACACATTTATAGTCAATTTCTGAAAGGTATAGGCAAAGAGAATCTTGAAAGCATTAGGAAAGGAGTCACTGGTCATGTGCAAGAAATCCTAAAAATATTAACAGCTGACTTTTAGTAAGAAAAAGACATGGAAATCAGAAAGCAGTAGGATGACATATTTAAACAATGAAAGAAAAAAATGTCAAGCAAGAATTTTATATCTGTCAGAACTATCCTTCAAGAATGAAGGTGAAATCAAGATATTTCCAGATAAATAAAAGCTAAAGAGCTCAGAAATAAATCCTTACATCTGTGGTCAATTGATTTTTGATAAAGGTATCAAGACCATTCAATGCGGAAGGAATTATTGCGTTAACAAATGGTGATTGAAAAACTGGATAGTCACATACAAAAGAATGAAATTGGATCTTTACTTGTACTATATACAAAAAATAACTCAAACTGGATTAAAGGCCTCTGTTTAGGGCTTAAACTATAAAATTCCTGGAAGAAAGCATAGAGGAAATTTTGCCAAATAGATTTGACAATGGGTCCTTAAATATGACACCAAAAGCATAAGGAACAAAAACAACAAAAGATAAATAGGATTTTGTTACATTAAAAGCTTTTAGGCATCAAAGAATACCATCATAAGCTTGAAAAGACAGCTTCACAATGGGAGAAAATATTTGCAAAGCATATATCTGTTAAGAAACTAATACTGTGATGAGTACTGGGTGTTATGTGCAACTAATGAATTGTTGAACACTACAACAAAAACTTACGATGTACTGTATTCTGGCTAACTGAACATAATAATAAAGTGTAAAAATCCCTAATATTTAGAGTATATAAAGAGATAATACAAATCAGTAGCACAAAAACAACCTAATTTAAAAATGGGTAAAAGACTTGAATAGCCAATTCTCCAAAGAAGATATGCAAATGGCCAATAAATACATGAAAAGATGTTCAATATTATTAGTCATTAGAGAAATGCAGTCAAACCACAATAATAGGCCACTTCACACCTACTGGGATGACTGTAATAAAAACAAAATAAAAATAAGCAACACACCTTCTAGGATGACTACAATAAAAACAAAACAAAAAATAACAACTGTTGAGAATGTGGGAAAACTGGAACCCTCACGTATTGTTGGTGGGAATTTAAAATGTTGCAACTACTCTGCAAGGTAGTTTGGCAATTCCTCAAAAAGTTAAACATAGAATTAATGTATGACCCAGAAATTTCACTCCTAGGTATATACTCCAAATAATTGAAAACAAATATTCAAACATTTATTCATATACAATCTTCATAGTAGCAATATTCACAATAGTCAAAAGATAGACACATCCCAAACATCTACCAACAGAGTAATCAGTTAAATGAAATGAACTATATACCTACAATGGAATATTACTTGGCCATAAAAGGAATACATTTGCTTCAATATTGATGAAACTCAAAGGTCTTATGCTAAGTGAAACAAATCAGACCCAAGAAGACAAATATTGTGTAATTCTACTTACATAAAATACTTCTAATAGGCAAATTTGTAGAGATAGATATCGTGTTAGAAATTACCAAGGTCTGGGGAAAGAGAAAATGAGTTATTGCTTAATAGTAACAGAGTTTTGGTTTGATCTGATGAAAAACTTTTGCAAACAGACAGTGGTAATGGTTGTACAAGCTTTTGAGCATAATGCCACCAAATTGTACACTTAAAAAATGGTTAAAAGCACAAATTTTCTATTATATATATGTTACATGATAAAAAATAGTAAAAATAGAGAAAACACATTTAAATAATTAGAAATAAAAACAGGACAAAAGTCCAGACTTAGCATAGACTAAAAGAAAGTGGATGAGTATATGACAATGAATATAAAGTATATGACAGTATATGACAAAGTATATGACAATGAATTTGAAAACTTTCTCAATGTTGAAATGTTTCTGGGAAAATTAAACTTACTTAAATTGACGGAAGGGAAAACAAACAAACCAAAAGCCTGAATAATTCTTAAAGTAAACAATAAGTTAGACCAGCAGTAAAAGCTTAACTCCTGCTCCCCAGAAAGAGGCTTAGATATTTTTATAGGCTAGTTCTTTTTATGTTTTGTTTTCTTTGAAAGGTTTTATTTATTTATATGAGAGAGCATGGCGGGGGTCGGGAGGTAGAGGCAGAGGGAGAGGGAGAAGCAGATTCACTGGTGAGCAGGGAGCCTGATCCGAGAGCATGACCTGAGCTGAAGGCAGGTGCTTAACCAACTGAGCCATCCAGCTGCCCTTTACAGGATAGTTCTTTCCAACTTTCAAAAACATAAATTATTCTCAAACTTACAGAAGCTTTTCTATGATGGAAATGAAAGTATACATGTGTCAGTTTATTTGATTAAAAATTTTGATATTAAATCAGCAAGGAAAACTAGAGAAGATGACTTCCTAGTCTTCATAAAGTATAATTACCTCAATAATATTCTTAATGGTGAAATATTAGAAATATTCCCTTTTAAATGAACTACAACTTAATGAGGCCAAATACACCCTTCTGTTAAACCTTGTACCAGAGATCCAGGGCAGTTAACATAAAAGAAATAAAGTCAGTCAGGGAAAAACAATTATCATATGGTTTCACTCATATGAGGAATATAAGAAACAGTGCAGAGGATCATAAGGGAAGGGAGAGGAAAATGGAATGGGAAGAAATCAGAGGGAGACAAACCATGAGAGACTGTTCACTATGGGAAAGAAACTGAGGGTTGCTAAAGGGAAGGTAGGTGGGGGAATGGGGTAACAGGGTGATGGGCATTAAGGTGGGCATGTGATGTGATGAGCACGGGGTGTAATATGCAACTGATGAATTATTGAACTCTACATCTGAAACTGATGATGTTCTATATGTTGGCTAATTGAATTTAAATCTTTAAAAAAGGATAAAAGAAATGAAAAATGAACAAGAGGAGCACCTGGGTGGTGCAGTTGGTTAACCCTCCTACTCTTGGTTTCAGCTCAAGTCCTGATTGAGCCATGCATTGAGCTCCACGGAAGTGGGCTTAAGACTCCCCCTCCCTCTGGGGTGCCTGGGTGGCGCAGTCGTTAAGCCTCTGCCTTCAGCTCAGGGCATGATCCCGGTGTTCTGGGGCTCGTTCTGGGATCGAGCCCCACATCAGGCTCTTCCACTGGGAGCCTGCTTCTTCCTCTCCCACTCCCCCTGCTTGTGTTCCCTCTCTCACTGGCTGTCTCTCTCTCTGTCAAATAAATAAATAAAATCTTTACCAAAAAAAAAAAAAGACTCTCCCTCTGCCCCCCACTCTGTACTCTCTCCATCTGTCTAAAATAAGTAAATAAATAAATAGGATAGACAATAGTCTAAATTGTTGTTTACAGAAGCTATCCTTGTTATATACTAAATTAAAAATAATTTACAAATAATAATAAGGAATAATAATAGGGGAAGTCTTATGAAGTGACCTAAATGTGAGCTCAGTAACCAAAAATAAATTTCATGTCTATGTACAAATAATGAAAAGGTGACAATATAAAGATATTTACCATTTGAAATAACAAAAAAAAAATGGGGCGCCTGGGTAGCTCCATTGATAGAGCTGCCAACTCTTCATTTCAGTTCAGATCATGATCTCAACGTGGTGAGATCAAGCCTCCCATCAGGCTCCACACTTACCAGGGATCTGCTTGGGATTCTCTCCCTGTGCCCCTCCCCCTGCTCAGGTGCTCTCTCTCTCTCTCTCTCTAAAGTAAATAAATAAATCTTTTTAAAAAAATAACAAAATATGTTTTTCAAAATGTGTATAGAAAAAGAGTATCTAAGATAAAGTCTTATAGCAGTTAAGCCAATTTTTGTTGGTTCAGGGACACACAAAGTGACCAATTTTGTGACCAAAATAACACAATCTAGAGCTCCCAAACCAACATCCTCATATATAGACTCTTGATATATGTCAGTCTGCCATGGGGGAATCCCTGGGGAAAGGAGGTCTGTTTATTCAATTAATATTGAGACAACTGCTTATTTATATTGGAGTTTTAAAAAAAGGAATTTAAAAAATTTTTTTTACTAGTTTTCTATTATTGCATATGTATCTACTTCATACATTTTATAAAAGTGAATTCCCCAAAAATAAAGATTTGAAGAAAATATCTTTATGACCTTGGGTCATAGGCAATGCAAAAGTGTTACTTATAAAATAATAGATTAAAAGTTCTACATTGAACACTACATCAAAAACTAGTGATGTACTATACAGTGGCTAACTGAACATAATAAAAAAGATAATTATAAAAAATGTTCTACTTTAGCAAAATTAGTAATTTCTTCTCAAAAGATTTAAAAAAGAAAGTAAAAAAAAGCAAGCTATAAACTTGAAGAAGATATTGCAACACACATAACATGTAATAGATTAGTATCCAGAAAATATAAAGCTGATCTCAACTAGTGAGTCAGACTCAATGGTATATTATGAATGGTGTATTATGAATGAATTACAGGTAGAACAAAGAGAGTGATCTTAGCTCTCTGTGAGGCAGAACAGGGCCTGGGTGAAAAACTTCCATTACAAGCAGCCTCATCTGCTTACCTCAGTGTGTCTTAAATATTACTCTTTCCTATGTGTGCTATAAAGGAGACATGTTGGGAATCACCGATACAAAGAATTATGCAATCAGTAACAAGCAGTCCAGGGGCGCCTGGGTGGCTCAGTTAGTGAAGCATTCGACTCTTGATTTTGGCTCAGATCATGATCTCAGGGTTGTGAGATCAGACCCCACGTTGGGCTCCACACTGGGCATGGGACGTGTGTGAGATTCTCTCTCTCTCTCTTTCTCTGCTCCCCCCCCCGCCAAAATAAATAAACAAGCAGTCAATGAAAAATAGTCAAAATACAAATAAGAAAAGGAGACATAAATGACATACATATAAAAATATATACAGCTTAATTGTCAAGAAAATACAAAAGATCACTTTTCATACTCTCTGGTAGAAATAATGAAATCTAATGTACACAAGTTGTGAGCATTTAAATTATTAAAATAATTTTGGAAAACCTTATGGCACAATATCTTGAAATTGAATTTTTGCTTATTTTCCAGAAATTACAGTTCTAAGCACATAACCTAGAGATATACATTTGAACCAGAAACTGTTTAATAGTGTTCATAACCGTGTTGTTTATAATAGAAAAAAGGAAAAACAACCTAAGTCTCTATTGACAGACAATTATCAATTGAGAGTATTTATATGAAACTGTGTAGAACAGGGAAACAGTTTTTTTTAACTGCAGCCATGTACAATGTACAGTTCAATGTTTTTATATATCCTACATTTAAACTTGACTAAAATAATTGCTTTAGTCAATGTTAATATAAAACCATTAAAAAAATTAAGAGATAGGCATAATAAAAAAATTGTTATAAAGCCTAAAAAAGCTAGAATATAAAATTTCCCATTTTTTATAATTTCTTTTTATATTACCAAGGTAACAAATAGTTATGAAAATTATTAGAGAGATGCCTTTTTAATTTACTCTTTACTAAAATTGGTGACCTCGGGCATTCATTTTTGTAAATCTGGTGATGAATATTATTTCATTATTAACTATTTTTTGCTCAAGGCATGATTATATATGACAGTATTTATGTAATTTCTTCCTGTACTGATTCTTTAATTACATTATTATTTAATTATATTAGGTTCCTAATTTAAGAATTGCAGTTTTATTAAATATGAATTTTTGCATAGATGTATAAACAATGTATGAATGTGTGCGTATGTTTTAGTAAGAAATAATACTAAATTACTTATTGTGGTATAATTTCCTCCTAGTTTTGCTAGCATGTTATAATACATTTGAGGGATTCTGTTACCAAAGGATACACAAAAATAAATCTGATTTTAAATCTGGTGATCTAGATTCAAATTTAGCTCCAACGTTTTTTAAGCTTTACTATTTAATGGAAATAGCACACTCTGTTTTTCCATGTAACTTTATAAAAATATATGCAAATGTATGGAAAACCACTCTCCACCTACATATACTTTTTATAAAGCCTTCTCAAAGTAGATTTGCATTAATCATGCTTCAAATAAGAGTGTTCTATAAACAGAAGCCATGCCATTTCGTTGAAAAATTATTACAGAAGATACATTATCGCAAATAAAAATCATATGAAAATTATAGTGATTGAATTTTAGGAATAGTCTGACATGATATGCTGCCATGGTATTTCTATAGATAAATACAGTAAGTCTGATATGCATTTTAAATGTTTCTCTGCCCAAATTATTTCTTTTTATTACATGTTGCAATATATTTGAGATGTTTGTTTCTGTTTATTGCTAGGTTATACAGATAAATTTTGAAGAATTTGATCTAGAGATTGGCTATGATACCTTAACGATTGGTGATGGAGGTGAAGTTGGAGATCCCAGGACAGTGCTTCAAGTGTAAGTGCTCACCATCTCGTTCTTTTTTTTTTTTTTTTAAAGATTTTATTTATTTACTTGACAGAGAGAGAGACAGCTAGTGAGAGAGGGAACACAAGCAGGGGGAGTGGGAGAGGAAGAAACAGGCTTCCCACGGAGGAGCCTGATGCAGGGCTCGATCCCAGAGCTCCGGGATCATGCCCTGAGCGGAAGGCAGACCCTTAATGACTGAGCCACCCAGGCGCCCCTCACCATCTCATTCTTGACTTTGCCTATCAGGTCTTTATTAAATTTCACCCTTTTTTTCTTTTTTTTAGTTGATCCCTTCCACTACTACCAACAAAAGAAGCGTAGTAACTTGGTTATTATAATCAACCTACATATAGTATTCATTAGTTCTTCTTCAGTGAGGTTTAAGGTACTAGATCGAAACAGAATTTTTTAGTATCCATTGCCAGACAGAAGCCTGTCAGAATTGGAAGCTCACAGTAAAATTGCAGAGTGGTTGATTACGGTTTATTTTGGAGAATACCCTTGCACTTAGAGTTTAAAAATGGAATGCAAAAATGAGTATAAAATGGATCCCGGGGGACTCTAATACTGGTATTGAAGACTGGTGAGTGCTGTTCACTTATTGGCCGTAAAATCATATGTAGTCATCGAGATCTGAAGTTTAGAGTTGAAATAGATGGAATAGATCAACTGGAGTTTTTAATGTGGGCTAAAACAAAGAGGAAATGTTAGGAGCTTATTTATTCCCCAGTCCTTGGGATGTTCATTCCGATAATCTACCTCTGCTGGTGACATGAAAAAATATTTTGGGGAGTCTGTATTGTGTTCTCTGCTGTGAACCTCAAAAACTTAGGGTACACTTTCTCTTAGAATTCCTTTCATAACTATTGATTTTCAATTCAGACTTTATGAACACAGTGGATTTCCCTAAACCATCAAATCAAAGTTCACACTGAGTATTTCATCTCCAGTAGGAATAAAAATTAAAGCTTCATTCATGAGCATTACCTTTTAGACTGTTCAATCAATAGATCTAAATTGGTCCCCTAGTGAGAATGTGGGAGGACTAGGAGAGAAAGAGAAAAAAATACATTATGTTTAAAAAACCCTAGGACTGTGAGAGTAGCATGTGTGTATGTAGATCCAGACCTTATTGTAATGATATATATCTAATTTTTTATAAAACTCAAGAAAAGATAGGCCAGTAACTTTACAATTTTTAGATACTGAGAGGAAAAAAAAAAAACTAAAATCTTTTTTTAAAATACAGCCATATATCTGAAAATAATAATAATAATAATTCTTCCTTATTCAAGAGAACCTCTGTCTAAAAACAGAACCCTATTCTAGGTGGTGGTGGTGGTGGGGTTATGCCTTTGTTTCCCACCCCCACCCCCCATTATAGCTGAAACATCTGCATGCCCTTCCCACCTTCACACATGCCATCACTGTCTCACATCACATTCCTCCATTTTCTGCATACCAACATCCTCATTTGACCTCAGTGGACTTAAAAAAAAAAGTTATTAGTTGTTTTGCTGCCCGTTTCAAAATTTTAATTGTCAAGTGCATATGATGCCCTTATTTTCTTTTATATTGGAAGACAGGAATGGGGAGATATTTAAATGAATTTTGAAAATCCTGTATTGAATGAATGAAATCAAATAGCGGATAAGGTGAGAAGCATTGGATAATTAAGTGAAAAAAATAGGCTTGCAATTGGTTTTTTGAAGAAAATAATCCCCAGATTAGCTGGACAACAGAAGACCCTCTAGAGAACAACTGTATGGATGGGAAGTGCCTTTATAACCCAAGTGAGGAGTCAAAAGGAAATAGCTATATGTCACAGACTAACATGAGTTTCCTTCTGTTGCTGGTAGGAAAAAGAAGTTATATTTTTTCCTCTCCTCACATTCCCTTGATATACTGTCCCCTTTTTTTGTGTAGTAGTTCTACTTTGTTGTTTTATTTCCCTCACTCTGAGAAGTTCTATTAATTTTGAAAAATTTATGTGATTCCCATTTTTCTCCTATATTCCTCTGTCTGTAACCAGAAAGTGTTTCTCAAACTTACATTTCTCCCTCAGAAAAAAAAATTACACTTCTGTGAAAATGTAACTCTTTACCCTGAGTAAGGATGACTGTAACAGAACATAGGAAGCACCTACTCCTGGAGGTGATCAAATAAAAGTGGGCTGACTAGCTAACAGAGATTTTACAGTGCAGAATTAGATCAGAAGTGTCTTTGAACTCTAAGATTCTGTAATAATAGAACTTACAGGATTTGTATCCACCAGAGAAGCTGATATAAATTTGAGTGACTCTGAAGCATCTTTCTCAAGGAGGTTAACTTTCCCAACTCTAGGACCACCCAGTTGGGCATTTGAAGGGCCCAGAGTAAGAATGCAAATCAATGCAAACTCACGTATCAAATATCTAAATATTAGAAGTGATAAATGGAAGCTACATGTCATTAAATATAGTATGTTCCATCCTCCTACCTTGATAAATACACTTTCATGGTGACCTGAAAAGACCAGTTTGCATTTAGAATTCTAGGAATTGTGTGATTTCCTTGTGGGGCCATGAGGTCACAGGACAAACGTCTTCCAAGCCCCAGCCTATGGCTGCCACCCACTCTCACCAACCTCAGCTCCATCCTTCACCAGGCGTGTGGACTTCCCAGTCTAAACATTCAAAGTGCCCACACCTCCCTGCAAGCACTGCCCACTGCCCAAGGGGTGCACATACAGGTCCTATGTTCTGGCCCTGGAAATATGCAACTGGAAAGGGGGCCATGCGGGTCCAGGTAGCAGGGAAATCCAGGGTACCAGGTGCTAGTGAGTTGTAGGACAGTACTTTTCAAACAAACTGCAAAATAGATTGTTTTTATTTCCAGTCCATCTTGAACTGATAATTTTGTAAAGTGAAGGAAAAATAAATTCCTAGAAAAATGAAATAAAACATATATAAATACAATCCCACTATTTTTCTATTATGAAATTCACCATACAAAATTGCTCTTTCAAATTACTCTAGAAGTTTGAAAGACTTACTCCCAATTTCTGTACTAATGGCACTATGGGCTGGAAACTAGTCTAGCATGTGGAAGAAGTGGGGGAGGGACGCAGGCACCAGGCAGACAGGTCACATCCCTGGGGGAGAGTTAAGGAAAGGTCAGAGGAAGACCCTCTATGGGGAAGAGATTAGGAAAGTGGTCATCTTGCTCAGGTTTAAAACAGTATTACGTATGTGGCATGATAAATTGTCAAGAATTTATTTCAAAACCCCAGTTGAAAGGGATTTATTTTAAATGAATTCTTATTCCATAAAAAAAATATATATATATATATATATATATATAGTCCATTAAGTCACAACATGTTCAATAGTTAAAATAATCCTCCAAAACAAGAAACTAATTACGAAAGGTTTTTAAAAACAATTCTTGTAATTACTCTCTGAAGTACCAAAGCATTTAGTTTTTGCAATACAATAACTTAAAAATAATTTAAGTATGCTATGTCTCTTCATCTTTAGACTTTGGCTCCAAGGAGATACTCATAATGAAGTTATCAGCAATAAAATTATTAAGTAATAGAGAATGCATTGTAATTGGACATCATATGCAATACTGAGTTCTCCATATAGTTTTATCAGATGAAAATTCCTAAAACAATGCCAATTTAAGTTGCAAACCTAAATACACAATTCATAGATGTGTTGGTTCTGCCATTTGCTGTCCCATAGTCTATTGTCCATTTATAGACTTTTCTCTCTTTCTCATTCATTTTTCTCTCCAATGGAATTACTTGGAGGGCATTTTTTTCCCCCTTTTGTGAAATAGCATTTTTTATTCCTGGAAACTTCATGGTGTTATAGTGATAGGTGTCAAAAGAGATCAGAATATAAACTTAGCCAGCTGATAAAAATTCAGATAATGGATTTGAACAATCATGCTATTATCTTTTAAAGGGGTTGAAATAACATTAACTTTCTCCAGATTGTTTTCTATGTGCTTTTTCCCTAAACTTAGTCTGAATTCACCTGATAGTGAAAATGGATGTAATAAATTTGAGAACTACCAGTGATGATAAGGGAGTTACTGGCATTGAGTTCACCTCCAACCCTCATTTCATCTGCATAAAAAAGGAGATGATGTTGATTATTTGTCCACCCTTCTTGTAGCATCAAAGGAAGATGGTTAGGCATTTGATCAAGCATGTGATTCCCTTTTTCTTGCCTTTTCTCTCATATGCTTTGCTGTTTCCTTATTGAATTCATGGAGACACTGTAAGATTAATTAAATGAAAACTTTCAAAATAAAAGATGAAAAAAGTCTTTTACTCCTAAGGTACCTCTGGAAATGTTATGAATATGCACCGATATTGATTGGATGACAGTGTATTTGAACAATTATCTTAAGGGGAAAAACGTTGTTTTGGATATCTAAACATGGTTAATTCTCTTACTTTGAAATTCTAATTTCTCCTAAAAAATCAATGTACAATGTAAAATTTCCTTCCCAGATACATGTTGGAATAGACTAGCTATACTCTTCCCCGGGAACTCTTTTTTTCTTTTTTCTTTTTTTAAAAATTTTAAATACAACACACACACTTTTTTGTTAATATACTTTTTAAATAAATATTTTATTTTAAGAATATTTTAATTAATGATATTTGTATTAGCTTTCTAGAAAAGATAGCTTTGTTTTGTTATGCTTGCAGATAGATTATTGTTATTGCTTTCAGTTCATTGGTCCATATGTTTGACAAGCACTTTGCCCAAGTTTTTTTTTTTTTTTTTTTAACAGTTATTCACTCTGTTAAAATCTAGGCTCCACTTTTCTTGGTATCAGACCACTGCACATGATATTTGCCTTGAGCAAACTCTTCTACATTCAGAGAATTCTATCTTCCCAAATTTGCTTTTGTACTTCCCTCTCTTAATAATGAAAAAAATCTAAATACCAGTAAACACCATGGGCTGATGAAAGAAGGGAATATACTAAATATAGTAACAAGGTAATATTTTTAAGAGATTGCTGACCACAGTATAAATAAAAAGTGCGTAGAAAATTGACCGGTGAGAAAAATTCTCCATCCCTTATCTTAGAGTTATTAAAAACAAGGACAAAATCTGTTCTTACTGCTCTTTACTCTGCTTGCACTGTCCTTGCCATCCTCCCCTACATACACATACTCACTCACTCACACATGCTCACCATCATTTTAAGTTCCTTGAAAAGAGTGACTACTATCTTTACTCATTTTGGGTTTCCCAAAACACCTAACACAGAGCCTGTGTTAACACTGCTAGGTATTGCACGAATTACAGTAGGAGAGGCGAAGTTACTCTGCACCAAGACACTCACTGAGACATGTAAGCAGAGAAGGTATCTTTGCAAACATTGGCAAGGATATACTGTGATCTATGGAGAGCTGTGAAGACTCTCTGGATGCCTTAGTTCACTCGGGCTGCTGTCATGTAAATACCATAGACATGGTGGTTTACCAACAACAGAAATTTATTTCTCACAGTTCTGGAAGTTGGAAGTCCAAGATTACAGTGCCAGGAGAATCTGTGTCTGGTGAGCATTCACTTTCTGATTCATAGATGGCCATCTTTTTACAGTGTCTGCACAAGACAGAAGGAGGCAGGGATCTTTCTGGGACCTCTTTTATAAGGGCAGAATTTCTCTGATGAGGGCTCAGCTCTCATGACGCAATTTCTGGTCAAAGTCTCCACCTCTAAATACCCTCACATTGGGGATTAGGTTTCAACATAGGGAGTGGGAGGAGTGGAGCACATTCATTCTCTAGCACTGGGGATTTCAACAACACTCACTGTTATCACATCCAGGAAAAACAATCAAACTTGACAACTGCAAATTATTTAGTCCTGTGGACAAGATTTAATGTGTACTCATGAAAATGACTTGCTGTTGGGCAATAGTAAATATATGCCCTTGGAATTTTAGAATTATTTAGGCTACAATATGAAAATAGTCTCTGTGACATGTTGATTTCTAGCAACAAATCATTAAATATGGAGATAGCTTACTTTTATGGTTCTTCATCATTTCTTCATTGTGATTATAGCTACATCTTTCTATTATGAAAACACTGATGATTTTACTAAAGAAAAAGTCAGTTTGCTGTTGTTTACTTTAGCTTGTCTATTTGTTTTTGCATGGATTGAATTGTCTAAAATAAAAAAGCTTTTTGGTTAGTGTTTCTTTCCTTTTAATCAGGAATATTTGTACTACGGTAGGCATTTCAAAAGTGGTTGTAAAAAAGAAATTGGAACAAAATAGAAAGGGTATTGAAATCAACTAGATTTCCTCCCACTAATAGTAAATATGATAAGAACTGCACCTTGCTAGAGTGCTAAAAATATAATTGAAGTATGGTACACATAGCTGAATACAAAGATATATGTTCTAAGGTCCTGATTTTCAAATTCTCTTTCCTAAAAACAAATGTTGTTACAGAAATCTATTTGTGTATGAAATAAGAACTATGACAGATGCTCTCATACATGTTATGCTTTCAAATTAACCAATAAGAACTTCTGAAGCCTAAATCCATAAATGGAATAAATACCCACATTCCTGACTACTCAGTTACCTAAATGAGCTAACATTTATGTAGTCCTGTCATTCCTAGTACTCTGTGTGTTATTATTTTTAAAGCAATGTGTTATTATTATTATTCCGATATATTGATCCACTTTTTTTCTTTTTATTTTATTAGATTTATTGAGAGATAGCTGTCAAATAAAAGTGTTAAGTATTTAAGGTATATACCATGATGATTTGATACATGTATATATTGTGAAAGGGTTTTCCTCATTGAATTAGTTCATTATTTCACTTCACATATTTATCTTTTCCCTTTTTTTTTTTTTTTGATGATAACATTTAAGCTCAGTTCTCTTAGCAAATTTTCGATTATATGAGGCAGCAATAGAGCGTTATCAACCATAGTCACCATGTTGCACATTAGATCTCAGAACTTATCTTTTAACTGAAAATTCATACCCTTTTACCAACCTCTGTCTATTTCCCCCACTCCCCAACACCTGGAAACCATTTTTCTACTATGTTTTTATGAGTTGGCTTTTTTAAAAAAAGCTTTCGCGTATAAGTGATACCATATAGTATTTGTCTTTTCTCTGCCTGGCTTTTTTTTTCACTTAGCATAATGCCCTCCAGTTTCATTCATGTTGTTGCAAATGACAGGATTTCCTTCTTTTTTAAGGCTGAATGATAACATTTTCTTGATTCATTCATCAGCTAGTGGACAGTTAGGTTGTTTCTACATCTTGGCTGTTGTGGATAATGCTGCAGTGAACATGGGAGTACAGATATCTCTTGGAGATACTGATTTCATTTCCTTTGAATACATACCTGGAAGTGGGATTGCTGGAGATTATTGTTGTTCTGTTTTTAATTTCTTGAAAAACCTTCATACTATTTCATTGTGACTATACCAGTTTACCTTCCCACCAGTGGTATACAGGGTTTATTTTTCTCCACCTCCTCACCAACATGTGTTACTTTTTTGTCTTTTTGATAATAATCATCCTAATGGATGTGAGGCAACACTACTTTCTGATGTCACCCAACTGGTGATATTTCAGGGTTTTTTTTGTTTTTGTTTATTCTTTTAAATCTAATATTTTGTAGCCATCATCATTTTTAGTGAGTTTCATGTATCCAAAATGAACATGTAAATCACTCTTGATGGTACTATATGAGAAGAATTAATATTAAATATATTTTCATAAAAAGCAAATGTTACATATTTGTGTGATACAAAAAATATATTGGAATGTAGAAATATGGCTGTTATATCTAATGGATGTACCCATATGCCTAGAGTGATTATAAAGAAAATCAGGTATTAGAAATTTTATAATAATCAGGTAATAGAAATTTTATAGTTCCCATCCTTTATTTCATATTGCATTTGAGTGCCTCAGAAAAATTTCTGAGTGCACTTCTTTAGGGCTTTTACTCTTTTATTTTAGCACAAAGGGGCAAACTAGGAAGATTAGAAAGCTGTATGAACTCTGGGGATATTCAGCCTGTTAACAAACATGTATTAAAGAAGTGTTTTTTTTTTTTTTTTAAGTTTATAGATAATAGGTTCAAAAATACATATTAAAAACACACTAACACTGGGGTGCCTGGATGGTTCAGTCATTTAAGCATCCAAATCTTGATTTCACCTCAGGTCATAATCTCAGGGTCGTGAGATCAAGCCCTGCATTGGGCTCTGTGCTGGACATGGATCCTGCTTAAGATTTCCTCTCTCCCTCTCCCTCTGCCCGTTCCCCCTCATGCTCTGTCTCTCTCTTAAAAAAACAAAAACGAAAACAAAACCATGCTAAAACCATTTGAACACTCATTTGAGAATGATGTAAGACTCCCTCCTCCATGGCAAAAAAGCACCTGTTATCGTCAGGGATGGGAGTTGAGTAGAAAGCTGTCCGAAGTAGGTGAATCCTATAGTTTGAGTCTAAACTAAAGTGCTTGAGAGGCTGTCAGAGGGAATTAGCCATAGGCTCCATGCAAAGAGCATGGTCAAGTGAGATACCAGTGTTAAGAAAATATGATTAAAAATAAAATCACCTACCAACAAAGTAAATCCTTTTCATTATATGTAGAAAAGAATTAATCAGTTTTACTATTTAGTAAGGATTAAACCAGACTGACACACATTGTAGGCAATCTGCTAAAGAAATTACAAGAAGAGAAAAATAATCTCATCCATTTGTAAGCAGATACAGTCTATCTCATCCACTGTAAGCAGATACAGTCTATTACATACATGTTAATTATCCTTATCAAAAGTAAAAGAAAATATGGGCTGCTGGATGGCTCAGTAGATTAAGCATCTGTCTTCATTTCAGGTCATGATCCCGGGGTCCTGGGATTGAGACCCACATCTGGCTCCCTGCTCTGTGGGGAGTCTGCTTCTTCTTTTACCCCCCACCCCTGCTTGTGATCTCTCTCTCTCTCTCTAGTAAATAAATAAAATCTTAAAAAGAAAAAAAGTAAAACAAAATAAACTCTTATCCTTATGATAAATTGGAAGTTACATCCTGGAGCAAAGAAAGCACCTAGGCTTTAACTCTCACGCACAGAATCAGGGTGAATGAAGGGGTGCCATCTTTCTTCATGTTCACATTTCAAAGAGATGGCTCCAAGGCCTTCATGAAAGACATTCTCGGTGTGCAAAACTGAGGTTTGTTTAGCTTTTAAAACATTTAAATATGCCTGAAAAACACAGAGAAAGCAAGCATTTATAATTTTAAGTTTTCTAAAGGAAATGATAAAAAGAAATGGAAAAGTAGGAAAGTTTTCTTTCCCTTTTGGAACCAAGGACAATTTGAAACTTTTTTTTTTATTTGTATTTGCACTTAACAATTTTTCTTTTTGTGACTACTTTATAATAAAGCTACAATTTTATAATTATCTCTATTGCTGTTTCTACTTTCCTCTGGGCAGTTCGCAGTCATCTATATATACAGCAAATTCACAGTAAAATACAAAGCGAAGCAATTATCAGGAATACAATAGGATGAATTTAAAATTTCTGTACAATATTAGCCTTGGAGGAATAACCTTTAAATGTATTGTACCAGTGGTGAATGGATAAAGCAAGTTCTTGATTAGCAATGGTCAAATATTCTCTTTCACATATATTAGTTTTACAGATTGCTATGTTGTCTATATTGCTTACACTTTCAAATGATTCACTGTTTATTTTATTATTTTATAGCTTCTTATGAAATCTTACCAATCTAAGCATAAGGAGTAGCTTCACCCTGGAGCCTGAATATAATTTTTTCAGTAAGAGTTTATTTCTTGAGAGTCCCAGTAAATTTCTCCTCTAAATTCTGATCAAGTGACATTACATTTACAAGATAATATAGGCTCTTCAGTAATTCTTCCATTTTTCCAAATAATTTTTCCCAGATGGAAACACAAAAATACCCAGAACCATTACCTAGTATTATTATGAAGCACCTGTTGAAGGGTACATATTGAACTTCCAGTGGTTAATAATACATGACTCTAATTATTTTAAGTCTTGGGGACAAACCCAGTCTATGGGCCATGTTTTGCATGGGTCAAAATCAGTACTTATATTATTATAACAGTCAGTTAAACCTCCGTGGATAATAGACATTCACTTTTGTTTATCTAAACTTGGATTGGAGAGAACTTGTTATTTCAGAGTTAATCAAGTGGCATTAAACCTGTCTTCTGCAGCTTAATCTGTAAACACCGGGTTTCTGTTTGTCTTCTAATTAAATACTTTTTATTCTGCAGCATCCTTCCAGTCAAACAAGTTAACAAAACTGTTTTTTTTTTTTTTTAATGCCAAAATTAGAAAGTGAGTATCTGGATGGGTATTAGTTACTTTTCTTTGGTGTTATTAAAAATTAGTAAGAAGATAATCTCACTTTTTGCTCTGCCAATACTGGGATTGCTGGACTGAGAAGTACAGATTATGTGTCTACTGGTATAAGAGAAAAATTATGCCAGACCAGTTAAACAGTTAGGGAAGACTTTATTCAAGACTATTGACTCCTACTGCAATAGGGACAAAGACTATTGAGTCAGTACCATTACAATAAGGAAGAGGAATTAACTCTATTGAAATAAAAGGTGGGTGGTTTTACATGCTGGGGTAAACTAGAGGGAAAGTACTAGAGAACAGTAGGTGGCAGATTGGTTGATGTTAAGAGGTCACCTGTGTTTGCTAATAGATGCTGATCAAAGTTGAGCTCCTACATATCCACACAGACAGACAGAGTTCGGAGTACTAACTCTTTTCATGATTGTATTTCAGAGGGATGACTCCCAGCTCCGTGAGAAATACATTCTTGGGTTATAGAAATTTTCTTCTTGAAGTGCAGAGAAAAGATGTACAGTTCCAAGTTTTCTAAAGTAAAGGCTCTTTAAAAAAAAGGTAGAATAGGAGCCTGTAGTCAGGAAGAAGACTCTCTAAAGTTTAGTTAAGCTCAGGGGAACATTACACTGTCTTGGCCACTGGGAATACAATTTTGAGATGTCTGGGAATAGTGATTGTGGGACATATTACTGGGAGTACAGAAAGAAAAATATAGTGTAACAAATAACATGTTTTTTCCATAAAAAATGTGATTTTAAAAGAAATTGAAATAACACTGCTGTGCATAAGACAGTAAGGCAGTCCATGAAAATCATACGTTAGCTAGAATACCTTTTTTAAAGTTGAGTTCAGTGCCATCATCAGTTGCTCTAGCAAATTTAATTTTCAAGTCCTTTGTGAGAACCACTGCCTAGCCCTTTATGTGCTGCTGGCTTCACTTGGCAAGCCTGGGTCTCCCTGGGTTTTTCTTTCACTTTGATAGTTGTATGGGTGACCAGCAGCACTGGAAAGAGTCCCTCCAGCACAGGAACAGCCTGTCTTTCGTCTACAACAATTTTAGGTAGACAGAATCTCCTGGTCAGTAGAGGTGGCAGACTTCTAGTGGGTCCTTCAAGGTCCTTATCACTTTAGGTCTCAGGACTTCTGGGGAGGAAAGAAGCCCTTTGAAGTATTGAACATGTTTATGAGAGGATTCAGTTAAATTGGGTTCAGGACATGATCTCTGACCCAAATTCATGAGCCTACCAAATATAAGTTCAAAGGGAAAAATATTACGCTTGCTTGCAGTAAATTTTTCACAAGGCTAGCAGTAAAGTTCTAGGCCATTTTAATCTAGTATATTGCTGGATTTTAGCAAATGAGTTTGATTGACCTTACAGGAATCTGTAAATATTTGCATCATTACTGGATGGTGGTAGAAATCAGATAACTTCCTCTCTCTGATTCATTATGTTCCCAAAGTTCCAAAATGTTTATATTAAGAGAGACTTTACCACTGCTTGAGCATTGGCATCTGAAGAGGGAAACAACTTTTTCAGACCATTATATAATACCATAACTACACCAAATCTCTTACATTCCACAGGAATTAATTCTATGAAATCCAAATGCCAACAAAATTATAGAGAAGTTGGTTGGGGAAAACTGCCTACACAAACCTTGGGACTGGCCTGTAAAGAATTCTGCTAGCAAATTTTTCTTCTCTTTAATGTGTTTTGAATAACTTCATCTTTTAGGTATATGTAGTAAGAGTCTAGTGCCTTTAAAAATCCTTCTTTTACTTAGGTGATTATGTTGATAACACAAGTAACCAAGAAATAAGGACTGTGGCATAGGGATGTTTTGTTAGATAATTCCCATAGTTCAGTCAAATTTGTTTTAGCTCCTTTTCTAATCCATTTGTACATTTTTTTGTGTGTGAAGCATATTTTTGGAAGTTAAAAATTGCTTGTTGTATTGAATGCAAGGCTTCTAAGTTTGAAATCTGCCACATTTAACAGGGGCTTTTGAAGCTCTGTCAGCAAAATCATTGCCTTCAGAAGTTCTCATTCTGCCTGCTTGGGCTCTACGAGAAATTACTGATCTGAGCCGGCAGTTGTACAGCCTTTAACAAGTCAGCTATCAATTTTCCATGAGATACTTTATTTCCCCTTGAAGTAGAGGGTCTTCTGTTTTTTTCCAAATTTGTTCTGTTGCATGATGGACAGCAAACACATCTTATATGGGGGTGCAATTCTTGTGGCTCCTTTATTTTCATGACAACACAACTAGAAAGGTTTTTCAAAATTCAGAATCCCCCAACGCTGAGCTGATACTGAGCCACCATCACACAATTGCTCTATCAGAGATTTGCCCATTCTGCAAAGGTTTGAATCCATTGTCTACAATATCCTGCTAGTCCCCAAAATTGGCTAAGTTGGCTTTATTTAATAAGGTATTTCATTTGCAAAATGGGCTGACTCCTATATTGTATCCTTTTGGGGCTGTCAGCATCCACAGATACCCTGAATGTTTTACCTCAGTTTGGCAGTAGTGTGGTTTATCTCATGAGGCTTCGTGCCCTTGTGAACAGCGGGAATTGTAACAAAGCCAAAACATCAGTTCTGCTTGGCTTTTTGGTTTCTGATTCTACCAGCAAACCATCCATATATTGAATACCTATGGATCTTTCTGGTGGGAGAGCTTTCTCTAAGTTTTCCTGTAAATGACTGGAGAAATACTAGGAGAGTACTGTAACCTGTGAGGAATTTTTTTGATGTAAATATTGGACTGTTTCATAAATAAAAGTAAACAAGATTTAGACTTGTCCATGGGGGGAGCTAGGAAAAAAAAAAAAAACAGAAAGATAGATTGGAGAAAAACGTTGTAGAGGATGGTACCAAAGTTATTAATAGTTCTGGTGTTAGGAACTACAGGCATCAATGAAACAATCTTATTTATTTCCTTAAGATCTTGTACAAAGGTCAATCATCTTTATCAAATTTACTTTACTTCTTTACTGGGAATTTGGCAATATTAATAGTAAAGGGTGAATGCCCTTTCTTTTATAATTATCCTTTGTTTTTCTAATTTTTTTTTACAACTGTTTTTTTCCTTCTAATTGAGCGCTTAACAAAGGGTATTGTTCCACATAGGACTTATGCTTCGGATACGTGATTTCTATTGGTTCTACATCTCAGGCTAAACCAGTGTTGTTATTCCTTGGACCCAAAGTAATACACTGATTTGTTTCTGCTCAGGGTACTTTTTCAGCGTGGTATAGGCCTGCTATTCCCTGCTATATCCCTGTTCTTTAAAAAGGCACACAGTAACCAAACCAGATGCTTTTTCCGAGGGCAATTCATAGACACTCCAGATGAAATATACAATATGGTAGTCTTAATCCACACAAGAGATTTCTCCCCAATAGGCTTACAGGAGAATCAGGAGAAAGTAAGAAAATGTGTTCCTCAGTCACAGGATCTATTTAGACGGGAACCACAGAAGAAGAGAAAGAAGCATAAAGCTGAGTCAAACTACCAATGACCTGTGTCGATCTATCACCAGATGGAAAATGAGGACTTTCTGGGGGAAATTTCAGAATAAGTAACACTACTGTCTACCAGAAAAAGCAATGATATATTAGCCAGAGGGAAAGTTATTGTAACATATTTCACCAGTTCCTGCCACTGAGATTTCCTCAGTCTGTCAATTTTAAACCATTTAGCCAGTTATTCCTTAACCTTCTGGGCATTCCTGATTCCCATTTCTGCAATTTCTACATCCTTTGGTGTCCTTTTTTCCTCCAATCCCTCTTCTAGTTGCAGCCTCTTGCAATAACAACATACTGTTTTCTCTTCAGTTCCCTTCACAGATTGGCTACCACTGTAGAGGTTATTTCTTTTAGTAATTAGTCTTAACTGAACAGTTAACCTGCAGTTTTAACTTCTTATTTTCTTCTTCATATTTGTTCAGATTGTCCCCAAACTGAGTAACTACTGCTAAGATTTGAGTAATAGTCGTCCTTGCCATTCTACCCCCTCTACCTTAATTTGAACTTGGATAGGCAACAAGAGAGGCAAGACAATGGTGGATAGAGCAGAGGACGATTTTGATCTGCCCCTAGATCCATGCTAGTAAATTCTGAAGAAGTATCAACAAACTGTTGATGGAAAATAATAGGCGATTCACCTGTCTTCTGTTTGTAACACTGTGGTTTTTCCCAGCTCACCTTTAGAGGAAAGGCTGTGAGCAGTCTCTTTCAATGAGTCTTCCAAACACTTAGTTCGTCCACAGTTGTGGAGGATGGTGAATAGTTGGCTACTCTTTGGTGTGCTGGGTCATCTTCTGGTCCCCAACCTACTTGCTCCATCAAATGGGCAAAATCTGCTGACTGCAGAATTCCACACAGTAACTAGTGCATATCCCCAAGTATGGGGCTGTTAATTTAAAGAATAAAGAGACAGGGGAGACAGAAGGAGCAGAGACAGCAAGAGAAAAGAAGAAAGGGCCTCTGTGAAAGAGAAAGTCCCTTGAATTCTCACATGTTTTCTTCCATTCTTCCCAGTCTTTCCTCTGATTATCTAAATCATTTTTAACTTTCCTCTTGGAATGATATCTATCCAATATATACAAATATTTAATTTACTTGGAATGAGGCCCTCCTAAAATGTGCAAAAATCCTGAAATACTAGATTCTCTTATGTATTCCAAATATGACAGAGATATTATCCTGTTTAAGAGAAAGAACTGCAGGCTTCCCATATTTGTTTACTATCAAAGCTAATCATGATCTCTATGGGATTTTAGAGCCCAATTTACCCTGGCTTACTAAATAATAAATCTTGAGTTTGAGAGAGTGGTTCATCAAGATAGTATTTCATAAGAGCAGGGCACTAGAAGAAAGACTTTATAATCCATGGTCTCTTATTAGATTGTTTGTAACCATGAGACTTTTAGCTGGTCCATTTAATTCAAGAACTGCCATTTGGATCGTATCCAAATTGTTGGGGAAATATAATTAAAAATAGAATCATCTGTCAACCTAGTTGATTCTCTCCACAAAATGTAAGAAAGAATAAAACAGTTTCAATATTAAACCAGATTGTGATGTGCATCACAGGCAACACCAAGGAGATTGCAAAGAAATGTCTCACCCTTTTATACAGTCAGGCAGATACAGTCCATTACATGCGTGTTAATTGCCCTTATCCAAAAAAAAAAAAAACATTAAATACAACTCCTGTCTTTATGATGGGCAGGAAGTTACATCATGGATCTATGTGCCTAGGCTTAAATTTCCACAAAAACAGGGGGACAGGACAACATCATCCTTGATGTTCACATTTCAAAGAAATGGCACCCAGGCCTCCAGGAAAGACATTCACAGGACGCAACATTGGCAAGAGGCTTGTTTAACTTAAAAGAATTTTATACAATTGAAATAAACAGATATCATTTACAATTTCAAGTTTTCTAAAGGAAATGCTAAGGAGAAGAGGATTTTCTCTTTCCCCTGTGGCATCAGGGAAAAATTTAATTTAATTATCATTATTTTTCAGATTTATATTTACCCTTACACCAGCCATGAATGTAGAATCATAGGATTTTCACATAGTTAGTGTGAAACAGATTGTTGGCATATTTGATATGGTGTGTCTGATGTACATCCTGTAGTATTAAGCTCTCATGCCCATTTCATAATGAAATCATTTTGCTTTCTGTCATGTCTCTGAGCTTGAGTTCTCACTCTTGCCTGTAAACCTGTCTCGCTACTATAGCTCAAAAGAGTCGTATTTATGAACTCACCAGTTTGAGAATTGAAAGTTCACATGCCACAAAGTTTCACTGAAAGATCTTTCCAAATGATCGGGGGTGTTGGTGTGTGTATACACACAGATATGTATATGTGGATATATATATATACACACACACACACACACACATATATACATATTACAAAAGAATGTATGTATGTATATCTTTTATATTATAATAATTTTAAATATTGATTTGTCAGAAAGACAATGAATGTACTTTAAAATTCCATAATACAGTATTTTATATTTCACAGTATTCCTCAGTATCCCATATAATCCCATAATTAAATCATAATATTTAACTGGATTTATTTATGATAGATTCCCATAAATTCTGTAACACTGGACACTGGTGACACAGCTATATTTAATGCAGTCTGCGATATTTTGCCCTTTTGGTGGCTGGATAATGAGCAAAGCATTTTGCTGCGGTGGTCAGTTGCAGGATACAGGCATCGGTGCTGCCCTCTGCTGGTTTAATTGTAGTGTAGCCTCCATCCAAAAACCTGCTCTCTTAGGGTGCCCATTTTATTACAGAGAGAAACGTTATATCTTCTCTCTTCCTCATATAATTTCCCAGTAATCCTCATGGTTTTAGCAATAAAGTATACAAACACTTAGGAATTCCCCCTTTTAAAAAAACCTATCTTTTTAGTATATAATTTAGACTTCCCTATCATTGTGAATATTTTACTCAGCAGTGAGTCCATTTTTTTCCTCTTCCTATTCTTGACAGACTTTTCCCCGCAAGGTCTTATTTACTCATTTGCTTTCCTCCTTTATATGACCCTTGGCTTTGGTTCAAGTATGTAACTGTAACATAATTAATGACAGAGGAAACATGAGGTAATTTCCTTTTTTACAGTTATAAAATTGAGCATTACTACATCAAACTAGTAGTATGTTCTTTAAGATGAAACTATTTGCAGTAAAAAAAAAAAATACATGACATACATAGTCTGATATCAGTACTGCAAAGGTATATACTATATTCCTTGCCATTTTATTGTTTTCCACAGTGCTTAAGTATTTTTCACAATATTTCTTTAGAACAAAGTTCTATAAAACTTGAAAGGTTAAAATGAAGAGCATTCCTGGTGTTTAAAAAAAATTAAAGATATTTTAGATCCTCTTTTTCTTTTCAGTTCAAAAAGAAGTATAAGATTCTCTGATAGTCTAAAATTTAGTATCTTGCCTGAGGGTTATGAAAGACCTAACCTAGTTAAACACATGAAATGGTACTTATAATAAATCTTGATCACTAAATTGTGCTGTTTGTTCTATTACATCAACGCATAGCCTTGCAAGTTCATCTGACAGTTGTTTTTTTCCAGCCAAGAGTATTGAGAAAGAGTTCTGTCTCATAATTTGCATGCAGAGAGTGTTTTAATAACCCATTTCTCTCTTCTCTGTCCATCTCTTTTTTTAGGCTGACTGGAAGCTTTGTGCCAGACTTGATAGTGAGCATGAGTAGCCAAATGTGGCTGCACCTTCAAACAGATGAAAGTGTGGGATCTGTTGGCTTCAAGGTGAACTACAAAGGTAATGATGAATTGCTACTATGCGAAGTACGTTATCTTAATACCACCAGAGAATACTTTTAAACTCAAGTTTAATTGCATCTACGAAAAAAGTTTCCCAAAACAGAAGCAAGAATATATTCTAACAAAATACTTCTCTTTTTAAAGTAACTATAAATGTTGATTTCATTTTTCTTTAAATGTAGGCCTTCCCCCCGCCCTTACTTACAATGTGTCTATTTTGCATACCTTCTCTCTCCCCCAGTCCGCTGGACTATCCCTATGTGCTAGTCATTGTGGACGCCTAGCCTTTCCCAGAATAGACAGTGTAATTTTATATGCTTTATACAATTTGTCTGGCAAAGATAACACACTAATTATTTAATACTTAAATTCAAAGTAAAGGACTTAATTCCTCCAAGAATCCAGGGTATCATTTTTTGAGGGGGTCGGAGGGATCTACCAGTTGTTCTCTCAGATCTAAATACATGGTTTTGGTGTTCAAATTATTAATTCCTATGTAAGTCATAGACCACAGATGTGCTAAATTGCTACTGCCCACTCACTGTTGGTAGTGATGCAGATTGATGATTATTTACCTGTGCACAACAAAATCTTTTGTTTTAGTTCCGTTTATAAGAGATGGATGCAAGTGTTACAAAATCATAAGTACCTTGGATACGACGAACCTTGATTAAACGCAAATAGAGACAATGGATATATACATACATCATATATATATATATATATATATATATATATATATATGAAATGTGAATATAGAATTCTGACTGAAAAAACAGTGAATGTTAATAAATTCAATAGAAATCTGTATCTTAAGAAATGAAAAGGTGTAAGAAACCATCAGAACATTATGTGGCTTGATTTTATTATTTCTGTTTTGATAAAAATCATTATTCTCTATCTTCTCAATTTAAACAATAGCTGTGTAAAATTCTCTTACTTGCATAATAATAATTTTTAATCAGTTTCCTTTTTCGAACATTGGCTTGCCATGCCTTTGTATCTAGACACATGGAACTGAATGCATGATGTTGTCAGGGAGATAGAACACAGGCATCCTGTGTTTTTAACTTGTGGCTAAATTTGGTGCTATATTAATTTGAATAGTTCAGGAAATCTGTATAAATGTCAGTTAAAAAAAATTAAAAGGTTATCCTGATTATAATTTTAAATACATCCCTCCTCCATTTAAAAACCCACATCAATCCTCAGTAAATAAAACAAAATTACAAAATTTAAAGAATGGTCAGCTTTTGTTGAAAGTATCTATGTCTTGATGTTTTCATTTTTAAAAAAATTTCCAGTGGCTAAAGGAAACTGGCATCCTTTATAATCCTCTTGGTTTTATTGTTTTCCGTACCCTGTGAAGACCTGTTAGAGAACCTATAGTTGTTTAAACCTTAGAAACTTTATTAATCATTAATGATAATGCTTCCACAAAGAACTCAGTTATAATAAAGCTAATGGACTTTTCAGAGCGGTAGGGGTTTCTATTGATATTTACAAAGCTCTCCATTCTGCTGCAGTTCAAGAGCTAAAGTACATGGTAAAGTAGCACAATTAAATATTATTTTATTTTCTTTCTGTTAAGTTTTCAACAAATAATTAAAAAAAAAACCCTAAGGATCTGCTGTGTGCTGGATTCTGAATGAGTTGTTGAATATAGAAAGAAGAGCCGGGTATTATCTCTCAGGGAAATCAATAATATAGTGACAGAGAAAAACATACCCAACTATTCAAGCACAAATATCTACAGAGATGAGATAGTTGAAACCAACACAGGAGATTCTTAGTGAATAATGCCCTTATTCTTCCCCCTCCCTTCAATCTACTCCAATCTAAGGTTCACACTATGAATGGTGACCTCCAGCAGCAGAGAAGTGTCATATAATATTCCTGTTGGAGATGTTTCTGTACTTTTCATCGCTTAGAGATAAGGTCCACAGCCTCCATATGTCTTATCTTCCAGCTTTCTTCACCTTGTCTTTGTCTTTCTACAGTCTAATTTTATCAAATTATCTGTAATTCTCCCTCCCAGCAAATTGTTTCGTACCTCTGCTCTCTGGACATTCAGACAATTCTATCTGGATTCTCTATTCTTTTTTAACAGCGTCACATCACTCATCCTTCAAGACAAAATTCAAATATTTCTTCTTCTGTGAAGCCTTTCTTAACTCCACTCATCACAAAATAACACTTTCTCTGTTGTGTAAGACCTGTACCAGATATATACTATATTACCAGATGAAAATATGTCATATCCATCTTCATATTTCCATTAGCAACCCTTTGCTATGTCATCATAAGTGATTAGTGAAGCTGAACAAATGATTTAACCTGTATAATGTGGTGTAATATAGGGAAAAATATGTTCTTAAAAATTTAGTTTACCATGATTTTTTTCCTACCGTGAAAATCATATTTTTGCATTCTCCATAATTTAAAACCTGAGCTCAAAGTTGAAGCAGGGTTCATTTTGAGAAGTTTCAAATTTTGATGTGCAGATAGCTTTAGCAACTTCGTCTACTAAAAATAATTTTCATAATTACCATGCTCTCTGTTAAGTAGTGTGTTGGTTCTAAATGGAACACCTGCTAAAAAACCTTTCCAGATTTGATCTAAAGATATCTTCTTTTTGTCATCTGTAGATTTTGCGTGAGATAGCATTGACTGTAGATCTCCTGTAAATTAAACACGTATTTTTTTGGTGTAGTTTCTTTTCTTTTCTTTTCTTTCTTTTTTTTTTTTTTTTAATTTTAAAGGTAGTGATTAAATTATATAACCTAGATTTTGTTTTTTACAATATATTTTAATTCTTAAAATTGTGTTTTGCTAATTGCCTATGACCATGTTTTTGAAACTTGCTCTAAAAGAAAATAAGTTTTCAAATGAAATCTCCTTGTTAAGAAACCCAAAATAGAAAAAAAAAAAAAATTAAAAGCTGGGCTGCTCTGATGGAAGGGTTGGGAAGGAAGATTGGCATTCCCAAATGGTCACACTGCCCCTCATTCCCTCCGAATATAGGGAAACCTTAGTCCCCCAAAAAGCTCAGTTTGAAAATGATGTTTCTAAGACCATACTATTGACTGAGAGACCAAAAATGTATCTGAATATAAAATGATACGTAATTGACTAATTAAGTTGTCATTATCTTTAGAACTTCAGCTTTAATCATTGGAACCATCAGTGCTTTTTTCTATAGAATTTGGACAGTAACTGTCTTAAACTGTAAAAAGGCAACAAATGTTGCAAATCAAGAAAATAGTTCTTTATTATAAATGTAATTCATTCTTATTCAATTAAAATTCATTTACTATTTATTATATACATGAAAATATGCTGATTGCTGTGTGCAATAGCAGAAATGAATAAAATACCACTCTACTCTTAAGAAGTTTAATGGTATTCCTTATTTGTTAAAACCAGTCTTGTCCATATTGGGTATAACAAATCACAGCCATCCTGTTTTGCAGGAGATATATGAGTTTGCCAAAGTTATGATTCAAGATATGACACTAAGTGTTCCTGCTAAAAAGGAAGAATAACCTAGCTATTTATCCTGCCCCATTAGCCTTAGAAACATTAGTTTTGTTTTCTTGTTTTATATTGTCATTATTTCAAATGCATATTAACCAGAAAGGAAAATAAGTTTTTTCCACTGGACCTATTAGCATCCATTAACACTGCACTATATTTTTAAATGTGTTTCCATCTTCATCTGAGAAAACCTAGGCAACATTAAAAGGATAATAATTGCTAAGAACTTTGTATATTGCAATCACTTTATCTGCGTTAACTCATTAAATCTCATTAGAACTCTATGAGGTATCAGTTATAACTCAATTTAACAGATCAGAAAACCGACTAGGATGTAAGCACTATGATGATAGGAAGTTTGGTCTGTTTTGTTTGCTGTTGTATTCTCAGTACCCAGCACAATGCCTAACGCGTAATAAATATTTGTGGAATGTGTGAATGAATGGACATGAGTATAAGATCATTAACTTACTGCAGAACCTAGATGTGAAGTTTGTTGACTTCATGATACTCTCTGTTATACAATATTACATCCTATATAGATGTTAAGTGTTTTTCGGAAGCAGAGAGTTTAAAGCCTGAAGACCCTGATCAGTGTAAAAAAATATGAAGGCACCACAAGATTGAGTTAAACTACTGAGTTCCCGTAGTCTCCTCAGCTACACATAAAACTACACATAAAAAACACATATATGCAACAAAAACCACCTGATTTCAAATGTCTGTACATTTTTATTTCCATATGGTAACTTTATGTTCTTCAGAAATATTTGGTAAGAGAGCTTAAAGTCCATGGGAGAAGCATATAAATAAAAATCTCCAGCTTTCATAGAGTTCTGAAAGTGATATCATCTACTGCTTTTAGAAATCAGTTATTATAATTATTTGACTGATTTTCAGTTGGGTGATGGAGTGCATTCTCAACAATATAGTGTTAACAGTTAGCACTTGTTGAGTCATTATATATTTTCTAAACACATACGTCATCTTGTTTAATCAAATGCAGCAGACCTATAAGGTAGGTAATATTATCCCTATTGTATGGACATTGTATGGATGAAGTAATTGAGGCACAACAAATTAGGTAATTCGTTTGAGATCACATGGCTAGTGCATGGCAAAATTAAGGTATGACTGTGAACTCTATGTTTTAAGACTGCTGCCTTTCAGAAACTTTTATTATTTCTATAAATCTTAGCTTAAATTTAAATTTATTTAGATTTTTTAAATATTAAAATAGCTCTCAACTAAAGTACATGGCCAAAATTTAAAATTTTGATGAAGCCATCTGCTTTTATGGGATGACCTAAAATTTTGAAATGGAACATTTTCATGAGAGATGATTATTTTACTTAAATATTTAGAATCATTAATTTTTTTGGTTTAAAGTGAACTGACAGTCCCTTTCTCTCCTTGTGCAACTGAGAAATAGAAATTCCATTATTTGTCAAATACAAGTTTTTACTAATAAGGGCATATGCCAGAGATAAGATGGATTGATACCAAAGATTTGAAAATAAGACAATCATCAGACAAGTGTTTTTAACCCAAATTGAAGTTCAGATTTAATAAAAAACAAACAAAAAACCTTGGCTTCTTGAAAATGCATATTTAATGCTGGAGGTGCCATTTTTTTTTAACTTATCAAATAATGTTTTGGGGGTTAATTAGAGCATTTCATAGATAGCTTCTGATGATATTTTAAATAATAATTCATACAGAAAAATTTTAACCAGTAATTCAGGCATATAGATTTTAAGTTTTTATATTTATAAGAGCACATTTTTTCCCCTTTTTCTCCCATTGTTTTCTCTCTCCTTCTCTTCTCTCTCTTTTCCTTTCTTCTTTTACCTTTATTTTAGTATACTGTACATATTACTTTCCAGCTGCTTTTCATTTATAAATATATCATGACTGTTTTTCCAGTCAATTTGTTTGGATAGTTGGCATTTATCTAATGACTCTACAATAGCCCACAAAATGGACACACCATAATTAAACATGAATCAGTAGCCGTTTGGGTCATTGCCTTTATCATGATATTAAAATGTTGAAATAAATATTCTTGTACAAGTATCCATACATTATTTTCTTCTTCTTCTTCTTCTTCTTCTTCTTCTTCTTCTTCTTCTTCTTTTATTATTATTATTATTATTATTATTATTATTATTAAGGAAGCAGATTCTGAAAATAATATGGACATTTAAATAAGTAATGGATCTTGAGTAATTATTTCCTAAATTTTATATTTTCACTTTTCCAGAAGTGTAAAAAGGAGGCTTTTCCCTGCAACCTAAGATGGAATGCTACTAATAATCTATCAGGTGTTTGCCAATCTGATGTGTTATAAATGCAGTATTATTGAATTTAATAGCCACAAGGTTGTTGATCATCTTGTCATAGATTTATTAACCACGTGGACTTCATCCTTTTCGAAATTTTTCAGCTTCATGGTCTTTGGAAGGCATTATTAATGGTCACAGTTTATCTACTTTTCCTCTAATTCTGGGTCAACAGAGAATTATATTTTACTGTCCTCTTGAAGTGAAGTGTGGCCATGTGATGACTAAAATATAAATAAAAATTCACTCCCAGGCCAGAGCTTTGATTATATTGGTGTTTTCTCTCTCAAAAGGAACAAGAGACAATATCTTCCAGGTAGTAGAGCTACAAATTGATGTTGTTTCCTTCGGTTTGTGTTCCTGAGGGAGTATGGAGCGTAGAGGTCCCCACTGCACCCCATCTCCCCAGCTATATGGCACAAGTAGCATGAGCATGAGATGCCTGCGTGGCTAGTTGGTTAAGCCTCTGACCCTTGGTTTCTGCACGGGTCATCATCTCAGGGTGGCGAGATCCAGTACCTGCTTGAGTTTCTCGCTCTCTCTGCCCCTCCCCCCACTTGCACCTGTGTGTGCTCTCTCTCTCTTGAATAGATAAATAAATCTTTAAAAAAAATAAGTAGCATGAGAAAAATATAAACTTTATTTCATTAAGCCTCTAGAATCTCTTGGTTAATTTGTTAGTGCAGCATAACCTAGTATATCCTGATGGATATACAAATTAAGTTAGCCCATTCTTGCTTAGCCTTTGTACTCATAACAAGTTGTTAGCATTTTGGGTACATAAGGGGTATATCCCTTAGTTTGTTCATACACTGCAAAATTTTTCTTTTGGTTTTTTGATTCTATGAAATTGAAATAATACCAGGTTTTTGCTTTCTTTGTTCTAATCAAATTTATCATTCTTTTTATTTATTGTATTTCTACTTATATATGTATTGTTCATCTTTTACATATTTTATAAATAATATATATTTTATAAATAGTATATATTTAAATACTTTATAAATAATATTTATTAAATATAAACATATTTAATATAACATAAATACAATATTTTATTAAATTTCCTATATATGGTATATATAACAACTATCTATCTATCTATCTATATAACATTTCAAACTTTAATTCATCTGGAATTTATTTATGTATTTTGATTGAGTGTTTTCTTTTAGATGTAAAGACAGTATTGCCCACAATGTTATTAATTAGCTCATCATTTTCCCACAGAATTGAAATGTCATGTTTATCACATAAAAGGTTTTTATATGCACCTGGATGGATTTGGCTATTTTTTTTCTGCCCAAACCAGAATGCATCAATTTCACTAGTTTTAAGGTTTTCTTTTTAAAATATCTTGTGGGAACAGCTTCCCGCTACAATTTTTCTATTTCAAATTTCCATGACAATTCTTGTACACTTCCACCAAAAAATAATTTTGCTGAATTATTTATGCATTTTTATTAGAATTGCATCAATTTTATATATTGCTTTGGTCTATATTAACATAATTATGTAATGTTTTCTCATCATCCTTTGTCTTATAATTTTTTTTTTTTTAGAGCAGTCTCTTTTTCATTCATGATAGCTTTATTTCTAACTAGTTCCTACTTTTTTGGTGGATTGCAGTAGGATTTATAAGTGATTAGAAAGAACTATTTTTTATTTTTATTTTATTTCTATTATAAAGAATAGTTGATTTTTGTATATCTGTGTTGTGTTTAGCCATATTATTTAATGCTTATTAATTTTAATTCTTTGATAATTAGACATTATAACAGTGGGAAGGCATTTATTAGCAAATTATAGAAAACCCAACTAATACTGTCTTAAATATGGGTTTATTATTCTCACCTGACATATCTGGAGAAGAGTAGATGCTGATGTTGGATGATTGCTTTACATTGCTATTTGAGACTCAAGTGCTTCCCTTCATTCCCTCCAGGTTCCTTAGCATATCTGTGTTTATCCCCAAAGTTGTAACAATGTTGTTGCCACAGGTCTATTGTAGGAACAGACTATAATTCCCAGAACTGTATTAAATTATAGCAATGAGATCTAGCATTTCTGTCCAGTTCTTTTGACGAAAATGACTTTGCTGTTTCAACATTTGACGTGATATTTGTCACAGATGTGTGGACAAGAGTCTTTTTACCAAATCTACGTAATTCCTTCTCAGTCCTATTTTATTCTGAGATTTATTAAGAATAGCTGATAAAGTCACTTCTCTCCATTCACTGACAAAAGTGCATATTTAACCATGTGACTCCTTAAACTGTGTTCATAGGCTTCCTGATGCTGGGATAAACTTCTATTCCTGCTTAAAATATTCTTGAACATAGTTTCTGATCTTTTAATACACTCTCAGATTCAATTTACTAGTAATTTGATTACAACCTTTGCATCTAATCAAATGCATGAATTAGACTATAATTTTTTTTTTTTTTTTGTGCTAGTTTTATTATTATGGCAGTTTCACAGACTGTGTCAGGGAGTTTCTCAGTGCTTTTAAGTAGCCTGAATAACATAGGTTTGAGAGTAAGAGAGAACTTAACTATAAAATCATTTGGACATTTTTTACTTAAAGGTAAATATTTAACACATTTTTTGGTTATAACTCTTCATATCTCTTTTTGGATTAAGGTTGTTTTTATATTTTGTTTTAGACTATTTTCTAAGTTATAAAATATATACTAATTTCAAAATATATTGACATTTCATATGTACTTTATTTAAAAAACAAACAGCTTTTTCTAGTATATATTAATTCTAAGGAGTAGATTTTTTTCTCTCTCTTTGTCTGAATCTGCTTTTCTGCTTGCCGAGCCAACCCTTACACTTTTTAACTACTAACGGAGCTACTGTAGGCTTCAATGAACCTTATCTCTTCCAATTCTGTATAGCGCTATAGGTTTGGGCTGAACTAATCAAAATTCCCTTTGATACGGTTATCAGCCCAGGATTCGGGGCAATTGACATAGATTCTGGGTGAAAGGAAATCTCTTTTCTGAGATTGTAAACTCTAAGGATCATTTAACTTGTGCTAGTGGGGGCCAACTTTTGTTACCGTTTATCAGTAACTTGCCAATAGAGACAAGGCAGGATCAACAAATGGAAAGAATGAAAAACAGTATTTTGAACATAATTGAAACTCCTAACCACCAGAAGGGAACACTAGACCTTGATTTATCCATTCATATTAAGACTATAAACTTCTCCTTGTTTAAGCCATGACTAGTTCATTTTCTATCACTTACAACTAAATGAGCCCTGATTAACACACTGTCATTTCTTTGCTATTTATAATTCTTTCAACATACAAAGAGGGGAAGATCTATATTACGATTCAGTGCTTTCAGAATTAAATATATTTCTTCATTTTTACAACATATTAGCTTAGAAAACATTATGGATGGGTCTAAGAGAGTGTCTACTCATAGAAAGTAATATTTGAATAAATATTCAATATGTTCTTCGCTTTTTTAGGGGAAAAGAAACAAAAAAATATAAATATTAGAGTTTTGTAATAACCTTCTACCAACAGTATGTGTCCATAATGGGCAAAATTCTTCATTAATCCTAGTGTCTGTGCCTTCACGCCGTTATTTATGAACTAAATTTTGGTCCCAGTTTGCTTTGTCCTCAAATCATTAGAACAATCATGAGATTGATTGCAATGATTGAAAGTAGTGCCAATTCTTTGGTTTTGACATGATTAATTTGGCACTGAGATATATCTTGCTTAGCTATCACTGAAATAATTTTATGGGAATAATGGAAAAAATTATGTAAAATATTTTTGATTCTTTTTGTATTAAAGTATAATCTATGTACAATGTTATATTAGTTTCAGGTGTAGAACATATTGATTTGGGAATTCTGCACATTGCTCAATGCCCAAAGTAAGTGTAGTCACCATTTGTGACTATTACCATCTGTTATTACAATATTATGGACTATATTCCCTAGGATGTACTTTTTATTTCTGTGACTTATTTATTTTATAACTGGAATTTTATACCTCTTACTCCCCTCTGTTTAGCCATCCCCCACCCACTTTCCCTCTGGCAACCAGTAGTTCTCTGTATTTAAAAGTCTGTTTTCTGTTTGTTCGTAGGTTTTGTTTGGTTTTAGATTATACATATAAGTGAAATCATATGGTATTTGTCTTTCTCTCTCTGACTGATTTCACTTAGCATAATACCCTCTAGTTCCATCTGTGTTGTCACAAGTGGCAAGACCTCATCCACTCTTGTGATATATTCCACTGTGTGTGTATATATAGACATCTTATATTCATTCTTCTATTGATGGGCCCTTGATTTGGGTTGTCTGTTATAAATAATGCTTCAATAAATGTAAGAGTGCATTATTATTTCTTGTCTTTTTGATACTAGCCGTTCTGATTGATGTGAGATGATATTTCTTTCTTATTTTTTATTAGGCTCCCCCTAACTGAATTTAATTAGGCTCCACTCCCAGCATGGAGCCCATTGCAGGGTTTGAACTCATGACCCTGAGATCAAGACCTGAACTGAGCTCAAGAGTTGGACGCTTAACCGACTGAACCATCTAAGTGCCCCTAGTGTGAGATGATATTTCTTTGTGATTTTGATTTGCATTTTCTTGATGATTAGTGATGTTGAATATCTTCTTATGTGTCTGTTGACCATCTGTATATCTTCCTTGGGGAAAAAAAAAATGTCTATTTAGGCCCTCTACCATTTTTTAATGGGATTACTTTTTCTTTTTCTTTTTTCTTTTCTTTTCTCTGCATTTCTTTTTTCCTCTTTTCTTTTCTTTCTTTTTTCCTTTTCCTTTTTTTTGTTTTGTTTTCTTTTGGTGTTGAATTTATAAGTTTATATATTTTGGATATTAACCCCTTATCAAATATATCACTTGCAAATATCTTCTCCCATTGAGTAGGTTGCCTTTTTGTTTTGTTGATGATTTTATTTGCTGTGCAAAACCTTTTTATTTTTGGTGTACTCCCAGTAGTTTATTTTTGCCTTTGTTTCCTTTGCCTGAAGAGACATATTCATAAATACGTTGCTAAGGCCAATGTTCAAGAGATTACTACTGTGTTTGCTTTTAGGAGTTTTATGGTCTCAGGTCTCAAATTTAGGTCTTTAATTCATTTTGAATTTATTTTTGTGTATTGTATAGGAAAGTGGTCCAATTTCAGTCTTTTGCATGTAGCTGCTCCAGTTTTCCCAGCACCATTTATTAAAAAAACAAAACAAAACTCTCTTTCCCCATTGTATAATCTTGCCTCTTTGTCATAGATTAGTTGACCATCTAAGTGTGGCTTTATTTGTGGACTGTCTATACTGTTCCATTGATCTATGTGTCTATTTTTGTGCCAGTACCATACTGTTTTGATGACTATAGCTTTGTAATATACCTTGAAACCTGGGTTTGTGATATCTCCAGTTTTGGTTTTTTTTCAAGATTGCTTTGGCTATTTGAGATCTTTTATATAAATAGGTATAAAAAATAGAATTGAAACAATTGGATAGTCACATGCCAAAATAAAAACCTTTAACCCTTATCGTATACAATATGCAAAAATTAACTTGAAATGGATTATAGACCTAAATATAAAAGCTAAACCTATAAAACTTTTGGAAGAAAACATAGAAATAAAGCATAGTTACCTTAATTTAGGGTTAATGTTCTTAGAAGACCAAAAGCATGTTATATGTTACAGATTAAATATTTATGTCCTCACAAAATTAAATGCTTAAAGCCTGACCCCAGTATGATGGTATTTGAAGATGAGGCTTTAGGGAGGTAATTAGGTTGAGAAGAGTTCATGAGGGTGAGACCTTCATGATGAGATTAATGTTCTTATAAGAAGAGAAACTGGACAGCCTACTCTTTCCTTCCGAGCGCTTGCACTGAGAAAAGTCCTAGTGAGCACACAGAGAGAAGAAGGCAGCTGTCTGTAAGCTAGGATGAGACTCCACAGCAGCACCTGACTATGCTGGTACCCTGATCTTGGAATCTCAATCGCTGAAACTGCAAGAAAGACATTTCTGTTGTTTAAGTCACCCAGTTTATGGTATTTTATAATAGCACCCCAAACCGAGAAGACATTAAAGAAGAAAATAATTGATAAATTGGACTTCATCAAAATTAAAAACATTTGGTCATTAAAAGGAACTGTTTAAAAAAATGAAATCAAACTACAGACTGGAAAGAAATCTTGCAAATATATGTCTGTAGAAGGAACCTGCTCCAGAATATATAATGAATCCTAAGAATTCAGTAATAGAAGAATCCAATTTAAAATGAGTTTAAAAATCTGACCAGACACTTGACGAAAGAAGACATACATATGGCTAAAAAGTATGGCAAACTACTGGGTATTTATCCCAAAGATACAGACGTAGTGAAGAGAAGGGCCATATGCACCCCAATGTTCATAGCAGCAATGTCCACAATAGCTAAATCGTGGAAGGAGGCGAGATGCCCTTCAACAGATGACTGGATTAAGAAGTTGTGGTCCATATATACAATGGAATATTACTCAGCTATCAGAAAGAACGAGTTCTCAACATTTGCTACAACATGGACAGCACTGGAGGAGATAATGCTAAGTGAAATAAGTCAAGCAGAGAAAGACAACTATCATATGATTTCTCTCATCTATGGAACATAAGAACTAGGATGATCAGTAGGGGAAGAAAGGGATAAAGAAAGGGGGGGGTAATCAGAAGGGGGAATGAAACATGAGAGACTATGGACTATGAGAAACAAACTGAGGACTTCAGAGGGGAGGGGGGTGGGGGAATGGGATAGACCGGTGATGGGTAGTAAGGAGGGCACGTATTGCATGGTGCACTGGGTGTTATACACAACTAATGAATCATCGAGCCTTACATCGGAAACCGGGGATGTACTGTATGGTGACTAACATAATATAATAAAAAATCATTAAAAAAAATAAAAAATAAAAAATAAACAAGAAAAAAAAAAAAGAAAGAAAGGGGAAAAAAAAAAAGTATGGCAAAAATGCTCACCATCACTGTTATTAAGGCTCTGCAAATTAAAACCATGAGATACCACTGTATGCCCACTAGAATGGTGAAGATTAAAAAGTATTGCCTTTCAGAAAGTGGCACAGCAGGACTTCTCAGATACACTGTTGGTGTAAAGATAAAATAGTATAACCACTTTTGAAAATATTTTGCAAATTTCTTTTTTTTAATTTAAATTCAGTTAACCAACATATAATACATTAGTTTTTGATGTAGTGTTCAGTGATTCATTAGTTGCGTGTAACACCCAGTGCTCATCAGATCATGTGCAAGTTTCTTAAACACGTGCCTAACATACAATTCCACTATTTCACTCCTAGACATTTTTCCAGTAGAAAGGAAAGCAAATGTCTGTATAAAGACTTGTACAAGAAATATACATAGCAGATTTGTTTAAAATCTCCACAAACTGGGAACAAGCTAAATGTCCATCCATAGGTGAGTATATAGAGAAAATGGTTTATATCCCCATAATGGAATACTACTTATCAATAAAAAAGCAAAAACTATTAATACATGCAACAGTATGGATGAAAATCAAAATCATTACACTCATCAAAAGAAAAATGTCAAACAAGAAAACATGTCTTGCATGAATCTACTTATATAAAATTCTAGAAAATGCTAACTGAAATTCATAGTAATAGAAGGCAGATTGTTTTTTGGGTATTGAAATAAAAGGAAGGATGGCTTGCTAAGGGTGGGTGATAGATATGATTACCTTCTGGGGCTGATAGATATATTCATTGCCTTGACTATAGTGTTGGTTTCACAGATATACACATAGTCTTAAAATTCATCAAACTGCACCTTTTACATATGGGCAATTTATTGTTTATCAGTTGTACCTTAGTGAAAGTGTAAACAAATTTCTATGTTAAAATTATCAAGTAATGTTTCAAAATGAACACTAATGTAAAAAATATTATTTTTTATGTTATTTTGAGAAAGATAGGAAAAAATTTTGAGTGAAAGGTTTCAACAATTTTTTCAAGTTTTATTAAATTCCAGTTAGTTAACATACAGAATAATATTAGTTTCAGGTGTAAAATTTAGTGATTCCTCACTTAGATCAACAACTTTTTACAAGAAAGCAGAAACAACGTTTTATTCAAAATTATTTTAAGAATAATCTCAGAATTTATTTTTTTAAGTGCTGAGGTGGTTATACTTTGCAGCATTTAAATTTTTTTGTAGGTTACATTTATTACAAGCAACTGTGTCAGTGATATAATAGAGATTATGAAAACAAAAATTTATACCTAAGCAACAAATGAAGTGCCTTACAGTTGCATTCATTTTTTCCATTGTTCTTTAAAAAATACTCTTAGGCTTATGCAAAGTGGTACACAGTAAAAGTTCACCATAATAAACCCCTTGTTTCTCAATCCTGGGAGTACATGCCTAAGAAAATTTGACTTGTTCTTGTAAGAAACCGAGGCTTATTGAAACTGGAAACCTCTTTCTTTGTCTCCAATTATATGAGCTTTTTAAAATTTTTTGCTCCATTTATATGAATTTTTTCATCTCTTTATTAGGATATTTCTCTATAAGTCACCATTTGTAGGATCCCAAAATTTAGCCTTGCTGTATTTCTGATTAGAGTTGGTTAAAAAAGGAGTCTTCATCAAAATATATTTATATAATGGAGACATAATAGCTGGTAAAAGAATTAATTGTGTGTGCACATTTTTGTGCATTTAGTCAGTACAGTTAAACAGAGATCCTTCGCAATCCATTAGTGCACCCCACAGTACTGACCACAATTCAAATGAATAGCTCAACAAATAAATCAAATTGTAATCTGCGAAAAAGCTCATTGAGATTAGTGTAAAGCCAAAATGTTTTCAAAATGAAAGAATTACGATATTACTCATACTTGATTTGCAAATTCTTAATTCTAAAAATATGTTTTAAAGCAAAAAACTAATAATAATAAATAAAGATCTTTCAAGACTTTTTTTGGGAATTTATGCATCTCCTAAATCTTTCCATGTATTTTTTAGATTTCTAGTGCTAGAAAATCAAATTAATGAAATAAAATTATATAAAGCATAGGTATATCATTGATTCATTTTACAAATATTTTCTATTTATCCATAACCTGTCTTTTAACTCAACTGAATTCAACTTAATGAGATCAAAACCATCTATAGAATATACTGAGATGATGACTTAATATTCTCTTTAAAAAGCATACTGTGAATAATTTAAAAACAATGTTTAATTATATTGAAAATAAAACAAGTTTCTAGTTTCTTAGGAAATAATTTGTGATATATTAACATAATATTAGTGTATTACAGAGTTATATTTCAATGTTTATACAAATAAGTTGGAGTTTAAATGTATTCATGTAAATAACTATTTTCCTCCAGGGCATGTCCTGTGCATCACTGATTCAATATTTGCTGAAAGGACAGTTTCCATATCTGTAAAACAAAGATTGGACTAACTCATCCCTGCATTTCTTTTGAGTTCTAACGTTCTCTTATTTGATAAATTAAATATTGATATATTCATTGTAATGTTCAAGAAGATTATACTTGATATCTATTCACTGTAGTAACTAATATACCATAAGTGGGATGTTCTTTGTGTAAATTCTGAGATAAATCTCTCCCTCAGAATTTAATCCAGAATTAATACCTTATTATCAGTTCCGTCAACACAACCAGTGAGCATCCTTGAGTTTTCCCATTACTATGTCTTTTGAGATATCTCTTCTTTTTACATCATTTTTACTTTCTTTGTTGAAATCTCATAACCTGTAAAAAGTGGTTTCTCTTTCCTAAAAAAAATTACAAAGTCACACCTATTTTGTGTGGGATTTTCATGATAACATTTCAATCTGCCTCTCAGAATAACAGCTTTTAAGCATGACTCATGAAAACTTTTATATTAAAATAAAATTTATACTTTTTGTTCTTACTATTTATTAGCTTAAATGATTTTTAAATTTTAATTTACATTCAATACATCAAGTTCCTTTACAAAACTGCTGCTCCGAAAATATTAAATTTGACTTTGTTTATCCCTAAATGCTATGGGAACTTTGTTTCTACACCCCCAGAAAGAGAATGAGTGGCAGAAGAACAGTAAAAGTAATGTCAATTTTAAAATATTCATGGAGTTTCAACTATGTGCCAGGCATTGTGGAGAGGACATGGTACATAGCAAGAAATAAGAGACTTAGTCACTGATTTCAGTCTAGTGGGACAAAGACTGACACTTAACAAAAAAAATTGCAAATGTGGTAAGTGCCAAGAATGAAAAACAGAATGTGCTTTTTGAGACAAAGCACTTAATGTAGGCCTCAAGGAAAAGAAGGAGGAGGTTAACTTGGACTGAGACCTGAGGCTGAATTAGGAGTTAGTTACTAAGGCTGGAAAGCTGGGGAATATGACCAGTATGTGAAGATGATAAGTTCCTTTTGAGGAGCAGATAAAATTCCAAGATGTAGGGCAAGAATGGAGAGAAAGGGACCTAGGGAGTAGTCCTAGAAGAAGCTGGACATGTAGGAAGAGCAGGTCATGCTTTTGCGCAGGAGCCATTGATGAATCTGTTTTCCCCATGGAAGCAAACAATCACTCCACCAGCTTCCAAGTAAGCAGCTTTCTCAGTTTTTCTTTTAGGACAAGGACTGGAATTTATTTATTTTTTAAAATTGAATCATAGTGGCACCTGGGGGGCTCAGTTGGTTAAGCATCTGCCTTCAGGTCAGGTCATGATTTTAGGGGCCTGGTATCGAGCCCCATGTAGGGCTCCCTGCTCATCAGAGAAGCTGCTTCTCCCTCTGCCTCTGCTCCTCCCCCTGCTTATGCTTGCTCTCTCCCTCTCAAATAAATAAAATAAAATAAAAATTGAATTGTAGAACATTCCAATTGAAAGAGACTTTTGAAGTATTGGAACAAATATACTTATTTCTTCTAATTTAAGAAAATTGAGGCCCAGAAAGATTGATTTTTCTCATTGTTATTTTATGGAGTACCTGGACCCAAAGTGAAACCGTGAGGTATTGCTTTTGATAGGGTCACTTTCCATTGTACTGCATTACTTCACACTTCATTTCTCCATAGATCCAAGATATATATAGTTGACTGACTCATTGGCAAATGCAGTTTTATGGTTGTACAAGACCTTTATCAAATAATCTGTTATCATCACAATTTCTGATGAAAATAATCAACGCCAATAATCATTTAGTTTTAAATGTGGTATATTAGTGATAATTGATGATATCCACCTTAATTAGAAAATACATTGTAAATCATAGTGAAGAATCAATGCAAGTAGAAGAAACATTGGAGGCTAAGATGTCGTTTCTTATCTGTTATAAGCAGAAGGTAAGATATGAGATATGTGAGGTATTTAGGTTTTCAGAACTTGATTTTTAATGGAACAGGAGAACAAAGTTTTTCTTCATTTGATTAAATAAAACCCCAATGTTATTTTTATCTTAACTGAGAATTCGTGATAGGTTTTGTTCAGAATTTTGGAATAGGGCCAATCTGACTATGTGCAAAGAGGTACATGTTTTTATAAATGACTTGTTTTTTAACTGTGGTATTGTATCATTTGATGGACACAATGGTAGTGCTACCCACCCCCAAACTCATTAGTTTAAACAACAATCATTTATGTTCACAATGTATATATGCCAGGCATAGGCTGATCTAGGCTGAGTTTCACTCTATGCATCATTCATTTTTCTGGGACCAGTGAACTAGCCCAGATATGGTCTTTTGACAATTTCAGAAGTGCATAGAATAAAAATTCAACCATACAGACATTTTTAAAACTCTGCTCTCATCTTGTTTGTTAAAGTCCATTGACCAATCAAATCACATTGACAAGCCCAGATTTAAGAATCAGGTAAGTAGATTCTGCCCCCCTTTCCTCTCCACACCCCCCCCAAAAGTGGGGAAGAGAGTGGTAATTTTTAAACAATCTAATTTTCCACAAGCAGAGCCCTCATATTAATGAAAAGTATTGGTTCAACTACTACTGAAGTCAATGTTTAGATAGATGATAGATAGATAGATAGATAGATAGATAGATAGATAGATAGATAGAGCTATCTATCTTCTGCCCTCAAGAAGACAGGCTAGTTTGGAATAAAATCACATAATCAAACTGTTGTAGTGATCTAAACAAGATGATGTAGTACTAGCCTGAGTAGATGACGTCTAAAAGGATAAGGAAAAGAGGAAGCGAGTATTAGAGTTCTCTCCGAAAAAAAAAGAGAAGACACAACTTGGTAACAATAAATACGATACAGTAAGAAAATATATATAGAGATGGGAATGTTCATAGTAGTCAAAACCTGCAGTATTTTTTGGCCAGAAAACATTATTTCAATGCTACTGTATATGTCCTTCCTCATTGTAAATATCAAGAATGTTTACAGAATTTAAATATTTAACTCCCACAGCATATTCATTTCATGTAGAGTTTTAACAATAACATAAGAGGAATTGGAACATCCATAAAAAATTTTAATGAAGCTTTCCACGGAAAGAAACAATAGAAATATTTTGGCAAAATATACCAACTGAAAGTTGATCATGGGGGCATTTCCCACATTTAATAATAGGGTGGTATCATTCAAGTGTTAAGAACATGGACTTCAGTGACCCATGGCATGTGTATTCAGCTCTGTTACTTGCTTACTGGAGACACTGGACAAGTATCTTAAGCTTTTGATGTCTCAGTTTTCTCATCTATAAATGAGAAAAATCATAGTTATAACCTTACTAGAATATTGTGAGAATTAATGAGAGAATGCATTTAAAGGCTTAACAAGTCATATTTCTGCTATTATTTTTACATAGCTTACATACCTATTATGTAGTTGCATACAATTTTGCATTATATTAAGATTTTATTTCACAATATGTGAATTATTCAAACACATTTCTGTCATATTCTGGGAAGTGCAACTTATATTTACTTCGTCTTCAAATAAATTGAATGTAGAAGAATATTTTAATGTGAACAAGTAGAATTTGAAATTAAAAACACATTACCACCCACATTAGCACCCCCTAAAATTATATACTTTTGTATAAATCTAACAAAATCTATACAATATCTATATGAGGACACACACCTTACATATTTCACAAAAATTAACTCAAAATGGATCATAGACCTAATGTAAAATTCAGAACTTCTGGAAGATAACAGGAGAAACTTTAGGTACTTTGAGTATGGCAATGATTTTTTGGATCCAACGCCAAAGGCACAATCCATCAAAAGAGTAATTGATGAGCTGAACTTTATTAAAATTAAAAATCTCTGCTTTGTAAAAAACAATGTAAAGAAAATGAGAAGATGACCTAAAGAATGGTAGGAAACATTTGCAAAAAAAACCACACCTGATAAAGGACTCTTACTCAAAATATACAAGGTATTCCTAAAACACAACAATAAGAAAATGAACATCTCAATTTAAAAATAGGTAAAAGATTTGAACAGACACCTCACCAGAAAAAATACATAGAAGGAAAATAAGCATATGTGGTCAGGGAATTGTATTAAAACAACCACTACACACCTGTCAACATGACTGAAGTCCAAAACACAACACCAAACACTGGTGAGGATGTGGAGCAACAGGAACCCTTGTTAATTGTTGGTGGGAATGCAAAATGGTACAGCCATTTTGGAAGACATCTGGCAGTTTCTTACAAAACTGAACATATTCATATTATATAATGCATCAATCATACTCTTTAGTATTTAACCAAATGAATTGAGAACTTATGTCCACATAAATACTGCACATGTATATTTATAGTGACTTTATAATTACCAAAACTTTCAGCAACCAAGATGTTCTTCAATAGATGAATAGATAGATAATCTGTGATATATCCAGACAATGGAATATTATTCAGTGCTAAAAAGAAATGAGTTATCAAGCCACAGAAAGACACAGAGGAAACTTACATGCATATTGGTTAAGTGAAAGAAGCCAATCTAAAAAGGCAAGCTACTGTGTGATTCCAACTATATATGAGATACTGGGAAAGGCAAAACGTGGATACAGTGAAAAGATGGGTGGCTGCCAGGAGTTAGGAACAGGTTGGGATGAATAGGAAGAATGCAGAGGATTTTAAGGGCAGTAAATCTATTCTGTATGGTATTACAATGGTGAGTATATGTCATTATACACTTGTCAAGACCCATAGAATGTGCAACAACAAGAGTAAATTAACACCAATGTAAATTAAAGATTTTGGATGATGTGTCTGTAATTTTTAATTGTAATACATGTATCATTGTGTTGCAGGATGCCAGTAGTGAGGGAGGCTGTGTGTGTGTGTGTGTGTGTGTGTGTGTGTGTGTGTGTGTGTGTGTGGTGGCGGAGGGTATAAGGGAACTCTCTGTATTTTCTGCTTGATTTTGCTGTCAACTAAAAACTTCTCCAAAAAATAAAAATTATTTTTTAATTTTAAATTTAAAATAGAACCTAATATCACTCCCAAAGATACCTAAAATATTTGTAAAATGATAGTATTTTGTATTAATAAAAGTTTTGAAAGCGTAAATGGTTAATCCCATTGATCTATTTAATATAGTTTTCTGATTTAGTCCACTATTCAGTTTCCATGGCTGCTTTCTAGGCTAGAAAAAATAAATGAAAGGCAGAAAGGCAGGGAGGCAGGAAGGCAGGAAGGAAAACACCAACCTTCCGAGGGCATCAGTAAGCAGCATAATCTGGCCAATACCCTGAACTGTCATTCATATTGATTGTAGCCTTCACAACATTTCAGACTACATTAAGTTTATTTCAGAGGAAAAACTTTGACTCAAATTGACTTGCAAAAACTACTCAAAATAAAAGTATTATCATTTTCTGCTTGATATATTTCTGGTAGCAAAAAGGAGATAGAATATTTTATCTCTCTTTTAATTCAGTTGTGAAGCCAAATATAGTGGTCACCACGTTGGGACATTTTCAGAGCACTTCCTCAAATAGAAGAAAATATATTTTCTTATGTTCCTTTGAAAAATAATAGATAACCTGGATTAAATGATCTTTTAATAAATATCTTGCTTTATACTTTTTTAAAAAATAATCATGTTGTCTATATGTGCTGCCAATTTTTATGGTTCATAAAAAACACTGTCAACAATGAATATTGATTAAGCACCAATCTGTATATGAATTTAAGATAACATTAAATGGATGTCCTGAACAGAATGAAATGACTCATACAATTACACAAATTCAACAACACATACACTGTAAAATGGAGTGTAAAATAGAAAATTACACTGGCAGCCAATATCTGTTTACATGAGGCATATTTTTTTTTTCTGTTCATGGTTTGTGTGCTGTGAAATTATGTGGTAAAGGAAATTTCATCTTCCTTCTACTTATGTAAAGAACCTGACAAAGCTTGGGAAAGTTTTCTGAATTTTTGCACATATTTAAAAAGATGTTGTGTGATCATGATATTTGCATGTCTTATGTCTTAGGACATAGCATCTCCCAATTTGGTAGGAAAAAAAAATGTATAACCTTCGACAATCTGATTCTTTGAACTTAAAAGAAGCAAATGAAAGTGGAAAAATAAAATACCAGTAAGTGTGCAAAGTCTGTTCACATACTAAATCATCAGATCCAAAGCCACAGTTATGTTTAGGGTCCTTTTCAGAACAGGTTGGAAGGTCAATAAAAATGTAGGGTGAGATTTGAAATAAATTAAATTACATTCTTATCATCAGTCTTTACACCAGTGAATCAAATAAAGATCCTTACCCAAGGGCATATTTCTCAGTCATGTTGTAGAATTAGCAGACAAAGTTACTTCTGAGGGAAGTCTAATGAAACAATATAACATTCATTGCTTTAGGACTGATGCATAATTTTTTTTTTAAAGATTTTATTTATTTATTCGACAGAGATAGAGACAGCCAGTGAGAGAGGGAACAGAAGCAGGGGGAGTGGGAGAGGAAGAAGCAGGCTCATAGCAGCAGAGCCTGATGTGGGGCTCGATCCCATAACGCCTGGATCACGCCCTGAGCCGAAGGCAGACGCTTAACCGCTGTGCCACCCAGGCGCCCCCTGATGCATAATTTTTAAAATTAATTTAAATGTTCACTAACATTCAAGAATATATAATAGGATTTTTGGTCAAGCTCACACTATCTCCAATCTGCTGCTTACAATGTGTTTTAAAACATTTTGGGAGAGATCACCTTTACATAAGCAGATAGGAGATCAAGGTCCAACAAAATGGAAAATTGCAAGACACCCTATAAAATTTGCTTTCTATAATGACATTTGGAAATTTGACCTAGCCTAGGTGATGGGATTTAGACAGCAACACAGCAAAAGTAGATGAAAACAAATAATTATGTCTTTCTGAATTGTTTAAATCCTCATTAGCTAAATCTTGGCCAATTTGAAGTTTTTATTTATAAGCTTATGATTTATTTTCCTAAGGAAAATAATTTGGTGTCAGTAATATTCTATGATTTGTATTTGGTGATTGTATAGAAAGGGGATCAGAGAGAGAAAGTGAATTAAAAAACTATTTTAATTATCCAGAAAAGAGATAAGCCCAGACCCAACATAATGGCAGTTGAGAAGACAACAGAATCTGGAGACCTTTCAAGGACAAAATTGGCCATCCCTAGAATCCAAACATGTTACGAGAGCAGAGTTGAAGTGGAGGGGATAACCAAAGATAACGTCCACCTTTCTGCTTAAGTGACTGTGTAGACAGCTGTGACATTAAGGAAATATGGCATAGGGAAGGAAGATCAGATGGGAAAGTAGGGAAATTGATTTAGGCTTGTTGCATATAACTTCATTGTAAGATATCAAATTGAAGCTGTTAATGCGCAACTGGAACTCAAGAAAGAGATCTGAGCTTTTTATTCAGGAACCTGGTTGTATAGTTTGGGAGACTAGTGGGGAGATTTGAGCACCAAGTAGTTATTTTCAGCTAAAATATGGTGATTAGAATGTATGTTAGTATGTTATGTTATAAAATAAGCTTCCACAATTCAGAGATGCGTTACACATCTGAAATAGAAACCTTTGTAGATTTGGTGGCTGTTAGGTAACTGGAAACTCAACAATGAACCCAGGTGTCCCTGAGAAAATTGTAAGACCTCAAATCAAATGCATAGATTGAGAACAATCATGAACAGAATAGACATTCTGTCAGCTATGAGAAGTAAATGTGTAATAATGGGTTTGAATGCAGATGAACTTATAGGTATGGAGTGGAGGAAAGAATTAAGAAGTATCAGTTTTCATACCTGTTGGCTTCAATTTTCTTTTAATTGGAAAATAAGTTGTGTTGAGAATGTTTACAGTAAGAGGACTAGGTCGAATGGAGGGTATGTAGCCTCACTACACCTTAGATCCAAAAGTAGCAAGAAAAACTGTCTTGCTTTCCTGGAAGTTCAATCTAAAGTCTTCCATTGTTGTTGTTGTGGTTCCTGCTGCATTCTCCTCATGTTGGCAGAAAATATGATATATTATTCTATTCATGGCTCACCGTTATTTTAATCTTAGCTTTAAATTAAAATATGAATTTCTCACAATCATTTACTTGCCAAAATTTTCCCAGTCATCTCTCAGACAAAGTTACCCTAATGCACCTTTAAAAGGACACGTGTACAATATTACAACAGTTCTTTATGTTCAAGACTGATTTTTATAGCTGTTTTCCTCAGAAAACAGCCTACATAGACATAAAATCCTATGAGTACATTTTATTACTGTGAGTTTCTTGAAAATACTGTTGCCTTACTTTGCATGTTGTTTTGGAAAAGTCTCTAACTCCTATGCCTTTGTGCACTCTTCTGACTTTTGTCCTGGAAGCCCTGAAGGATTTTATTTTGCTTTTTTGTTTGTTTTTTTTAACTTAAAGATTCATTAGAATTTGTGTCAGAGGTGACTGTACCAGATCAGCTTTCTCTGGCACTGAGTACTTCCTTTCTAGTTTAGACTTAAGGCTTCTCTTTGTTTGTTTTTGTTTTGTTTTGTTTTGTTTTGCTTTGTTTAAATTCCAGTTAGGTAACACATGGTATAATATTAGATTCAGGTGTACAATACAGTGATTCAGCACCTCCATACAACACCCAGTGCTCATCATGACAAGTGCACCCCTTAAACCCCATTACCTATTTCACCCATTCCCCCACCCCTCTCCCCTCTGGTAACCATCAGGTTGTTCCCTGTAGTTAAGAGTGTTTCATCATTTGTGTGTGTGTGTGTGTGTGTGTGTGTGTGTGTGTGTGTGTGTCTTTTTCCACTTTGCTCATTTGTTTCTTAAATTCCACATATGAGTGAGATCATATGGTATTTGTCTTTCTCTGACTGACTTATTTCACTTAATACTCTTTAGCTCCATCCAAGTTGTGGCAGATGGTAAGATTTCTTTTATCTTTGGAAATTTTCTTAAATTATACATGTGAATACTAGTTCTCTTGCACCGTTTTGATTTCCTTCTTCAAGGATACTACATTAACTTATGTTACTTACCTGTCTTCCATTTCAGTTGCTTTTTCTCTGATCCATTTTACTTTTTGTTTATTTCATTTTCATTCTCTTGGGCTTTTCTTTTTCCCACTTTTATTTAATATCCTTTGTAATTTTTTTATTTGAATCTCTCTTGTACACCTTATAATTTATCTTCACTTCTATCATAATTTTATCATTTTCTTCTGTCTCTTACCTGAGTTAAATCTTTTGTTTCATTATGATCTGTTTAATGTCCATTATATTCCTATTCACATTTCTGATGCAAGGAGATTTTATATCCCTTGTTGCTTGCTGGAGTATGTTTAATTTAGTTTGTTGGGTTTTTTTTAATTATGTTCAATTAGCCAACATATAGTACGTCATGAGTTTTTGATATAGTGTTCAGCAATTCATTAGTTGTGTATAACACCGAGTGCTCATCACATCATGTTCCCTCAATACTTGTCACCCAGGTACTCTATTCCTGCACTCCCCTTCCTTTTGTAACCCTCAGTTTGTCTCCTGGAGTCCAAAGTCTCTCATGGTTTGTCTCCCTCTCTGATTTCTTCCCATTCAGTTTTCCCTCTCTTCCCCTGTGGTCCTCTGTGCTATTCCTTATATTCCATAAAGAATGAAACCATATGATAATTGTCTTTCTCTGCTTGACTTATTTCACTTAGCATAATACCCTCCAGTTCCATCCATGTTGATTCAAATGGCAGGTATTCATCCTTTCTGAAGGCTGAGTAATATTCCATTATGTATATGAACCACATCTTTATCTATTCATTTGTTGAAGGACAAACTCCAGGATGTTTTTAGGTGAAAGTTTTTAGCATCAGAAATGTTGACTCCCATTTCTAATTTATCAATGTAGTTTCATATAGATAGGCTTTTTCCTATTTCTATTCATTTTATGGACAGCATTTCTAGCCTGAGAATGCCCTCTTTTTTTCTTGTTCTTTAGAGTTTTTTTTTTTTTTATGGATTATGCTGATGAGGGGAAGAGAAGGGTTGGCATGTCTTTTGTTTTGTTTGGTTTCCTTATTTCTTTGGGATTCTTCATCCCCCCCCCCCATTTTTTTCATTATCTTCCTTCACTGCCTCATTTCCCATGAGTACTACCCTTTCAGTATATATGAGTATCTGCTTCATCATTAATGCTGAGACTGCTAATTCTAGCCCCAGACATTTTAAATCCGCTGCATTTACTTGTGAACTATGAAGTCTTTGTACTGTGTTTAGTTTTGGGACTTAGGATTTGACTCCTTTTATGGGATGATTTGCCTATGCTTTATGTCCTTTATGCCTTCTACTCCACTTTTCTCAGTCTATCTTAATATTCCCCTCCTATGCTCTATATTCAGTCATGCAAGTGGAATCTGTAGGATTTTGTTTTTCTCTATTTACAGATAAGCAGAGATGTAGTATTCTGAAGGCATAAGCTATCCATCATTTTATTTTCATCCTTGGTTATTTATTTGTTTTATAGGGGCATTATAAGAGAGGTTCAGGATCAGACAGATACCGTTTTACTCAGATATGATCATATAATCTTGATATTTAGAGTGACAGATCTCAAAATTAATTCATCAATTTGAAAATCCTAGTTCATAGGTGATAAAACAGGATACCAGAGAATGTAAATAAATTGGTTATAGTCAAATGGCTGTTTAAGGTGGAAATGACTAATTTGTGGTTTCCTTACTTTCCAGTCTTTTCCCAATAACTGTGTTCCTTCTAAAAAATAATGCAATCAATAAATTGGGCTTCTGATATTATACTTAAAAAGAGGAATGAGCAAGATTATAATTGAGTGACAAAATAATGATGGCTATTTTAGAACTGGTTAAGTGCATATTTTCAGCGCATTTTACAGTGAGTAAGACAACACCCATTGAACTTGAAATATGGTTTACTTGAAGTAGCCAAGTTTTTCTCTCTTCCTTCCTCCCTCCTTCCTTCCTTCCTTTCCTTCCTTCCTTCCTTTCCTTTCCTTTCCCTTCCTTCCTTCCTTCCTTCCTTCCTTCCTTCCTTCCTTCCTTCCTTCCTTCTTTCCTTCCTTCTTTCTTTCTTCCCCCTAAAATATATTGAAAATAGAAAGACAGATTGCTTTGTATTTCAATAATATTTGCAATAATTTGACAACTTACAAGTGCATTTCTATGCTAAGTTATAGTTAATAAAACTGTCTCCTTCACTTCACTGTTTATCTTTAATGTAGAACTTTTCCTGGTAGAAATCTAATTTTGATTCATTGTAATTCAGTTACACATGAGAATAATAGGCTTAAAATATGCATTGATTTCTAGGTTAGGTTATATATTTTTATTTTAGTCAGATGATCAACTATAGAAGACTGGGGATGCCAATTATGTGTAAATAAAAAACAAAAATGTATAAATATATATATTTATATTATGTGTGTATAGACAGATATAAGTACTTTACAACTTTATCTAAATGATTTTTTCATAATTGCAAGGAAATACCATTTTTAATATAATTTTGATTCTAGTAAAAAAATAAGTCTTTTATTTACTCTGAAAAAGCCAAATGGGAATACATTAAAAGACGACCAAAGTATCTAAGTGAAATTTCATTTAAAATTTTAATTTCTATGGTTTACCTGGGTGACTTAGTTGGTTAAGCATCTGATTTTGGCTCAGGTTGTGGTCTCAGGGTCATGAGATCAAGCCCCACCCTGGGCTCCATGCTGAACACGGATCCTACTTAAGATTCTCACTCTCCCTCTCCCTCTGCCCCTCCCCCACCACACTCTCTCTCTTCTAAAAAAATAATAAAAAATAATAAAATTTTAATTTCTGAGGTGCAATTGTGAGAAGTATTGGTCAATTATGTTTGATGAAGATTACAGATATGGAATGAATAATAAAAGCTTATAAATATGATATCCAAGTCATTCCTAATATTTCCATAATATTATAAGATCTAAAATTTAGTACCACGTTTTTAATTGATGATGGTAATTTTGAAATTTGAGGTGTAATTGCCTTTTTAAGCTTCTCTGAAAGCTTCTCTGGAAAGTGGCTAATACCAAGATTTTCATAGTACAGCAAAATGTTCTTTGTGGTCTTTGCAGTGTCTGAAAGGAAGAGTGGTGGAAGAGGAGATCACAGAGTGACTAAAGGAGAGGAGTGCTGCTTAGATCAAATGGGTCTTAATAAGGTTTGAATTATATTCAGAATTAGAAGGTCATTGCAAGATTTTGGGCAGAAGAGTGATCATGTATTTTATATTTTCTAAGGATCACTTTGGCTTGTGTGTTGAGAAAACACCTTGAGAATGCAAACATTGAAACAGGGAGAGTAGTTAAGCGGCTATTTCAAGAGTTCAGGAAAGATACTTGCAGATTGGAACAAGTGGTAACTGTGAGGAGAGGTAAAACTGTGGAAAGAGCAAGTTCAGAAACAAAAATCAAAAATTGTGTTTTACATAGAGTAGGTTTGAGATGCCCACTGATATCCAAGTAGGCATATGGAGTAGGTAGTAGGATATATGAATCAATAGCTTAGAGTAGAGGTTGCCATAGATGACACAGAATGTCAGACACTACCGAGAAATCAAGAAAGATGAAGACTGAACATTAATTAGTGATTCGGACAGATGAGTGACCTTGATAAAACATGATTGGAATGCCTTTATATGTGGTTGGTAAAAAAGGAATTAGAAGCAACATATACAGACAATTCTGTAAAAGGATAATAGCTGGAGGGAAATGTAAGACAAAGTGAGGTTTTTGTTTTTACTGGGGAAATATCTAACAAATTCTCATGCTGGTGTAAGGAATCTTGTACCATGCTACTCCAAGTAGTAGTTGATTAACTATGTTTGAGAAGTCCACCAAGAGATAATGTCTTGATGCTAGAATGCAAATCAATGCTCTGATACTTGCCCTTACAAAGCCTTACTATGAAAAAATATATTGGATGAATTAAGTAGATAATTGATTTGCATTCCGGAAAAAAGTTTTTATTTTATAGCAGATTACTAGCAGATATTCGATGAGTTTTATTTGCAGTAGCACCAAGTAGTGGAAGGGAAAAAATATTGATGCAATTGAGAAAAGGGAAAGTTTACAGAAAGTGGTAGCAGATCCCTGCTGTTGCTAGCCCAGAGGAAGTGCACTGTTCGTTAGTTTCATCAGCCTCTGCCCCCACTCAGTGTGCCATTGATTGCTTGCTAGAATCCTGGCTGATATATTTATCAAAGACATTTATTATTGCTTCCTGGGTGTCAGCCTCTCCTGTTAGATCGATTGATCTTTGTAAATCACTGAAGTTTGGTTGAAAGAAAGAATTACATGTAAATAAACAAAGTACATGTAAAACACTTGTAAAACACTAGGTTCTTACTCATGACTGCACGTTAAAATCACCTGGGTTACTTTAATAATACACCTCTTCCTCCAGATAATCTGAGTTTATTCATCTAAAGTTGGTACAAAAATTAGCATTCTTAAGTTTCCTTAGGGCGTTCTAATGTACAGCTAAGCTTGGGAACTACTTTAATAAGGACTCAGAGATATAAAAGCCTTGCTGAGTGAACCGTGAGACCTAATAATCTAGCAGAGGGAAAAAGACTTGTAAATAAATAGCTTCATTCAGTGGACATTAAACAGAAAGGTCATTTATGAGAATAATTTGAAGTGATATTATTGATAAAATTTTGTAGATGAATAAGTGGGTAATTACATGCAAATGAGTCCGACATCTATACAATTGGGCATTTAAAAAATAATAATAATAACCTTATGTATAATACAATTAATAGATATAAGCATGAATCTAGTGATTTACTTGTATTAGTTGTAATTTAAACTTCATACACACCTAATGGGGTAGGATTGTTACTACTCAGTTTTTACAGCTGAAGAAACTGTGGCACAGAGAGGTTAAGTAACTTGTACCTGAACACATAACTAGTAAATAGTCTAGTCACAATTTGGACATGAGCCATGTGGTTTTAGTGTCCATGTCTCTAACCACCTGTCTAATCTTTTCTAAGGATTTGTTGGTCATGTTTTGCCCTGACTAGATTGATGTATCATCCTCATATCTCATTTCTGTTTCATGTGGTTCACTGTCCTATTTCATATTGTTTCATACTGCTCTTATGTATGTCTGCTGCCATAAATAACCACCCTCCCTCTCCAAGAGGCTGGATGTCAAATTATTATAGTGTCATTTCTAAGACATTGTTGTCTTTTGCTGTAAACTCTTATAAGTCTAATTTGATTTTGTACTTTCAGCTCCCATTTATTCATGTATGGCTTGATAATCTCTGTTCCAATTTTTTTCTGCACATTTTCCTCTTCTTATTTTATGCTTACTTCAGGAATCTCAAAGTTTCCAATGGCAAGCAAATTATCGAAGATCATTCTACCATTTTCTGTATATTCATAGGAGCTAGGCCCTAATTAATTTTTTTTAAATCCTGACCTTCCTTAGTCTTTACAAAAGGTTTGCAAGCCAGGGCATTATTTACATTTTGCAGTTGTTTTAAAGGTTCACTAACTTGCCAAGGTCACAAATCTAGTAAGTGGTTAAGCTGGGATTTAAACCCCCCAGTTCTAATTCCAGACTTCTTAATGACTGCAGTTTGGTCTGCCGTAAGAAAGACTGATCTCCCAAGTTAGAACATAAGTTCTGTCTCTCTGGTGCTGCTTGTCCTTTTGCATTAAATTGTCCCTTGGCCATAGTAAAGTGGCCAACTATCAAAGGAAATCAGCCTTTCTACCCCTGGTGGGGCCATGGAGAGCAGCAAAAATGCTTTCTCAGGGTTTTGCTTTCACCATTTATCGTCTACCGTATATGATAGTTACATCACTAGTAAGGATGCTGATTTTTAAAAATTCGCAGCATGACCCTCATTTGTAAATTTTCCTAGGTATGAGTAGCTGAGACATTTATAGCAGCAACTGGATATTTTATGAATATATATATACACACACACCACACATATTTATACATATTTCATTATCAAAATATATAATTTACCAAATTCAAGTTCCTAGAAGATATAAAAAGAAAGACATACATATAAAAGCATAAAAGAGAAATTGATTTCTGAGCCAGGACTTAGAGCTCTACTCTCCAAATGTTGTTTCATTTGACAGTACAACTTCTGACCAAAATATACATGTATGTATGTATGTATGTATGTATGTATGTATGTATGTATTTACTGCAAGAGTACCTTTCTTCTGGACAATTTAATTGCCATTAATCTTCCCAGTGTGGAGTAATGTGGACTAAAGTCACATAAATTAATATTTTGTGTTACATTGTTTAACATTGTTTAATGTATGTGATTTTTTTTCTCTCACAGAGCAAATCTGTGTTCCTGAATCCTCCCTTCCTAGTACAGAATAGACAGAGATGAGAACTCTTCTCCAGTACAATTATTGATCATATAGAAACTTTTTCCATTGAAAGAAACTCTAAGGGGAACACCAAAGGAAATGAGAGCAGTGTCAGGAGGGCTAACTCACAGGCATAAAAGAACCAAAATACTTTAAGGGAGAGTTAAAGTGATCCACATCACTGTATAGACAAAAGAGAATGCTAGACTCTCTACTGTTTTCCACCCAAAAGTTATTAACTAGTGGCACTAGGTAAAGCTTGCAATAGTTCCTGATGTTCAGTGAACATTTGAAAAATATGTACAGACCTGTCTGATTAGAAATAAAGGACAATAAAGGAAAGATCTGAATGAACTAATAGGTTTACCAATGAGAAATTGAAATAGAAAATGGGAACAGGCAACATAGAGAAAAAGCCAGCAAATAGGTACTTACTCATAGTAAACCTTTTGTTGTGTATGTGTTTTTTTTTTTTATCTTTGGAGAACAATGTTTTTTGTTTTTAATTCCAATATAAATAGCATACAGTGTTATATTAGTTTCAGTTGTGCAGTATAGTGATTCAACAATTCCATATATTACTCAGTGCTCATCAAGATAAGTGTACCCTTAATCCACTTCACCTAGTTCACCCATCCTCCCACTCACCTCTCCTCTATTAACCATCTGTTCTCTATAATTAAGAGACTGTTGTTTGATTTGTCTCATTTTTTTCCTTTGTTCATTTGTTTTGTTTTCTTAAATTCTACATATGAGTGAAATCATATGGTATTTGTTTTCTCTAACTTATTTTGCTTAACATTATACACTCTATTCCATCTATGTTGGTGGAAATGGCAAGATTTCATTCTTTTTTACAGCTGCATAATATCATGGTAAACCCTGTGAAAATGCATACTGAGTGAAGAATGAAGAATAAATATGACAGATTGGACACATGCACTAGAAATTAGGTGAAGAAACTGCAGCCTGATGCTTTATGTGGAGAGCCAGGAAATCTCATCACATTCTGCACATCGGGTTGGAGTGGCTTATTTCTTCCTTATCCAAGAAAAAGTGTGCCCTGAATCAGGGATTTGATTAAAAATGCAGTCATATGCATTCAGCCACCTTGTGATCATACTCACCTTGGTATGATCCTGAACCCCTTACTTTTTCTCAATCCCCACATCTACTCCTTCACAAATTCCTCCTGACAGATGTTCTTTATCTAGTTCTCAGATCCATCTCCTTTTTAGTACTTTTTCAGCCAATGTCTCAGGACATTTTCATTTCTTGCCTGGACTTTTAAAACATCTTCCCATCTGGTTTTTCTGTTTTCCTCAATCCCATCCTCTCCATTGCTCAGAACAAATATTTGAAGTGTAAATCTTGCTCTGTTATCTCTCCTTCATCTTACATTTAGTGGCTACCATTATCTTTTGAGTAAAATCCAATATTAAAGGTTCTCCATGATTAGACCTTATGATCCTACCTTCCTCTTTTCCTTATTCCTCTCATTACCCATTATTTGCTATATGCATCAGTAATATTTTGTTTGTTGAGCAAGTCATGATATTTTCTATCTCTCTTCCTTGCTCATCTTCTATATGAGTTCTAGAATGTCTTTCCCTCTCATATTATTTGGAATCTTCCTGTGCTATCCCCTTGATCCAACCACAACCACTTATGCTTCCCAGAGTCTGAACTATTCTTCTGACAAATTTGTTTGCTAACCTCCTTTGTAAAGGAATTTTGCTTGTCTTTATTTTTTAAAGATTTTATTTATTTATTTGAGAGAGAGAGAGAAAGAGCACAAGAGGGGGGAAGGGCAGAGGGAGAAAAAAACACAGATGCCCCACTGAGCGCAGGGCTTGAGTCAGGGCTCTGTGCCAGGACCCTGGGATCATTACCTGCATAACCTGAGGTGAAGGCAGACGCTTAACTGACCAGCTACCCGGGCACCCCAGGAATTTTAATTTTTAAACTTCCTAAAATAAACAGCAAATATATTTAAATTGGTTGTTTTGAACATATAAAACATTTAATAAGTATGTTCAGGAGTATAACAGTACAGATCCCTCCCCCCCATAATTAAAAATAATTAATTTGGCTATATTCCACAATTTTTTTTTTTACTTCTCTCGCTATTCTTTGTTTACCATTGTTACATACTTGAACAGTTCATGTTTTCAAAAAAAAATCACCAGTGTGCAACATTGTCTGGCAAAGTATCATCTTCAAATTTATTTTAATACCTCAGACAACTACCATTACATATATCAAATGTATAGAATACTATAGTGTAGATTCAGAAGTAAGGGCAGAAGGGGCCAGTGCTAGTGTGCTTCTGCACAGCAGAAGAAGTCATCAACAAAATGAAAAGGAAACCTACTGAATGGGAGAAAATATTTGCAAATCATGTGTCTAAAAAAGGGTTAATATCTAAATATATAAAAAACTCATACAACTCAATAGGAAAAAAAATCCGATTAATCACTGGTGAGGAGATCTGAGTAGACATTTTTCCAAAGACAACATGCAGGTTGCCAACAAGTACAGAAAAAGATGCTCAACATCACTCATCATTAGGGGAATGCAAATCAAAGCCACATTGAGTTATCACTTCATACCTGTTAGAATGGCTATTATCAAAAAGACAAGAAATAACAGGTGTTGGTGCAGATATGTACAATTGGTACAACCACTATGGAAAGCAGTATGGAGCTTCCCCCCAAAATTAGAAATAGAACTACCATATGATCCAGCAATTCCACTTCTGGGTATTTATCTGAAGGAAACAGAAACAGTAACTTGAAAAGATATTTGCACACCCATGTTCATTGTTATTTACAATAGTTAAGACACAAAAGCAATCTAAGTTGTTAAGGAGGTTGTTGATCCTTGATGGATGAATGGATAAAGAAATTGTGATACACACACACCATACATACATACATGCACACACAATGGAGTATCATTCAATCAAAAAACAATGAAGTCTTGACATTTGCAACAACATGGATGGGCTTTGAGGGCATTATGTTAAGTGATGTAAGTCAGACAGAGAAAGACACATATACATACCATATGATCTCTTTTATATGTGGAATCTAAACAAAGTTACAAGCCCATAGATACAGAGAACAAATTATAATTTTCCAGAGGTGAGGATTGAGAGGTAACAGAAATAAGTTAAGGGAGTCACAGGTAAAAATAAAATAAAATAAAATAAAATAAAATAAAATAAAATAAAATAAAATAAAATAAAATAAAATAAATAGAGAGGGAAAGGTAAAAATAGATTCAGTTACTTTTAATCAAATTATAAGTTCATGAATTTTTGGAAAAAAAGTAACTTTTCTTGATCCAGAAAATTACTCTTTGGAATGTATTCTTTGCCTTATTGAAATTAGGATATTTTTATTTAACCTTCAAAGAATTGTATATTGATTTTATATGAAATCATGAACAGGAATTTTTAAAATGTTTTTGCTTATAAATGAGAATGTTCTTCTCTCTATATTCATTCAACAAATCCTTTAAATCTTTCCTGGTAAGCAAATATAGCATAGGGAGGCATGGGTATATTTCTAAAAGATATTTTTCCCATTAAAATTCCCATTTCTTAGTTCATTTCAACAGCACAGAACTTGCTGAAATGTCACTTGTATTACTTCTGTTGGAAGTAGCTCTTATTTTAAAATCATGTAGAAAAACAAGATATTATGTTGAACCACTAATAAATGCATTCTGAGGATAGAAAAAGTTTAAATCTTTAGGGAAATTCAATATTTTCAGATGCTTATAAATTAGAAGAAAGGGGCTTAATTGGAATTTTCTAAAATATAGCTCTGCTAGCAAAAAAAAAACAAACAAACAAAAAAAAAACAAAAAACTAAAGAATTTCATGTGTTACGGAAAATCAGAGAAGCATCTATGCCTCATAATCCTGTTCAGAACCCAATGTATATCATCACAACACTTTGCAAATAATATAGTTTCCACATGGAACAGAATTATTCCCTATACATAAAACTATATTTCTGTTCATTTGAAAGCAAAGCTCAATAAATAATGTGAAATTAAATGTAATAACAAATATTTCCACTTACGTTTAACACAAAATAATTTATATATAATATACACAGATTCTTTGAACCAGAAAAAGAAGTAAAGATCCTTATTTTCATCCAGGATACATTATTTTAGTATCTGGATCTGAAGAGTTATGATAGAAGACACACAATTTTTGATTAAAATGATTGTGCTATTAAATTTCAGATAATCTTCGTGGTATTAATAAAATATATTGGGATGAAAAGGGGAGAAAAGTTTACGGTTAATTTTGCTAAACATATTTAATAGGACTTTTTACCTATAATTTATATCCCTCACCTCTTTTTTGAACTCCATATCAAATTGTTAATATGTTCATCAGTCTCTACCGTGGATCTCTATGCTCAACATGTCCAAATCAAATCCTTAGCATTTCACTAAAACCTTATTTTCATATTTTCTTTTACTTTTCCTCTGATGGTGACTCACCAGTAGATGGTAGGTATTTCAAAATCATCTTTTATATTCCACCTTCCCTCCACCCTTTTTCTCAATTATGTGTTGAAATGATCCCTTCTCTCAGAAAGAGGGATATAGCCTTATTTCAGCCATTTATTATTTCTTTCTCTTGACTCACTATAGTCATCTTACTGCTCTCTCTATACCTAGTATATGCCTTCTTCATTCCAAATTTATCTTTATAAAGCATAAATTTGATCATGCAATTCCCTGCTTCATTAACACAAATCAGCCAAAAGCCAACCAACCAAGTAACAAAAGACTTTGTTAAATTTGTGTGGATTATATTATAAATAAATTTATATTATACATAAACTTCTTGGTATGCCGTATTGTATTATACTTATATATAAATTATTATATATGTACATATTATACATAAATTGTATATATTTATATTATACATACAGAACTTTTACATAAACTTTTTGGTATGCCATATTAGATCCTTTATAATTTGCCTATTACTAATAGAGAACATGGAAAACAATGGTTAATAATGGCAATTTACATGAAATGAAAATTAGATAAAGCGCTCTACCGAATATTTATTTCATAACTGCAAGTAGTTAAAAGTATTGACAATCTAGGGGCACCTGGGTGGCACAATGGTTAAGCGTCTGCCTTCGGCTCAGGGTGTGATCCCGGCGTTATGGGATCGAGCCCCACATCAGGCTCCTCCGCTATGAGCCTGCTTCTTCCTTTCCCACTCCCCCTACTTGTGTTCCCTCTCTCGTTGGCTGTCTCTATCTCTGTCGAATAAATAAATAAAATAAAAACAAAAAAAGTATTGACAATCTACCTCTATAGTCCCCAGTATATTTAGCACAGAACCATGGGCAGAACAGCTGTTTGATAATATGTGTTTAGATTGAATCAGCTAGTCCAATATTCATTATTTATATATGATAATGCAAATACCTTCAGAAATAAAAGATTTTGCCCAAAGTAGATAAAAGAAGCAGAATTAGAACTCAAGTCTCTCTCTCTTTTTTTTTAAAGATTTTATTTATTAAGAGAGAGAGAGAGCACACAGCAGTGGGGAGGGCAGAGGGAGAAGCAGACACACTGCAGAGCAGGGAACCTGACTTGGGGCTTGATCCGGATCCCAGGACTCTGAGATCAGGACCTGAGCTGAAGGTAGAGGATTAACCAATTGAGCCACCCAGGTGCCCCAGTGCTCAAGTCTCTTTAAGCCTGGTGATATATAAGCTGCCTTTTCCTCATAATTAAAAAGATGATGCAGGTAGATTTTTGTTAACAAGAACTTCATTTAATAAAGAAGTTCAAAGACCCGAGTATGCCATCTGGTGGTAATTTATGCAAAGCAGCTGTATTAAATGACCTCTAATTGTTAATAGAAGGTGAACCGGAAGGTCGAGGTTGAGATAACTTTTCAGATTTAATAGGTGATATCAAAGGTGAACAATTAGAAATACACTGTTGTTCACATAGTTCATTCTGTGAACGAAAACATTCATCTTCAAGATATTTGGCAGCAGTCAAGTGGAGTTATACTGACGATACAATAGAGTCAAACTCATTTATTATAATTTCCACATGCTGCATACATATACACACAGAACATGATGTATTAATGTAGTAACACCTGTATACAAATGATGAATAAATAAATATGAAGGTATGCTCAAAATATTTCACCAATAGAAATGTATATTTATATATTATATATCATGGCTGTAACTTGTGAACTAAACATAGGAAATAAAAACACCCTTTTTGTAAGTATGTTGAATAATTTCCTAAGTTCCTTACATACAGAACTATAAGAGCTAGAATTTTGGCAAACATCAGTGTCTGGATTTATAGTTGTCTATGAGCAAAAAAGAGGTAAGATTTATCATGAAAACAATTTCCAGATTTTATCTCTGGTATAGGTTTCAGTAGTTTGCTTTGAAGCCAGAGTCTTGTGGGATTCCCAAGCCAGGCGGTAAAAGAGATAAAAAGACTAAATCAGCCAATAATATGAAAATATTTTGCATATATTTAGATACATATATTTGTTTATATGTTTTATACCACATTTGTAATATCAAATAACGTTTCAGTGTATTTTAGGCCATACTAGAGTCAATTTATTTAAGAATTCCATTGGTGGTGTCTTTTTTTGTGAGTGATTGGGGCATTTCTATCCACAGCATGTTTAATGAGAAATGAATGAAACTATGGCATGGTCCCACCAGTAGGTAAATCTCGAGTTGACTCCATGTTAGTGAATAAATTAGAAAAATCGACGAGGTAATTTGAAGGTGCCCTATGGTAAATTGAAACAGAGATTGCATCTGTTTCTTTAAAAAGAGAGATGGGTGACCTTTTAATCGGTTCACCACTTTTTTTTTTCCTTATGGACATTTTTGCACTAGTAAAGTCCATTTTCAGAGGTCATAGCTCTGGGGAGAAGTTTGTTTGAATAATCGCATCATCACAAACAAGAATATTGTCTTGTACTGTGGTTTTAAAAAGAAGAGTTTTTTCCAATAACAGGAACTGCTAACAAATGCCTCATAAGACTTTTAAATCAAGCCAGAACACATTGAAATGAGAACTCTTAGGGTCCACTGAGCCATTCCCCCTATAAGGGCTGCACTGGCCTGGCTATTCCTACTTAAAGGTTGAGATTTACGCTGGAGATTTGGGAGGAAATAAGACTACAAAATGTAAAAAATGCTTTAAATTACAAGTTGCTTTTAAAACTCATTGAATTTCAAGAAGAAATGTACTAATAAAAATTATTTTATCTGTATAATATCTTGTTTAACACCAAAAAAATGCAATATACACTGTTAGTTTAATAGACTTTATTTTCATTAGCAAATATTGAAAATCCTTTGTGTTAATGCATGATCTATGTTTATATGTAATACCTTTGAATAGAAGTTATGGACTAAATATTTTACATTATTAATAATTTAACATTTAGGTATAGTTCTAAGGATAAAAAAAGAAATAAAAAACTAACATATTTCATATTTTCTTGATAAACCTGAAATTAAGAGTCTGCCTGAAATCATCTTGATCTGTCTTTACAGAGGGGAGTGAGCCATCTTACCTCCCACCCCCAGCTGTTCTTACAGACTAGAAAACTTGTGCATCATTCATCTACCTCTGCTAGATAAGGAGTCTTACTTCTGAAAAATTTGACCTAGAATCTGCATGTCATATTGGGTATTATTTGTGGCCCTGCCATGTTCTCAAATTTTTTAACAAAATTAATGATAGAATAGTGTCTTACGGGGTGGGAAGAAAGGAAGTATTTATGGAAAAACAGTGAGTTCGGTGGATAAGAGTTTCGTCTTGCAATCAGATGGCCTTATTTGGATTTGGATTCTGATACTTACCTGCACTGTGGCCTTCACAAGTTACTTGTTTTGCCTCAGTTTCTTTATTTGTAATATGTGGTTATTGATAATATTTCATAGTGCCGTTGAAAGGAGTATATATAAAGTACTTGAGCAAGTGCATAATACGTATACAATTAAGTAAATAATAGCAATTCTGAGAATAATAATTACTACGAGACACAGTTTTGCTCAAAAATAGGATTTCTTTCAGTCAAAATTTTAGTCTGAGAAACTTACAGTGAATTGAAGAAACATCATTAAGAGGCTGAGCAAATAACACATTTTACAAGAATGGTTTGAAAATAAAATCAATTTATAGTTTGCAAATTGAATAGCATAAGGCACTCTATATTTTAATCAAATACCGTCTGGATATGCTATTACAATATTATGTTCTATCACCATTTGCAATTGGTATATAGTAGTTGATCTTTAAATATGTCCAACAAAGATCTAATCGTGTAGTAGAAACCAAATAGAATTTGTAAGTAGTTCTGTGTAACTCAGGCAATATAAATTTATGAATTTGCCATTGGGGCCTAATCAGTCTAAAACCCGAGTTCTGATCCCACAAGAAAATTTTTATAAGACACATTATAACTAATTGCAATGAAAATATCACTGGCCTTTCTCTAATACAGAGAGCTTCCTCCAAGATGGGTCACCAAAGACATGAGCCATGTGTACCATTTAATATAATGGGCAAAGCCTCCTTCATCTCACAGCTGTTTACTTCATTGATTCTGTCCTCATTCTTGAAAATCAGAACCAACAGAGGTTTTGATTAATTCCTCTAGTTGCTTATTTAGGCCTTTATTACTGATTGCCTTAGTCAAACAAATAAATCCACAAGATAAATGAGATGAGATGAGAGAGATGGAGAGATAGATAGACAAATAGATATCCACAAGAATCATGTGCACTTGAAATAGCAAGTCATCTCCTATAATAATCTCTTCAAGTAAAACATCTTTTCTAAAACTTTACCAGAAAAAAAAAGTGAAAAAGTCATTGAAACACTAATCAAAAACCTTCCATAGACGAGGATGATGCATTATTATCCATTTTGTTAATGTACCAAATATTGCTACATTTTTAAAGTTGAAGTAAATAAATGGGGGTGGGTGTGAAAATATAAGGTTATTCCAAAATGTAAAGTAAAAAATAAAGTAAGCAACTTCAAGGCATCTTTTCACAATTAAAAAAAAATCCTGTTCTTTATATTCCAATGTAGTATTTGTACAATTCAGAACATGATGCCAAGGAAATGATGTTATTAACTGATTGCTTCATAAGAAAAGCACATGGTAAAATAAATTATATTCTTGGGAATTTTCTTAGATTTCTGATTTGTGGAGAGTGTTCTTCCATGTAGAATTAAAACAAATTTAATGAAAAGGACCCCATTTCCAGCCGCTTAAGAGAGAAATGCTGTCCTCACAGCATCACAAGTGAAATTTGGCTACTCCAAATTTATTCCTTTGGCTAACAGTCTAATCTTTAAAATGCTCCTATTGGCTAAAGTGTATTATGCTAGTGAAAGAAGTCTGTCAGAGAAAGACAGATACCATACGATTTCATTCATATGTGGAATTTAGAAACCAGACGATGAACATAGGGGAAGGAAAGGAAAAATAAAATAAGATAAAAACAGAGAGGGAGGCAAACTGTAAGAGACTCTTAACTATGAAGAACACACTGAGCATTGCTGGAGGGGAGGCGGTGGGGGGATGGGCTAAGTGGGTGATGGGCATTAAGGAGGACACTTGTGATGAGCCCTGGGTGTTACATGTAAGTGATGAATCACTAAATTCTCCTGAAACCAATATTTACATTGTATGTTAACTAACTAGAATTTAAATAAGAACTTGAAACAAAGAAATAAAATACTCCGAGTAGGAACACTTGAAGATGTTTAAAGTTGTCATTAGTTTTATTTGGGTACCAGAGAAAGAGAAGGCTCTGCAGCTGGTCCAGACACTGTTGGGCACCAGCTCTTGCAAGTTTAATGGACTGTTCTACAATGCACATCCAGTATATACTCAGAACAAGTGACCAATATGTTATACCCCTCTTTTCACATAGTCAGAACACAGTCCCAGAAATAATGTTGATAGTAGAAGTGGCAGCCCTCACTATTACACCTAGTAACTCACTCACAAAATATTTCTAATCCCCACAGTCTTGGGCTCTTACTTCCTATGAAACCTAGAGGTCTTACTTCCTATGAAAACAGAGTTTCCACTAGGGGATACAATGACAATTCCATTTTCTTTGAGGCTGAGATTGTCTTCTGACCACATTGAACTTCTCAGGCCCCTCCACCAACACTCACATAAGGGATTTATTATATTGGCTTGGGTGACTGATTCTGATTAACAACAGGAGATAGAGTTGCTGATATACCTTAGAATTAAGAAGGAATGTGTATGAAAGCCAGTAGATTTTGCAGGCTGCCAATGAATATTTTCATGTGCAGAAAGGAATTCATGGAGAGTTACAGCATTTTAGTACCAATGGGTTCATAAATGGCTCAGACACGTCAGGATGAAGGTTTGGGTCACATCACCATGAACAGCTGAAGTAGTGGAAAAGTACGAAATGACTGGTGAAGAAAGAAATGATAGATCACCCAAAACGGCTTTGTGACTAGTTGCAGAATAAAAGAATGGAATATCTACCAGTACTGTCTTTCTTGCTTTGTTACCAGCATATTTACACACACACACACACACACACACACACACACACACACACACACACACACACTGATTGGTGTTCTTTCCTCTTCCTCTACAACTTTAGGCATGTCTGTAATGATTAGTCTTGTAATATGTATAGTCTTTAAGTGGTAGATTTATCAAGAGACATTGTAACAAGAAGAACTAACAGTAATTGCTGAGAATTGTCATCTCTCCTTTGCAGGGGAGAGTAAACACGTCTTCATCGGTACAAAAGCAGACTCTCCTGTTTGGTATTGTTGTCTCCAATGGGAGGCACCCATGTGAAATTTTTAAGGCAGAATATGAAAAGAAGTTGCGGTTCCTCAGCTGGACAGATAGGGTCCGGGGCTTCATCAAATGGTGGCTGCATGGTTTTGCCAGAGGTTTCTTGGAGTTCTCCCTGCAAATTCTAAAGTTCACGCAGCCTAGATTATTAGCAACAATTCTTATACTTTCTGATTTCCTGAATGCTAGAAGCTACTTCCCCTGTCCCGATTGTTACTCTTCCAGCTCTTCTCTGGTTTTATAAACTTTTAATTTCCTGTATTAATCCTTCTTGTCTAAATGACACAGTTTCTGTTTTTCCGTTAGAACCCTTCTGATACTGTGGCAATTGCTAAATTTTCTCAAGAGATAGTGGATTAATGTTCTGAGAGAAGTGAAAGCTTTTCTTCTCACCATTTTTCATATCCTTAAAATCTCAATGTGTTCCCATCTTTTGGATAAAATCGTAGATTTGGGTACAGATGTACTTTGTTTTATTTTGCTTTGATTTATTGCGATTTGTAGATACTGCATTTTCTACGAATTGAAGGATTGTGACAACCTGCATGGGGCGAGTCTGTGAGTGCCATTTTTCCAACACCATTCACTCACTTTGTGTCTCTGTGTCACATTTGGTAATTCTCACAATATTTCAAACTCTTCCATTGTGATTATATTTGCTGTGGTCATCTGTGATCAGTGATCTTTGATGTTACAATTATAATAGTTTTGGGGTGCCACAAACTGCACCCATATAAGGTGATGAACTTAATCGCCGTATGTGCTCTGACTCCTCCACCGACTGGCTATTTCCCTGTCTCTCTCCCTCTCCTCAGTCCTCCTTATTCCCTAAGACTGAACAATATTGAAATTAGGCCAATTAATAACCCTACAATGGTCTCTAAGTGTTCAAGGGAAAGGAAGAGCCATACTGCTCTCACTTTAAATAAAATACTAGGAATGATTAAGCTCAGTGAGGAAGGTATGTCAAAAGCCACGATAGGCTAGAAAGTAAGCCTCTTGCACCAAACAGCTAGCCAAATTGCGAATGCAAAGGGAAAGTTCATGAAGGAAATTTAAAGTGCTACTCTGTGGATGCATGGGTGACTCAGTTGGTTATGTGTTTGCCTTCGGCTCAGGTCTATCTCAGGGTCCTGGGATCTAACCTCGAGTCAGGCTCGGTTCTCAGCAGGGAGTCTGCTTGTCCCTGTCCCTTTCCCTCTGTCCTTCCCCCTGCTTGTGCTCTGTCTCTCCCTCAAATAAGTACAATCTTTTAAATAAATAAATAAATAAATAAATAAATAAATAAATAAATAAATAAATAAATAAAGTGCTTCTCCAGATAACACACAAATAAGAAAGTGAAACAGCCTTATTGCTGATATGGAGAAAGTTTAGTGGTATGGATCGAAGATCAAACCAGCCACAATATTATCTTAAACCAAATCCAAATGGAGAACAAGGCCTTAAATCTCTTTGATTCTGTGAAGGCTGAGAAAGGTAAAGAAGTTGTAGGAAAAAAAGGTTGAAGCTAGCAAAGTTTGGTTCATGAGGTTTAAGGAAAAACACCATCTCCTTAACATAAAAAGTACAAGGTACAGCAGCAGCACGTGCTGATACAGAAGCTGCAGCAAGTTATCCAGAAGATCTAGCTAAGATAATTAATAGAAATGGCTAAACAACAGATTTTCAATGAGACAAAACAGCCTTATGTAGGAAGAAGATGCCCTCAAGGACTTTAATAGCTAGAGAGAAGTCAATGCCTGTCTTCAGAGCTTCGAAGGACAGGCTGACTTTCTCATTAGGAGTTAAGGCAGCTGATGATTTTAAGTTGAAGCCAATGCTCATTTACTGGTCCAAACATCCTAGGGCCCCTCAGAATTATGCTAAATCTACTTTGTTTGTGCTCTGTAAATGGAACAACAAAGCTTGGATGTTAGCACATCTGTTTACAACATAATTTACAGTATATTTTAAGCCCATACTGTATATGTTAAGACCTACTTCTCAGGGGAAAAAAAAAAGAAGAAAAAGAAAAAGATTCTTTTCAAAATATTACTGCTCATTGACAGTGTACCTGGTCACCCAACAGCTCTGATGGAGATGTACAATGAGATTAATGTTGTTTTCATGCCTGCTAACACAACATCCACTCTGCAGCCCCTGGATTAAGGAGTACTTTGGCTTTCAAGTTTATTTAGGAAGTACATTTTTAAGGCCATAGCTGCCATAGATAGTGATTCCCATGATGGATCTGGGCAAAATAAATTGAGAACCTTCTGGAAAGGATTCACCATTTTAGATGCCATTAAGAATTTGTGATTCATGGAAAGAAGTTAGAATATCAGCACTTTTTAAAAAAGATTTATTTATTTATTTATTTATTTATTTATTTATTTATTTATTTATTTATTAGACAGAGACAGCCAGCGAGAGAGGGAACACAAGCAGGGGGAATGGGAGAGGAAGAAGCAGGCTCCTAGTGGAGGAGCCTGATGTGGGGCTCTCACGCCCTAAGCCAAAGGCAGACGCTTAACGACTGCGCCACCCAGGCACCCCAGAATATCAACATTTTAACAGGAGTTTGGAAGAAGTTAGTTCCAAGCCTCATGGATCACTTTGAGGGTTTGAAGACTTCTGTGGAGGAAGTAACTACAGATGTGGTGGAAAGAGCAAAAGAACTAGAGTTAGAAGTAGAGGCTGAAGATATGACTGAATTGCTACAATTTCATGACAAAACTTTAATGGATGAGGAGTTGCTTCTTATGGATAAGTAAAGACAGTGGTTTCTTGAGGTGGAATCTATTGCTGAAGTTGTGAAGATTGTTGAAATAGCAACAAAGGCAATATGTATATTACATAAACATAGTTGATAAAGCAGCTGTAGACTTTCAGAGGATTGACTCCAATTTTGAAGGAAGGTCTATGGATAAAATGTTGTAACTGCATTGCATACTACAGAGAAATCTTTTGTGAAAGGAAGAGTCAGTCAGTGTAGCAAACTTCATTGTTGTCTTACTTTTTTAAAAGATTTTATTTATTTATATGACAGAGAGAGAGCATAAGCTGGGGGGAGGGGTAGAGGGCAAGGCCGACTCCCTGCTGAGCAGAGAGCAGATACAAGGCATGACCTGAGCTGGAAGGTGGACACTTAACTGACTGAGCCACCCGGCACCCCTCATTGCTGTCTTACTTTAAGAAATTACCACAACCACCCCAGCCTTCAGCAGTCATCACCCTAGATCAGCCAGCAGCCATTAAAATCTGGTCAAGACTTTCCACCAGCAAAAAGACTAAAACTCACTAAAAATTTGGGTGATGGTTAGCACTTTCTAACAGTAGAAATTTTTAATTAAGATGCGTACATTGTTTTTATGGACATATTGCTATTGCACAATTAATAGACTATGGCAAATTGTAAACATAACTTATATTCACTGGGAAACAAAAAACTTCATTTGCCTTGCTTTATCATGATATTTGCTTTGTTGCAGTGATCTTGAACCAAGCCTGCAGTAGCTCCAAGGTATGCCTATATTTTGAAAGGAGATCTAAAGTGACTTTTATCTCCATTAGTATAGTAGCTCTCACCATGAGAGAGGGAGACTAGAGTTGATTATGTCTTGACTTATAGCTCTGTTCAGTACTTTCTTCTTTTTGAATCAGGTCCCTCAGCCACTTTGTAGTGTGTCTATCCTGGGTGAACAAAGAATCCTCAGTGCTATAATCTCTCAAATACCAGTATGTATACTTTCCATTGCTCTGGCCTACTTTCCAACAGCTTTCTATCAAGTGTGCTGTCCTTCCTGCATATGCACCATGCATTATTCATCAAACTTCTCTCCTTTTCAGCTGTTCTCTAGCCATACAGGCCCATTTTTCCTCCCAAAACTCCTCTAATATATCAAGATAAATTTTGGCAATTTGTATTCACTTCTTTTCTTCATAAAGACCACAAAAACATAAGCAATTCAGTCATTTATTTTTTTAAAAGATTTTATTTATTTATTTATTCATTCGACAGAGAGAGACAGCCAGCGAGAGAGGGAACACAAGCAGGGGGAGTGGGAGAGGAAGAAGCAGGCTCATAGCAGAAGAACGCCGGAATCACGCCCTGAGCCGAAGGCAGACGCTTAACTGCTGTGCCACCCAGGCGCCCCCTGCAATTCAGTCATTTAAAAACTAGATGATCGTAAGCACAAAGAAAGTTGGGATAGGGAATGGAAGTTAGGCTCAGCATCCTTAAAACTCTATTTGGTGAAGAGACTTTGCTGGCACTATGTAAAGTTGACAAGGTGCAGAGCTCGTACAGGTGTTTCCTATAATAACTCCTAACTGCAATTTAACAGCTCCACTCACAATCTCTATAGATCTCCTCTAATAGTCCCTTGATGTTCTTTCTACTAACAGGTCATTTATAAAAGCATTTAAAACATGTTAAACATTCAGGAAGAATTCCTGTGTATAGAGGCTCCTGAGCTGTTTCTGCTCACCACTTTTTCCACATGTTTACAATGAGACCTTTTCTTCCCAATTGAATTCAATTTAATTTAACATCATTTCCCAAATATCAACTATGGCCTAGAATATAATTATGTTCATCCTTCCCAGGAATTGAAGAGGAAAAATATTCCTATTAAAATGTCTTATTTAAATTTTACTTAGTCATTCTTTGTAAAAATAAGTTATTTTAACTATAAAAATATGTACCACAAAAATAAAATTTAAAATAAAAATTAAACTGAATATCCATATCCCTTGTTCATCCCTAATCCTTTTGCCCAAATGTAAAAGGTTTTATCATTTAACATTTTCATTTTTCATAGCTTTTATCACCATAACCCTACTCCTATAGCTTTACTTTCACTTGTTATTTATTTATCAAAGTTAGGCATTATCTTTTGATACCAGCAATGCAAATTATGGAATTAGTGTACTTACATTATTCTTATCTATCGTAGCCACTCCATTTTCCAGCTGAGGTGAGTATATTGATATTTTTAGGTTTTTTAAATTATTATATACAGTACTTAAATATTTACTTTTAAACTTATTTTTATCAAGGAATAAATACTGAAGAGCTTAGTCCCAAAAGACATACATTCTCCTTACCCTACGGGGAACATTTTTAAACCACTTTCCTTTGCAGTCCTTTTAGGGTGGTTACCTCAACAACTCTAGATAATAAATATATACCTCCCCCCCGAAAAAAAAATATAGAATCTCATTCACTTACGTTATCCTCTTTCTCTACTGTCTCCTCATAGTGTTTATATTCTTTTCACTTACTGTTGTTAGCTTTATAACTTTAGAGTGCATACTTAAGACCTCATGTTAAGGTTCCAACAAATTGTGATAGTATTTACTGACTTCCCCATATGATTTTACAATATGATGATATCATTTCCCCAACCCTTTCTTCTACCTTTAATCCTTGAGGCACATCCGGTTTTCCTATCAGTTACAACTTAGATTTTTTCATTGCCAAGCTATTAAGTAATCAATTGGATATATTAGTGGGAGTTAGGAAAGACATTCCAGATAAAGATGGACATCTAGTGGCTATTCACATATGATGGCATATAAAGCATAAGATTAATGAAATTGCCAAGGGAGTGAAAATGGAAATCTAAAAAAGGATCAAGGGCTGAGGCTGGGCATTCTGATGCTGAGGTCAGAAAGGGGACTTAGAGAGACAGATAAGGTAGGACAAAAATCAAAAGAGGCATGGTAGGGCGATAAGAAAAGGAATAAGAATGTATCCCTGAGCTTTATTAAATGAAAGACACTGTTGTTTATAATAAAAGTGATTTCCATGGAGTTTGAGGGGAGAGACTAGAGAAATGTTAAGAGAGAATGGGAGGTAAGGAATTGGACACATGGATTGTTGACCATTCATTTCAGAAGATTTGCTGTAAAATCAGGTTGAGAAATGGAGAAGGGGTTGGTGAGGGAAACAAAATCAAGGGAAGTATCATTTTAAAAATTAGAGAAAATCATTTCTGAACCACGATGAATATGAATATAAAGAGTGAAAAAAATATGATGTAGGAAAGAGAAAGACAACAGCTGGAAGGATGTCCCTAATTTATAGAGAACATAGGCTCAAATGGAAAGAGTGCCTTTAGATAGAAGCTGATAGGTGAGTAAATAGATGATGGGGGACCGTGAAAATGCCTTTATGATTAATTCGTATTTCTCAATGAAGTAGGAAACGAGGCTACCAACTTGTGACTTTGTAAGGCAGGTGAGAGGAGATAGAAAATTTTCATCTAGGAAAATATAGATCTACCTCATTACTGCCCATAGATTACAAGTGCTCATGATTTGAAACAGGATTTCCTTTTGACTGAAAAGAAAAAATAAATAAATAAATAAACTACTCAGTTTGGAAGAACGTAGTACTTTGGATAAATATTTTACAATTTAAAAATAAAAGCTGTAAGAATATTTGCAAACAAAAAAATTGAAATTACTTGTGAACATCGGAATATCCCATATACAGATTGTCAGTAATTTTTTATTCCAAGTCCTAGATTTTTTTAAAAGAATGGGGAGACAAGCAGTAGGCATAAATCCATGTATCCTTTCAGAAAGAACATTTTTAGTGAACATTAGAATATTTTATTTCTTTTTACAAAGCTACTACTTGTATGGCCTTCTATCAACAGAATATGTTTTTGTGACTTACCTTTACAGTAGAAGAAATTTAGTCATGTTGCATAATATAATCTGAATTCTGCCATTGGCCCTTATCTCCTACTACTCTGCCCCTGGATCATTCTGGTCCAGCCACTCTGGCCTTTTTGTTATTCCCTGAGTATGCCAGGCACCTCCATGGCTTAAGGATTTGTACTTAACTCTTCTCTCAACCTGCATATATACTTATATATCATATACTCTCATTTTTTAAATTGTTAATTTTCATACATAAAGCACCTATGCTCTTTTTTTAGCGTTATTTACTTCACAGAATTTTATCCCCATCAAAAATTATATGATTCATTAGTCTATTTGTATATTTCTCCAACCGTATGCATTCATAGAAGCAGAGACTGAAGTCTTTCTGATTCATTGCTGTATTCTCAGCACCAAGAATAATGTCTTATCCAGACATCATATTTAATAAAATTGTAGAATTGAAAACAGTTAAAAACTTAGGTACTATAAGATAATTATCTTTCTTTTTATCATTGTTCCTGACAAACTTAACTATTACTTCCTTTTTTAACATCACGTGAGGCTGTTCTTGTGCCATACTGGTTTCTTAGATTGTGTTTTGTTTTTGGAACAGGAACTGTCCTCTGTGCCTGTGCGCACATGCTTCTTAGTATCTTCTTCACAAGTTGTATTGTCAGGTTTGTTTCATTCACCATACTTGCAAATTGCTTCTGAATAATTACAACTGGGAGTTTTCATTCCTTCCTGTTTCTGATGCACAGTAGCTTACTGCCTGACCCTCTGCCCTGAGTGCTCGATCTTCTCTGTGTAGCATTCTGTGTTACTTCTTGGTGGTGACAGAGGAAGATGTTAGTCTTCTTTTGGTCGAAAGAAAACTCATGTTAGGACCTAGTTTTTAATATAGCTGCAAATAGATCAATCCATCCACATGTTTGAATCAAAGAGAGCATGAAACTTCATATGTAAATCCACTCAATGTCTACACCCCCCACCTCAGTTGCAGCAGCTAGGTCATATCATCACTCTCTATCATTGGTGATACACAATATTAATGTGTTGAAAAAAATTAGTACTAGTATATTCCTTTTGTCCTAAGAATTAATTCTAACTTTTAATGTGTTTTGTTATTTCTTATTATTGTTACTTTTACTCTCTCTTCCAAAAATCTTTGAAACCCTTATTATTTAACAGAAAAGAATGAGAGGAGGGTGAAGGCCTCCAGTGCAGAGTTTGGGTTGAAGCTAATTGTTTTCTCTTTCCCTCATTTTATTTGCAATAAATTCCTGAAACATCAACATCAGAGAAGTTGTGTATTTTATACCTCCCTTCTCCAACCATCATTATATTTATGTTGCTGTTTAATTTAGATGGCATAGCAATATAACTGTTATTTATTCATCTTACAAAGATTGAGCGTGGAAATAGATACTTCCTTTCACTTCCTAACTTTCAACATATATTTAATTCTGTTCTGGTTGCTCTTTATTGAAGCATATTTCTGGTTTTCTCATCTGCAAATTAGAGGGGGAAAAGGGCAATTTTTATTTAAACTATAATAAAGCATTTTAAAACTTTTGGTAACAACTGCATGATAAATAAAACTCATGATTGATCAGAAGCCCACAGAATGTACATTTTGGTTTCAATAGCAAGACCAGTATACTTCATTAATAAAATATTTTACACTATTCAGTTAATTTATGATTTTCTTAAAGACTAATCTTATAATTAAAAGTTTTTCCAAAGCAAACTACCAACTATTTAAAAGGGAGTTTTTCTTTCTTTTGTTTTTCAGTTTAAAAAAATGGGAAGTGGCCCCAGTTCTGCCCTTAATTCAGGTGTCATACATCAGGAATTATGTTCAAAGAAGGTTGGGAACTTGTCTTGTTAACATGCAATAGTGTCTGATCCATAATAGTAATCAACAAATACTCATTGAATGAATGATTTTCTGAGCAAACTCAATACTCTGGATTTTTATTTCCTTTCTTAAAGAAAAAGAAGAGTGGAATTGGGATATCCAGAATTAACATTCCAAATTTTATCTGATAAAATCATGAATATAGTCTAAGAATCTGTTCTTGGACCTAATAACTGAGAAATAAAATTTTAGACTCTGCTTATCTATATATTCAATAATTAAGTTAGTATAGCATCAATGAAAATAAACTTATCTCTGTATTTGGCTTTTATTCATCTTTTCAGTTGAAAGTTATAAACACACTTGCAAAGTAGTTGTGTATATTTAGTAGATCATAAATTAAAATATTGTCTGACTACAAACACCAAAGCCTTTTATTTGTAAATTTCTTTTTTCCCCCTTTTCTTTTCTTTTCTTTTCTTTTCTTTTCTTTTCTTTTCTTTTCTTTTCTTTCTTTCTTTTTTTTTTTTTTAGTCTTCTAAAAGATAAGTCTATCTGGGAGAAGTCTATCCAGAAGCCTGCAAGTTATGTTCCTCTTCATTCTCCATCATTATGACCTAATGTTGTTATATTTGGTGAAAATATCACTGCTAATATCTATTTGTTTCTTCTGAATTACAAAAAGCACATTAAGATTCCTCAGGCTAGAAATTTTATTCTTTGAACTGTTCACAGTGCCGCTGGCCACACATAGAATTTAGATTGCATGGGAATATTCAATCCTTCACTTAATAGCACTCAGCCTATTGAATATTTAATTATTTTCCTTAAAATGGTAGACAATTGGAAATATTTTCCCCCTAAAGGGACAACATTCTTTTTGTATTCTCCTATGAAGCTAATTTGTTTTATTTTAATTGCAATACTTACTATTAACAAAGAAGATTGAACATATTTTGTTGCTGAATTCCTATTTATTTATAAAATGTTACTACAGAAGAACAGAAAATTGAGTGGCAATATATAACACACTCATTAAGAGGCAGTGCAGCCAAGGACAATTGTAGTGCTTAAAAGCGTGGACTTAGTCAAGCAGCTTATATTCTAATTCTCGATTCACCTCTACTAGCTGTATGATCTTAGGAACAATCAATGTAAACCTCAACTTTTTCAGCTTTAAAACTGGGTAAATATAGGATCTATTTCACAGGGTTGTCATAAAATAAAATGAGCTAATACGTATAAAATGCATAGCATAATTCTTGGGAAAAATGAGTACATAAGTGCTATCATTTCTCTTGTTGTTAGTATATATTATTAACTGATATGTGTATAATCAATGTGGCTATTATTGAAGAGCACTTTTAGTTGCATTATGTCAAAGAACGTTAAAAGAGCTGTGCAAAACTCACTTGTGGGTTTATTCTTTTACTGTAGACTTCACTGAAAAGTTGGAAATGGGAACTGTGTTGCTAAAACAAGAATTTTAGAGGGTAGGAGAAAAATTGATTAAAATTTTAGGCAACTGACTTAGAAGAAAGTCTAAAGAAATACGTATGCATACAAATTATAGAAACTTGAAAAGAACTTATTGTGATGATGACTTATTTATTCTATTTACCTTCAGTCATGTTATTAATGACGTAACTATTCTTTGGCTCCTGATGCAGATTAAACAATCATATCCCTATGTCTTATTATAAAACAATTACTGGTATAAGCAGGGAAGTTGCTATTTTGTGTTAAAAAAAATTACCCCTCCAGATAGATTAGACATTAGATCCTGAAATTAGATCTTTATGACTCTTTTTGGAATTTTTGAACTGAACAGAGTGATTCATTTGATAGTTAAATGAGTCATGGTGTAATGTCAGCTGACTCCCACCTTGATACTTATTTTGTTTATTCTTCCATTCAATCAAAGATTAAACTTTGAGAAACCTTTAAACCATCCCTTTCTTTCATACTAATCAGTAACTATTGTTCTTCTTTTGTAATGTTTCACATTTTTTGCTATTTTCCTTACATTTCCATAGCAACTGCTCAAGTGGTTTTTGGTTTTTGGTTTTCTCTAATGGAGCTTTACTCTCTGTACTCCACAAAAATATATGGGTATCTTGGATGTGCTAATATAATGGCACTCATTCAAATAGATATTTTTAAAATGTTTATCAACATTTATTAAGTATGCAAAATAACTAACTTTTATTTACCCAGTATAAATTTTATACCACGAACTTGTGTGAAGAAAATGTTATATTACTTGTCAAAAAATTAAATTGCATCTTTTTCACCATCTCCACCTGCTGAATGGCCAAGAAATTCTATTCGTCATTATCAAGCATCCCTCCTCTCCATTGTCCCACTCTTCTCGGGGTTGTGCGAAGGTACTGGAAAGCTTTCTTAATATAGAATAGTTTTTGGAGGGCACATGTTTTGGTCGCCATGAATATATTTCTTATATATAAGCCAACAGGGACACTTGCAGCAGAATAACGGTTTTAATGTCATTCTTTGAACGGAAACAACTTTGCTGAGGCAGAATCATTTTGAGCTCACGTTAAGCATCCTATTTCCTCTGAAGTCTTGTTATCTCCACGTGGTCCTAAAGACATCTTTGACTCTTTCCTCTCCTTCAGGACCAATTGCATTTTTTAGTCTTAAAAACTAATACATTGTACTATTTTCCAGTTCCGCCTTATAGCAGACTCCTCGTAAAAATTTTTTTTTACCTGTGTTTGATGTTTCCACATCCCCTTCTCCTATATCATTTAGACTTTCTCTCTCAGTACTTCATTGAAGCTGCTTCCTTCAAAGTCGTCATTGATCATCATTTAATCAAATCCAACTGTAATTTGTCAGTCCTTATCTTACTTTGCCTCTTAGCAGCATTTGACACATTGATCATTCCTTCTTGAAAAACTTTTTTAAAAATTTTGCTTTGAAATTGTTAAATTGGATTTTTTTTCCTAGAAACTACCCTATCTTTCTTGCAGCCTTACGGGTACAACCTTATTGGTACTTCTTTTCAGTTTTTCTTCATTAAATCCTCTTCTTTTCAATTTATAAATGATCTTCCCCTTTTTTCTATACTATATACCCTGTACCATTATATACTACATATTGATTGTTACCCCAAATATTTATCCCCAGCTCTAATCTTTTCCTGAAACTCCAGGTTCACATATCCACTCTCTACTGAGTATCTTTACTTTAATGTTATATAATTAATGGTATTTAATCTGTCTCATTATCATGATCTAAACTAAACTATCATTTTTCCATTCAAAACTTGCCTCACTCCACCTGTTGCTGAGAAATTTCTAGAAATGATCACTGACTGTTCTTTTTCTTACACTCCATGTGTAATCCATGAGGAAAAATTGATGATGCAGGAAAGAGGGTTCACATCCCTGGAGTGGTGTTCTTAAGTAAATGACAGGCAACGTGATCCCATATACAGGTTGAGTGATTGGCCTCAGATAGAAGCAGGGGAAGTTCATCCAAAAGGAAGGAAAGGAGCATAACTACGGCAGACACAAGTAGGTTGGTGAAGTTGGTGCTAGGCAGATATGGAAGTTAGTGTCCGGCAGTGGTGTAGCAAGGGCAGAAGAGTGGGAGTGATGGAGGCATGGATGTCACTTGTAAAAAAAATAATGTAAAAACAACTGTAAATCCAACTAAACTAACCCCACTACTACCACCAAGTGCTGGCAGTTCTAAAAAATGTCAGTGAAAAAATTTTTTTTCTTAGAAAAAAAAATTATCTTTGTTCTAACTTTTGAGTTGGAGGGTTACAGCCTTCTTTGTAAAGAGCCAGATAATAAGTATTTTAGGCTTCACAAGCCATAGACAACACATTAATGAATGAGCATGGCTATGCCTTAGTAAAACTTTATTTGTAAGATCAGATGGCAGGAGACATATTTTGAAAGAAGTTTCTATGGTTGATGTCAAAGAGGTTACTGCTTGTGTTTTCCTCTGGGATTTTTATGGTTTTGTGGCTCACATTTAGGTTTTTAATCCATTTTGAATTTATTTTTGTAAGATGGTCTAAGAAAATGTAAGATGTAAGTGTAAGATGGTGTAAGAAAGTAGTCCATTTTCATTGTTTTGCATGTTGCTATCCAGTTTTCCCAACACCATTTGTTGAAGAGACTGTCTTTTGCCCATTGGATATTCTTTTCTGCTTAGTCAAAGATTAATTGAACATATAGTTGTGGGTTCATTTCTGTGTTTTCTATTCTGTTCCATTGATCTGTGTGTCTGTTTTTGTACCAGTACCACCATACTGTTTTGATCACTATTGTTTGTAATATAACTTGAAGTCCAAAATAGTGATGTCCCCAGCTTTGTTTTTCCTTTTCAAGGTTGTTTTGGTTATTCAGGGTCTTTTATGGTTCCATACAAATTTTAGGATTGTTCTAGCTCTGCCAGCAGAAGAAATGAATAGATTTTTTTCCAAAGAAGATACACAGATGGCCAACAGACACAAGAAAAGATGCTCATCATCACTGACTATCAGGAGAATAGAAATCAAACTAAAATGAAATATCACTTCACACCTGTCAGAATGATAAAATCGACACCCAAGAAACAACAGTTGTGGAGAAAAAGGAACACTTGTGTATTGTTGGTGGGAATGCACACTGGTGCAGCCACTGTGGAAAACAGTATGGAGGTTCCTCAAAAAGTTAAAAATACAAGTTAACCCTACTATCCAGCAATTGCACTACTAAGTATTTACCCAAAGAATACAAAAATACCAATTCAAAGAGATACATGCGCCCCAATGTTTATAGTAGGATTATCTATAATAGCCAAATTGTGGAAACAGCCCAAGTTTTCATTAACTGATGAGTGGATAAAGAAGAAGTGGTATATATATAAAGGAATATTACTCATCCATAAAAAAGAGTAAAATTTTGACATTTGCAAGAACATGGATGGAGCTAGAGAGTATTATGATAAGTTAAATGAGTCATTCAGAAAAAGACAAATACCATATGATTTCATTCATATGTGGAATTTAAGAAACAAAAACAAGCAAAGGGAAAAAGAAAGAGGCAAACCAAGAAAAAGACTCTTCCATATAAGGAACAAACTTATGGTTACCAGAGGGGAGGTGGGTGGGGAGATGAGTGAAATAGGTGGTGGGAATTAAGGAGAGCACTTGTGATAAGCACCAGTTGTTATATGGAAGTGTTGAATCACTATATATTGAACACCAGAAACTAATTTTACACTGTATGTTAACTAACTGGAATTTAGATAAAAACTTTTTAAAAAGCGCATGGCAGGCTAGACTTGGCCCATGGTCCATTGTTATTAACTTCTATTTTAAGCAACTGTCTGAAACAGGAACAGTCTCCCTCTCACTATTCAGACCTTGGTAGTAGTATCACTGCTCCTTGGTTCTTGATGTTTACTTGGTGAGAAAATAAAATTACATAAGAGTGAGAAAGAGAAAGAGGTATAGAAAATATGAAGAGGGAGGAGCAGGATAGGAAGGAGTCATTGAAGAGGATGAGAAAGTAAATCGACCACGAAAATATATAATTGCCTGATAATGTTACAGGCCCTCTAGTGTTCATCGGTTATAAACTTCAAGTGCGGGGCATTTAACATAATTTAAGCTGTGTCTCTCACCATATTTAGCTATGTAGGTCCACTCTTGAAGTATATTAAAATTTGAATTTAACCAGGGCTAAGAATTTTCCAGAAAAGAACAGTGAAGCAGGATACAAAGACATTAAGTGTGCAAAAAAAGTGATCATAATGATTGTTCTGAAATAAATAGAATATTAAGACATTATGGACCAGTGAGAGTTGCCTAGAAAAATAGAAAATAATCCTCAGAGAGTATGAAATTGAAGTTGTAGACAATGACACAGTCTTAACATTTGACCATGGAAATGAATGACTGAGGTGGAATGGAAGTGGAAGACAGATCCATTGGAAGTGAGGATTTTGAAAGACTCTTGGGTAGAATGTCCATATGGATATTAAAATCCCCTAGAAGGATGACTGGAGATGTGGTGGGGGAAAGAAAAACAACAACAACAACAACAACAACAACAACAACAACAAAATGAAAACAGAACTTGAGGAGAGACTGGAAACGTTAGTGAGAGGAGAAGTAGGTCGTCGTATCATGAGCTGCAAAGGAATCTTTACCCACCGTGCCCTTCCCTCCCTCCTAATCCAAGGACAGTATAGTTAGCTCTGTCAATTTATGCTTTCAGACACAAAAACCAGGCGCAAAGCGTTATCTTTTAGGTGACTTTTCTTTATAATCTTGCTCACAAAAGACTATGACAATATAAAATATACAAATATAATAGAGATAATTCAAAAATAAATAATATATTAATTGTTCTATGAGATTATTAAAAAAACTTCCATAAAGAAGGAGATACATAGTATAACAAACAGGTTCAGTATAAGAAAGGGCCACAAATTTTAAGGGGAAAGGATTTTAATACAGTAAATTACGTGCTTTCAAAATTTGTAGACAGGTTGGAGTTGCAGGCTGGAGATGAGTGCCAGAATACCAAAGAGGTGCTACTAACTCTACCACAATCAAGAAAGTAGAAAATATACTGGCCTCCTTGACACCACTAAATGCAAAGACACCCTACTATAACTAAGATCAAGTAATTAGGAAACCAAGGCCAATAAGCTACTTCCTTGTAATTATTTTTCCAACACCCATGGATCTGAAAGGTGATTACTGTAATAATGCTGGGAGGTGGATGGGGCAACCGACTTTTCTACAACTTTGACTTGCCAGCAGAAAAAGTCAGCCAAAAGCATCAGGAAATCAAATATCTTAAGGATATATCTAATTGATATAATTTAATCAGCCTACACAATTATAGCTGCAAGGGAATCTGGTAAATACAGTTTTTACCTTTCTGTTTTCTGCTATGCTAAAAAGGCAAATTAGAAGTTTGTGGGAATAAACACTGGAAGTCACTTGATCCTGTCACCACACATTGATTTATTTTCCTTGGGGAAAGTAGATGACTATTAAAAAAAAATAAAATTTAGAGAAAGTTTCCTGTAGTTCTTATTCCTTCCTAATTTTCCTTCTGTGATTTTGGAAGGAAACATGTTCTTAGAAATCATATTAAGGCATTTTAAACATCTGTTATAAAATAAATGCCCTACATTATCTGGAGGCATTTTGTTTATTAATCATTATAAGCTTATTTCCTAAGTACTATAAGCCTTTTAACGGTATAGAAAATATCTGAAGACTCTAGGGGCACCTGGATGGCATAGTGGATTAAGCCTCTGACTCTTGATTTCGGTTCAGGTCATGATCTCAGGGTCGTGGGTTGGAGCCTGGCATCAGGCTCAGCACTGTTCCTGGAACCTGCTTAAGATTCTCTTTCTCTCTCTCTCCCTCTGCTTCTCTTCCTCCCCCCACTCTGACTTTCTCTCTCTCTCTCACAATAAGATTAAATTAAATTTAAAAATTAAAAAATAAAACTTAGAATTGAAATCAGTAAATATTTATTTGGATACCTGTATGGACACATTTATAATTTTATTAATTATTCAACTCAATATTGAAGAAAGGTTTGTTATTAAAGCTATTTCAGTTAATTTTTTAAAATTTCCTGAACATTCTTGAGTATCCATGATAATTTGGGGAAATCATAGCCAACTGTGATAAAGTGTACAGTATAAAACACACACAGACATGCACAAAGTCAATATTATGCAAATCTTACCTCTTTTGGAAAAAAAATCCATAAAATATGTTGTTTTGTAATATTGTTATAATTTTGAATGTGTGGCATATGGTTGAGATTATTTTTCCTTTTAAAGAAACAGACACACTACCAAATTAAATCAATTTACATTTCATCAATTTGTTCCAGGTATGTTTTGTGACAGCTGATCAGTCTTACTTGGGTAACAGCAGCACTCACTTTCACTCCAGCTACTGGTGCTCCATCCCCCTACCAGCCCTAATACGCACCATCATCAGAGTTAAACTTCTAAATCAGAGATGTAGCCAGGTCACTTTCCTGCTTAAAAACTAAAATAGCTTCATAATGTGCCCTCCTATAAATCCAAGCTCCCTAGTTGACCCCCTGAGCCATTTTCTCCAACCAGATTAGCCTGCATTCCTTTCCTGCGGTATGCCTTACCCATTCCTGTCTCTATCTTTGTATTTGTAATGCTGTCTGCTCTTGGAGAGCTCTTTTTTCTTATTTGGCTGACAACTCTTCACTCTTTAAATCACTCTATTCTGTAAGGTTTTATCTCATTACATATGCCCAAGGTCATCTCTTCATTTTATTTGGTAATTAAAAATAAATAACCAACTAAAGAAGTAAGACAGTACTAGAACACATAATTCCTATACTTAGAGCAGTTATTTTCTCTCTTTTAATTCTCCATTTGAAATTATGATTTACTGTCATAATTTTTATAAGTAATTATAATAATTTAGTCAATATAAAAAGGCATTTTAAATTTGTGAATGTATTTATTGAAAGATACTGTACTTTAGTAACAAGAAATGATCCTCTTATGTTCTTCATTCAAATAAACGATTTAAAAATGAGAAATAATTTAAATTACTTAGCTTGAATTGTACTATTATGATATCCATGCATTAATCTGTTACATGCAGAAATGACATGGGATTAATGTTTTGAGTGTAAGGCACTATTCTTTGTAGATTAATGATATTTATAAACTTCCTTCTGATTTGAAAGTTCTTAGATTCGTTTTAGGCTGTTAATGATATTCCTTCAACATAGCAGAGACAGAGCTCTCTGTAGTGTGGACAAATTGTTACAATATGTTCAACATGCTGAAATTTCTAAAAGTACATCTGAGACAAATTTTTTTAAATGCCCATTCCTTTTTAGTTCTCTCCTTTGAGATGACACTCTTTTTATAAAGATTAAGTTTAGTTTGCTCCATATAATAACATTGCTTAACAGACTATTTCGTAGATTTAAGAATCTCTTCAGTAAATGATTTTACCTAGCAGTTATATCAGATTTGCTTGCTTGCATATCTATTTATCTTATCTTGTTTAATCATTTGTTTTTAATGAAATATCCTGGCACAAGGGGCAGGCAGTTGTTTCAGTTGGCACATTCCAGGAGGTATGCAAAATTGAATCAAGTGTTTGTCACAGTGATTTTATTTATGTGATGCAAGCAAGTATTTTGAAGAAAATGCATCTGTTACAGACTATTTATTTACCCTTTTAAAGAAACACATTTTTAAGAGTCCAATCTACATTTTAAATGTTAAATGCAGTTTCACCTTACAAATAGCCTCCACAGTTTTATCTTTTCTAAAAAGATAAAAGAAAAACACATTGATGTTATAAATAAAAGGGGGAGGGAATTGTTCATTTCAACATTTCTTCTTTCCTCTTGCTCTACCTATGCATCCTTTCAAATTTCTTCTCTTGAGTCTTGAAAATTTTCTAAGAATGTAGCATTTTAATATTCTTATTGTAAGCAATATATTTCTTTAGGTTTCCTAAACTATAAGTAATTAACAGGTAAATAAATAATTATAACATTGCGCACAGTCTTCCAAAATACTGTCGGAGTGGAGTGAGTTATCATTTAAAAGAAAATTATCATCCAATCTAATTTAATTTTTAACCTAAACTTTACATTTACCAACAATAAAATTATCTGCATGGGTAAGGTTATCAATTATAATAGCAGTGCCATTTTGCTTATATGGCATCAGCATTCTGGCCCTACCATTTATAAAGTCAGTGACATTGATAAGTTCTGTACCCTCTCGGAAACATTCTTTAGTTTCCTCTTCTGTAAATGGAAAGGACAAAGAAGCTGGTTAGGATTATAGGAGATAATATGGGTGAAATATCATATAAACTGTGAGGTATTATTAAAATATTGACACTCTAAAAATATGCATGTCATTTTTTCTTTTGTTTTCAAACTCAATGGCATTCATCAATTTCTCACTTTATTTTTTTAAAGATTTTATTTATTAGAGTGAGAGAGTGAGCACACGAACGGGGTGGGGGGGTTGGCAGAGGAAGAGGAGAAAGAGAATCCCAAACAGACTCCACACTGAGTGCAGAGCGCAATGTGGGGCTCAATCCCACAACCCTGAGATTATGAAATGAGCTGAAATCAAGAGTCAGATGCTTAACCGACTGAGCTACCCCGGCACCCCAATTTCTCACTTTAGTTTCTGTAGTCATCCTAAAATCTTGTGCCTCTTAAATGTAAATTCATGGGAATAATTCCAGACTGATTGGTTTATGGTATTGCTACTCATAAAAATAATGATTTAGCTACGTTCACTAAGTCATATATATCAAACCGTTTTAAAATTGTATAAAAGAGAGATGTCACTGAAATTTTGCTAAATATTCACTTAAAATTAAAATACATGTTGTAGTATTGCCAAAAGGCTTCTTTAAAGATTTTCTGTAAATATACACAATCACAAAGAAACAGTACTCCTAGTGATTGAAATGTTATTACATTGTATCTTTATTGAAAGGTGACTCAATATACAGCTTTATTTAGAAACTAAAATGGTTCTTCGTTATATTGATATGTTCTTTCTATTAATTAAAACTAGTCATTGAGAAATCTTCATTTGAAAATTATTGTTCCTCCTTTGAAAATTAACATTCATTATATTTTATTTTCTGTGAGAATTTAAGCTCTAATGACTCTTCCGTTTCCTTTATGATATGAAGAAAATGTTTTAAACTATTTTCTACTGCAAGCTTAATTGCTTTTGTTTATGCAGGTTTATTTTGCAGTGATTTTCAATATCACTTTCATGTTTTAACCACATTTACACATCAGCACATACCCACTCACAAGTACATGTGCATGTGCACATGTGCTCACCTATGAGTATGTACGAAATAGGCCTTTACGTCCACCAGCACCAGCTGCGTAATTTTCAAGTCACAGTGCAAAATGAAAATATTAGATTTCATGTTTAAAATAATTAAGAATTCCAAGGTGGCAACAAAAAAACATTAAACCAAAAGTGAGGCTTTTCTGAGAGTGGGGCCCAGTATGATTGCATAAGTCACACATTCGCTAAGCAGGCCAGGCTGTTCAGATTTTCTACAGGAAAATTGTGCAAATTTAATAAGTTGTTTCTTTCTTTTCTTGCTATTGCAACAGTAATGTGTAAAGAGGAAAAAGGTTATAAAATACCAGTTGCTACTACTAATGTTGCTTTATGATGAGGTATAGCTATAGAATACATGTATAATATATATATATATTTTTTAATATTCAAGGCTAGAACATGGATCATGTTTCTAGTCCATGAACTTGGGCATAGTAAAATCAATCAACTGTCTTAATATTCAGTTTTTAAATGACTTTTCTTACCTATGAAATCTCTGAAGTGTAGCACAACTAAGTGATAGCAAGAAAAATATGCATTCCTTAAAGTACAATATCCAAACTGTACTTCCAACACATTTTACAGACTGCATTCTTATGGGAAGAGAGGAGTCTTAGAACTTTCTACCCAGGGGAAGGGGTAAACTCTAATCCAGTGACATAAGCATTCATTTTCTTAACCGATTTCTTTGGAATATATCCTATTTGCATCAAGAATGGCCTGTCAAAAGATTTTTGGACTCTGCTGACAATGGGAAAGGAGGCATTTATATGAAATGGTATAAGCATCTGCAGAGGTAGTTTCAATATGAATGTGTTAATAGTACAACATTTTATAATTTCAAAAGATTTTTAATACTAATCTGAGTCCTTCTGAATCAGTTCTACATCAGGTTGATGTTGTGGCAACTGGGCGCCGGGAGGGTAGAGGTAGAAAATTAGGTGGTAACACGCTCTGTCTTACACCTGGACCTCTTAGCAGCAGGAGCGTATGTCACCTGAAAAGTCTTTCCTTCCCTATCTCTGAGGAATGTTTTCTTTTCTGTTTTTATCAAGCCTGTTGATGCCATTGTTTTTCATTTCCTCTGGGACTACCCTTCACAAGTTTTCTCTCAGTTCACATCTATGTTTAAAGTTTGTCACTGGCTTCTTTAATTTTATTTCTCTTCCTTCCTCAACCCACTTCAGCTTGGGATCAACTTTTAGCACTCTACCTCAGTTGCCTGAACTACTCAGATATCTTATTTTTTTCTTGCCTTTTTTTTTTTGGTATTGTGAACAGATAACATGAGATCTACTCTCAACAAAATTTAAGTGTATAGTGAAGTATCATTGACTGGAAGCACAATGTTTTACAGCAGATCTCTAGAACTTATTCATCTTGCATAACTGAAGCTTTAAGTCTGTTGGACATCAGCTCCCCATTTCTCCCCTCCCTGCAGCCCTGGCAACCACCATTCTATTTTCCGTCTCTATGAGCTTAACTCTTTTAGATTCTGCATGTAAGTGGATTCATGCAGTATTTGTCCTTCTGTGGCTGGCTTATTTCACTTAGCAAAATGTTCTCAAAGTTCATCCAGGATGTTGCATATGGCAGGATTTCCTTTTTATGGCTAGATAATATTCCACTGTATGTATATACCACATTTTCTTTATCCGTTCATCCATCAGTGGACATTAAGGTTGCTTTCACATCTTAGCTGTTGTGAGTAATACTGCAACGAATGTGGGGATGCATATGTCTCTTCAAGGTCCTGATTATGATTTTTTTAGATAAAATCCCCAGAAGTTGGATTGCTGGATTATATGGTAATTTGTTATTAATGTTTCAAAGAACCTGCATATTATTTACCACAGTAGCTGCACCATTTTACATTCCCACAGATAATGTACATGAATTTCTCCACATCCTTACCAACACTTGTATTTTATTTATTTATTTATTTATTTATTTATTTATTTATTTATGATAATAACCATCCTAACAGATAGGAGTTGATAGTTCATTGTGGTTTGATTTGCATTTCCATGATGACTAATGATATTGTGCATCTATGCCTATACCTGGCTGGCCATTTGTATGTCTTTTCTTGAAATAAAAAAAAGGTCTATTCAATGTCCTTTGCCCATTTTCTTATCCTAATGATTTGGTTTTGGCTATTGAGTTGGAGAAGTTCCTCATATATTTTGGTTATTAATCCCCTAACAGATATATTGTTTGAGAAATATTTCTAACATTGCATAAATTAGCTTTTCACTCTGTTGATTGTTTCCTTTTCAGAACAGAAGCTTTTTTAGATTGATGTTGTCCTACTTGTCTATTTTTGCCTTTGTTCCTTTTTGAAATAGTATGGTACTAGCATAAACACAGACATATAGACCAACAAAACATAACAGAAAGCCCAGAAATAAACCTACATTTATGTAATCAACTGATTTTCAACCAATGGGGAAAGGACAGTGTCTTCAATAAATGTGTTGGGAAAACTGGATATCCACATGCAACAGAATGAAAATAGATCTTTATCTGGCATCATACACACAAATCAACTGAAAATGGATTAAATACTTAAATAAAGACATAAAACTATAAAGTTCCATGAGGAAAACCTAGAAGAAAATCTTATTTGGTCTTGGAATGTTTTCTTGGTATGACACCAACCTTTTTTTAATTTAAATTCCATTAATTAACATATAGTATATCATTAGTTTCAGAGGTAGAGTTCAGTGATTCATCAGTTATATATAATACCCTGTGCTCATTATATCACATGCCCTCCTTAATACCCATTACCCTGTTACCCATTCCCCCACCTTCCTCCCCTCCAGCAATCCTCAGTTTATTTCCTATGGTCGAGAGTCTCTTACAGGTTGTCTCCTGCTCTGATTATGTCTTATTTTATCTTTCCCTCCCTTCCTCTATGCTTTTGTCTTTCTCTGATTGACTTACTTCACTTAGGATAATACCCTCTAGTTCCATCTACATCGTTGCAAATGGCAAGATTGAATTTTTTTGATGGCTGATTAATATTCCATTAATATATATATACACCACACCTTCTTTATCCATTCATCTGTTAGTGGATATCTGTGCTCTTTCCATAGTTTGGCTCTTGTGGACATTGCTGCTATAAATATTGGGGTGCAAGTGACCCTCTGGATCACTACATTTGTATCTTTAGGGTAAATACCCAGTAGTGTAATTGCTGGGTCCTAAGGTAGCTCTATTTTCAGCTTTTGAGGAAACTCCATACTGTTTTCCAGAGTGGCTAAACCAACTTGCATTCCCACCAATAGTGCAAGAGGATTCCCCTTTCTCCCCATCCTCACCAACATTTGTTGTTTCCTGACTTGTTGACTGTAGCCATTCTGACTGGTGTGAGGTGGTATCTCATTGTGGTTTTGATTTGTATTTCCCTGATGATGAGTGATGTTGAGCGTTTTTTCATGGGATATGACACCAACTATTTTTTTTAAAGGTTTTAGCTAACTTGAGCCCCTGTGGAGTTTGAAACATTGATAATTCCCTACTAGTAACATATTCTTCCTTTGGTTTCTGAGGCATGATTTTCAGTCTTCATATATACTCACTTCATCCCTTCTGCTAGCTCCTCATCTTCCTTCTGACTTCTAAAATGTATTCTCCACAGTTCTGTCCTTTTATTCTTGACTTCTTGCTGGGAAATTCATTTATTATAATGGTTTTAACTCATCATGAATCTATTATTGTAAAAAAAAAAAAAAAGAAAGATGAAACTCTTTTTCTGAAACTATCCCAAATATACTTATCCAATCTCATGCCTGTTATTCTCCTCACCATGCTTCTTGTGACCAAAGTCACAAGTATTCAACATCCTTAAACCTATTCTTACTTCTGTTCAGTTAAATTTAACAAACAGATTTGAATAGCCACTGTGTCTGTGATAAATAGCATACACCCTGCTCTGCAGGGACATTTAGTCTAGGCCTTTTGTACATGCTGTTCACTGCCTACATGTTCTTCCACGATCTTTTCTTCCTGATTAACTCCTACTTTTCTATCCAGTTCAAATATCACCTGTTTTATGAATCTCAACCAAACTTCCTTAGGGAACATATGTGAACCATTCTTTCTTTGGGCTTAAATAACAAAATTCATATCTTCAATATGTCACTTTTTGTATGCTTTTTTTTGTTGTTTATGTATGTATCATCTTCCTAGGCTCCTTAAGGAAACTGTGTTTCACTTATCTTTGAATCTTCAAAGGCTCAGCTATAAAAAAGAATAAGGAGGATCTATAAGAACAGATAAGAAATGATTTTCAGAGCATGCTGTTTAAGTGAAAACAGCAAAGCAGGAAAGATTAAAGCCTTATATCCTAAATAAGAAATATTTTTTCATCATTATTAGCTCCTCATGAAAACGTGGTTAAGAGTTAGCAAGGAGGGGCGCCTGGGCAACTCAGTTGGTTAAGCATCTGCCTTTGGCTCATGTCATGATCTTAGGTCCTGGGATAGAGCCCCACATTGGTCTCCACACTCAGCATAGGGTCCACTTCTCCCACTCTGCCCCTCCCTCTCTGCCCCTCCCTACCCCTTGCTCTCTCTCTTTCTCTCTCTGTCTCAAATGAATAAAATCTTTAAAAAAAAAAGTTAGCAAGGGAAACTGCATATTAGAAATGGAAACAGAAGGCAGGTCTGGGGGGCTTAGTAGGTTAAGCATCTGCCTTCAGCTCAGGTCATGATCCCAGGGTCACATGATTGTGCCCTGGGTTCTGGGCTCCTGGCTCAGCAGGGAGTCTGCTTCTCCCTCTCCCTTTGCCCCCCTCAAATAAATAAATAAATAAATAAATAAATAAATAAATAAATTCTTAAAAGAAAAAAGGAAGCAGGATGGGACGAGATATGCTTGACAGTACATACTGAAAGGAATAGAGACATATAAAAAGTATCTTTTAATTTTTCTATCATAATTCTATACCATAAGCAAGTAGTATTAAAAGTTCCAAGACAGGAATTTTTTTAAATCCTAATATTTGTGTATAAAGATTTTCGAAATACACATTTTGCAGATTTTTAACAATGCAGATTTCTTCCAAGTAATTCTCTGTGGTCATTGATATCAACATTAGCAAGAATGCCAAATGAGATTGAGATTCTCTTGGGGTGTCCCATTTACCTATAATATGTAATCATGTGAGAGTTTGGTGGTAATGTGTATGATATCTGTATCACTGGAGATATTATAAACTGGGATAGAAAGTACAAAAACACATTTATAAATTAGATGGTTAACATTTAATATTCAGACATCCAGAAGAAATATATTTTGAGAGAAAAAAGGCCATGTGTATTATCTTAAAATATATAGATGGTCTGTGACTGGATTTTCTTCTTCTTCTTCTTCTTTTTTTCTTTTTTTAATTCCTTTGGTGAAATGTGATATAACTTAGGTGGTGTACATAGATTCTTACAGCTAGAATAAATAACCACTTTGAGCCTCCCTGTCTTACATTTGAGAAATTGAAATACAAAGAGGTTATGGGACTTTTTTAAGGTCACATAGAGTTTAGAGGAATTAGTCTCAAAATACAAAATTGAACTTTTCCCCATTGTATCAAGAATCTCTCTGACAATCTATGATTCATTCAAGATATAGGAATTAAGGAAGTATTGGGAGATATGACTTGTGGACTAAACAAAATGGAGAATGCAGTGTTCTCCAGGTTTCTGGCCTTAATAAGGAGGTTGATACTCATCAGTGACTGTAATGGGATGTAGTATAAAGCATATTTGGAGTCAACTGCAATTTTCATGGAAAACACTATAGAGAAAGAACCATTCTGAACGAATAAAAAATTTTGCAGAAACTTATATGGAAGAGACTACATAAGAATCAGATATAAATATTGGAAGTGTGTATCTATTTAAATAAATATAAAATTTTAAGAAGAGTGGCTTTTCCATTTCAAACTCTACTTCCTTAACATTCATGGTTAAAAAAGAATTTCTCAGTTAATTTATCCTTACACGGAATGCTTTTAGTATATACCACTTGTATTAGACTTGGGTTTGTTTAGGTGAATTGTTATAAATTTTTATTGGACTATTTGCTAATTTATACAGAACTGTTTCTAGATGAACATTCAGTTAGTATATTCAGCGGGTGAATTAGGAAATTAGAGGAAGTCTTCATATTTGAACATAATTTTCTTTGGGAAAAAAAATCCACTTAGACTGAATCTCCTAAAAACTGTTGAGAATTCTGCAGTGTATTGTGAATGAAAAGAATTACGCAAGTCTTTACCTTGAACATAAATGGAAATTATTAAATTGCATTCCTTTTTAGTTAAAATTTAAGCTTAATTTCAGTGGTATAATAATTCTTAAAATACACAAAGAATTAGTCAAATGCTGACTTGTTCTTTTGGCCATATTTTAAAATAATTATAAGTGCAGTATAGGATCCTTTATTTTACACTTGACTTACATAACATGATCATAGTAAGAGACATTTTGAGAAATGTAGTCAATGATTTCTCCACTTTTTCCTAAGGCCTCTCAAATCTTTACAATTCACATATTTCTCTTCTAGAGTATCTAGCAAGTCATCATTGTTTTTCAAGATTTGCAAAATTTATTTTCAAAATATTTACAGTAACGGAGCTATGTGCTTGTGTTAAATGTATTGGGATTTTTGCATAATACTATGTAAGTGGTCTTTTCATTAGTGAATAATTTCACGTTATGATACTGTTTTGTTACGTGTTCAGATTGTTACTGAACAGTTACATACCAAGGACTTCCCTGAATAATTAGATGAAACAGCTGCATCTTTTGATATTCTGCCACTTTGAAAGGATTATTTAATCAATCTTTGAGATGCAAACTTCAAATTTATAAAATGGGTGGTTAGTCATTTTAAATATTAGTTGACTTTCTACTTCAAAAGTGCCAGACTGGTTCATAAGAACAGTTGTGAATCCCTGGGCTAATCCCCTAGTCTCCCTCCACTTTCTGCATGAATGTACCATAGTCTGTAAATCAAGGTTATATCACCGTACGATTATACGTTCATTACTGATCAAGACTATTTTCCACCTAGCTATCAATCAAACTATCATCAGAATGCAATCATAATTCTAAGAATAGATGAGTGTAGACAATGATTTACATTAATAAATAATCTACTTTAGACACTGTTTTAATTTGCAATAGAGATCTTAATGGGGGAAATGTAAGCTACAGTAATGGATTCGTAAACTCATTACTTAGAAAGGTCAAAAAAAGGTGCTTCTTCATTGTCACCACATTACTGAACTGTGTAAATGAGATATGCAGGTAAAGCTTCCTTTAGAATTGTAGGTATTAGTCCTAAGGAATCAGGGTCAGTCATTATGATGTCTATGTTTGGTTTTAGCACATCCAGCTGCTTTATTATGTATCTCATCACTCCCATTTTTCTCTTTTCTCTTGTTTAGGGAACAGTATAATATATTGTTCAAAGTAGGACACTTCTGAGAATGATATGCAATGCTATTAATAATGACAGTGGCACAATAGGCATAAATTGAAACTGTCTGGGCAAGGCAGGACTTGTAATCTTCTCCTAGTACTTTTTACTTTAAACCTTCTGTGCCAAGCTCTGTCTTTCACTTTTCAGGAAAATCTGCCTATAGCTATTGATCACTTTAAAGTATCAAACATCAGTAAGTGAGCAAAATACCACCTCAGTGGAGAGTCTTAGGATTTTTTTTTCAGTTTAAGCATTTTTAACAAAAGACTAAAGTCTTAAATTAAAGAGATAAAGCTCTTGTTACATAATTCCAAAAATCATCCAGAGAGGGAGTTTGCCATAAATGGTGCCAATTAAATGCTTCCCTACCTATGACTAAATTTGGTATCCTGTAAGTTTTCAGAAGTTTCCAGAAATAGTGTGCTCTTTTATATACACTGTTTTCTTGTATCCATATTTACACACTCCTTCCCTCCAAGCAATTTTTGCTGGATACAGAAAACCACCCAATTACTTATCTAATTATTTTTGCCTAACCTCAGGTCTTACCTCTCTGCTAGATTTTATCCCCACTGAAGGCTGCCTTAACTTTTCTAAAAGTAAGCACAAGAAGTAAATGTTAACAATATTGAAGTACTTAAAAAAATTCTAAAGAGAAAAATTAAAATTTGAAAGCAGTAAAATTTTATAAAGTTGATTTCAGTTATTTCTATGAGCCTATTAGATTAAAAAGAAGAAGAAACTCTCATTTCTGTCAGGGAACTAGGTGTTAGCATGGGTCCAAGGATTTACTCCCATTCTTCACTGACAAAAAATATATTCATTCATTCATTCATTCATTCTTTGCCTATGTATTCAATAGAGTTTACTGCAGCCTAGCACTACATTAGAAATACAAAATGAAAGAGCATAGTTTCTCTTTCACAGCCCAGCAGGGGAGATAAATTCACAAACATAGAATTACAGTATTATAGAGTTAATCAAAACAGTATAGAACAGTAAAGAGAAAAACACTGAAGAACACCAAAAAGAATTTATTCTTCTGGAAAACCTTCACAGTGTTCATAGGCCAGTGGACTCTTGAATCATGAACACAATTATTAAGCAGAGAAATGGGGAAATGATACTGCAGGCTGAGGGGAGTTCACATAGGTATGAAAGCACAGGGTAGAATGTGGTGTTCCGGAGGCTGTGGGCAGGTGCATGTGATGAGAATGCTAGGAATCCAGGCTGCAGTGCCCATTAAGGCAGACAGGTCAGAGTGTGAGTGGATCTAGAGAAAGGGGTTTTTAACTAAGAATTGCCAAGATCTAACAAAGGTGTTTATGAAGAAAGCTTTCTGTTAGTAGTGTAAAAAGCATTTGTAGGAATATGGGGGAGGAAATGTGGAGGATTTCCTTGGGGAAATCCATCGGTGACAAGGAGATTGGTATTTAACCTGTCCAAAAGCAATGACCATTTATTCATTTGTTCTACATGGATTGTATACTTCTATGCCTAATATTGTGTTAGCTGATGGGCATCCAAACATGAAGTAAGCTACTAAATTATAATTTAAACAGAGGAGGACTGGAGCACAGTCTCTTTTCATAAAAATTGAGATATAGTCTGTTTCCTGCCTACCTTTGTTCTTGAGGTATGTAATTTTAAAAAAATTAGATTTTGATAATGCATTGATGGAGATTTATTTTAAACTCAGCCTACAACTAATTCCTGTCCAGAGAGTCAAAGATGAATGATAAATCAATAAAAACAGTAAAACATGTGAGGTTGTTCTTGGCAGATTTCTTTATAAGGTGAGTGAGGATATGACAGTGATCAAAATTAACATGACTGTGCCTGAAACATTCATTTTCCTAAAATGTCTTTGACCCAGTAGGCCCATTCAAGGAGGGAGTTGACCTCATGTCAGGATCACCTTTGAGCAACATGCAGGTTTCAGCAAGTACTGGTTTGTGTGTTTTCTCCTGTACCTGGCCTGTAAGCTGCTTGTCCACAAGAATTCTTTATCTTCATCTTCAGTCTAGGACACAATGCTGTAGCACAAAATTATAAACATTTGTCAAATAAAGTTAAGAAACGGGTATCTGAGATAGGAATACAGAATACTTCCAGTGAGACCTTATATGAAAACCTCTTATCCAAAATCTTTTTTTCATCATTGGCAAGACTAGGACCTCCCATTGAGACTTAATATACTTAAGTTGTCTGCTTGCTGGGTTGTTTTGGGCAAACAAAGGACAAATGTGCACTAATTTTCTCTGCACTCACATAAGTGATTTACTTACTTTCCTAGAATTTTTGTTACATTTGTTTAAATTCTCAGCAGTCTTTAAATAACCATTATCTAATAAACTTCAGCTCATATTTAATTGCATATAGGACAAGCTAGATTAGTAGAGTAATGGGGAGGTTTGGGTAGAAATTATTTTTATTTTTTCACTCAAGTATTTCTTTCAGAGTTGGATACTTTTGTCCCAGAAAACAATTAAAAAAAAAAAATTCATGTATCTTCTCTGCTACCACCAGAGGGATTTTCAAAAAGAGACACAAAGAGAGGACTGCCTAGTGAGCTCTTCCTTCTACTTCCTTCCATTTTTATAAATTCAGGGACCTTTCACTGTCCAGCCTATTGCTTGAGAAGCTGTAAAAAGTACAGAGGAATGAGCATGATACAAGGAAGTATTTTATTAAAGATTAATTATCCCTTGCGAATTGTCATTGCAAGTGTAATTATATCCTCAGAAATTTCACATCACTTGGCATTTGTTCTTGTATAACATTTATCAGTTGTAATTTATTTACATATTTATGTGTTTAAATTCTCTTCACTAGATGGTAAGCTGCTTTAGACCAACTTCTATTTTTCTTTATTCCTGGTATATTATCTCACAAAGGACTGATATAAAGTAGTTGTTCCATAAATATCCAATGAATGAATTATTTTCTGATACTCTTATTTTAAAATAGCTAGCTACTTTCGTCTACCACAAACAACATTCATAGGTAACATTGATTCCATGGGGAAAATATGTTACAAGTTTGAAAACGGTTTAGGAAAATTCAGTTATCACTCAAACTGTGACTTGGGATTGCTCTTAAAGTATCAGGCATTCACTGTTAATAATTTAAATGTAAAATATTTGATATGGAAGAGAAAAAAATGACATAACAAGAAATCAGTGCAACTTCAGCATTTGCATTCATTATAATTTGAATAATAGTAATTCCTAAAGTGTGCCGAGCACTTCCTATCTGCTAAACATCTTTCTGAGTGTTTTACATGGAAATATTTTTAGTAAGTCCTCACAAAGTCCTTGTGAATTCAGTCCTGACTAGGAGAACTAATGTTCTATCACAAATAACTCACTTAAATCATTTGACTTTGGAATATCAATCTTAATTCTACTGCAGAAATCTTTTTTTTTTAATTTTGAAGAGTTATAACAGCTCTCTAAACTCTTTAAAATGTCATAACCTCCTGAATTATATTTTTCCAATTTACTAGTATTTAACAATGGCCTTACCCCATATTTACTCCATCTGCCTGCTCTCCCCCATGTATTACCCTCATGCTTTTCTTTCTTCATCAGAAATATACATATTTATAAATATAGTAGATATCTGTATTATGTGTGTGAATGTAAATCTCTCTCTTCTCTGCCTCCCCCTCCCTCAACTTCTCCTTCTCTCTTTTCCCTCCCTCCTTCTTCTCTTTCAGGACCTTTAGGTCACATACATACATGATTTTTTTCTTTTTTTTCCCCTTTAAATTATAATGTTAATTTATTTGATCCCCTCTGCCATCCCCAAGTGGTCAAATTTTTTTTTCATTTCCTTGAGATTTCTTTCAAAGGGCTAGCTTTTATTTAATTCATTTGTTTTACTGTTTCATTTGTTTTACAAGGTATTCTAGCTCCTTCTGGGTGTTCAGCAACTTGGCAGTCTTCCATCTAGCTTCCTCAGGCAATATCAAAAGAAAACTCCTGGAGGAGTAATAGTGATTAAATGCCCAGACTACATGTACATTTTCTCATGTCCGTAGCACTCTGGAGAAATTAATTAGGCTTCACAGTACCCCTCTGTGATATTACTATTATCTCCATTTTACCTGTGCAAATCTCAACACAGACACTAAGGTTTTTGCCCAAAGTCAAAGAAAGTGTTAGTTTCTTACTGAGATTAACATTTAATTATTATTGTTTAAAGTCAGTATTGGTTTTTTGCTACTGTATCTCTCAGTGGTGTTCTCTCTCTCTGAATAAAACTAACATAATCTCATTATTATGTTATTAAGATCTTTTTTCATAAGGTGATGTTTATGAAAGTAGTGAATATATGTATTCTTAGAGTTTTTTTTATTACTTCAATACCATTACCTTATAATTTACAAATTCCTTACCTTGTATTTCTCCAGTTTTCCTTATTAAAGTTGTTCAATCCATTTTTGTGTCATTGAGCTTTACCCTTATTTTTAATTGTGCAGCCTACATTTATAAATACTGTATACCCTAATTAGCAGGATTTTTAAATGTTTTCATTTTAAGTGTTTATTTTAATTTCAGTTAGTTAACATACAGTGTTACATTACTTTTAGGGGTACAGTATAGTGATTCAGCATTTCCATACAACACCCAGTGCTCATCAGGACAAGTGCCCTCCTTAATCATTTCACCCATCCCCCACCCACATCCCCTTTGGTAACTAGCAGTTTCTTCTCTATAGTGAGAAGTCTTTCTTGGTTTGCCTGTCTTTTTCTTCCCCATGCTCATTTGTTTTGTTACATAAATTCTGCATATGAGCAAAATCATATGACATTTGTCTTTCTCTGACAGAGTTATTTTTGCTCAGTATTATGCTCTCTAACTGCATCCATGTGGTCACAAATGGCAAGATTTCAATCTTTTTATGGCTGAATAATATTCCATTGTATATATACACCACTTCTTTATCCATTTATCTGTCAGTGGACATGGGCTGCTTCTATAATTATAAATAATGCTGCTATAAACATAGGGGTGCATGTATCCCTTTGAATTAGTGTTTTTGTATTTTGGGGGTGAATAATAGTGCAATTACTGGGTAATAGGTTCGTTCTATTTTTTAACTTTTTGAGGAACCTCCATGATGTGGCTGCAGAAGTTTACATTTCCACCAAGAGTGCAAGCGGGTTCCTTTTTTCCCATATCCTCATCGACACTTGTTTCTTGAGGTTTTTATCTTAACCATTTTGACAGGTGTGAGGCGATATCTCACTAGAGTTTTGATTTGCATTTCCCTGATGATGAGTGATGCTGAGCATCTTTTAAAACAAGATCCTTTAAATGAGATTACTAGCAGCGCTGATTTGGTACCCTAACACAGTAGCATCAGGTATCTATAATGGTGGGCACTTTGTATTTCATGTCACAAAGGAAATAAAAATCTCATAATGCTACCCCAACTGGATTCATTTTTTATTAATTGTTACTGTCTTAATTACTATAGCTTTCTAATATAGTTTCAAGTCAGGGAACATAATGCCTCAAACTTTGTTCTTTCTCAAGACTGCTTTGGGTATTTGGGATTTTTTTGTGGTTCCATGCAATTTTTAAATTATTTTGTCTATTTCTGTGAAAAGTGGCATTAATATTTCTGTTTAAAGGTTTATTTTTTTCATTTATTTGAGAGAGAGAGAGTGTAAGAGAGCAAATGGGGGTGGGGCAGAGGGAGAGAATCCTCAAGCAGGTTCCCCACTGAACACAGAACCTGAAGCAGGGCTCCATCCCAGGACCCCGAGATCATGACCTGAGCCAAAATCGAAAGGCAAACTTTCAACTGAGCCACCCAGGTGCGCCAACCATTGAGATTTTGATACACATCTGCAATTTGCTTTGGGTAATGTAGACATTTTAACAATATTAATTCATTAATCCATAAGCTTGGAATATCTTTTCATTTACTTGTGTACTCTTCACTTTCATATAGTTTCCAGCATACAGATCTTTTACTTGGTATTTTTTTTGGATGCGATGTAAAGGGGATTATTTTCTTAATTTCTCTTTTTGACAGTTTGTTGTTAATGTATAAAAACATAATGGATTTTTTAGTATCGATTTTGTGTCTTGCAATTTTACTAAATTTGTTTATTAGTTTCAACAGATTCTAGTGGAGTTTTGGGGGTTTTCTATATATAGAATCATGTCATCAACAATTATTGACAGTTTTACTTCTTCCTTTCCAGTTGGATTACTTTTTATTTATTTTTCTTACCTAATTGCTCTGGCTAGGACTTCCAATACTATGTTGAATAAAAGATGTGAGAGTGGTCATCCTGATGCTGGTCTTATTCTTGATCTTTGAATATAATGTTAGTTGTGGGCTTGTCTTATATGGCCTTTATTATTTTGGGGTACATTCTTTCAATACCAGTTTTACTGAGAGTTTTTATCAAAAATGGATATTGAATTTTGGGAAATGATTTTGCTACATCTATTAAGATGATTATATAATTTTTAGCTTTCATTTTGTTAATGTGGCATATTATAGTGATTGATTTGTAGATGATAAAAATCTTTGTGTCCCTGGAATAAATCTTAGTTGCTCATGATGTATGATCTTTTTTAATGTATTGTTGAATTTGGTTTGTTATATTTTGTGAGGATTTTTGTATCTATGTTCATCAGAGATATTGGCCTGTAGTTTTCTTATTTATTTGTTTGCTTGTTTTTGGTTTGTTCTTCTGGTTTTAGAATCAGTGTAATGCCATCCGTGTAAAATGAGTTTGGAAGTATTTCCTTTTCTTCAATATTTTGGAGGAGTTTGAGAAGGATAGCTATTAAATCTTCATTGAACATTTACTAGAATTTAGTAGAACATTGAACATTTAGTAGAATTCACCAATGGTGAAGGTGTCTGGTCCTGAACTTTTATTTATTGGGAGGTTTTTGATTACTGATTCAATCTCCTTGCATCTGTCTATTCATATTTTCTATTTTGCCATGATTCATTCTTGGAAGATTGTATGTTTCTAAGATTTTATTAATTTCTTCTAGGTTGTCCAATTTGTTGGCATATAATTGTTCCTAGTAATCTCTTACGATCCTTTGTATTTCTCTGGTATCAATTGTAACTTCCCCTCTTTCATTTCTGATTTTATTTGAACCCTCTCTCTTTTTTTCTTATTGAGTCTACCTTAAGGTTTATTAGTTTTATCTTTTCGAAAAACAAGTTCTACTTTTATTGATCTTTTCTTCTGTCTTTTTCATATTTATTTCATTTACTTTCAGTCTGATCTTTATTACTTCCTTTTTTTCTACTAACTTTAGGCTTTGTTTTTTTCCTCTTTTTCTGGTTTTCTTGGGTATAAAGTTAGATAGTTGACCAGATTTTTCTTGTTTCTTGAGGTAGACTTGTATCACTGTGAAGTCCCTCTTTTTTTTTTTTTTTTTTTATTTGAAAGACTATTTATTTGAGAGAAGGAAGTGCATGAGCAGGAGGGGCAGAGGGAGAGGGAGAGAGAGAGAGAATTTCCAGCAGACTCCCTGCTGATCCTGAAGCCCAACATGGGGCTTGATCTCAGGACACTGAGATCAGGACCTGAGCTGAAACCAAGAGTTAGATGCTTAACCGACTGCATCAACCAGACACCCCACTCTGAAGTTCCTTCTTAGAACTGCTTTTGCTGCATCCCGTAGATTTTGGTATATGGTATGCCCGTTTTCATTTGTTTCAGGATTTTTTTTTTTATTTCTCCATTGACACATTGGTTGTTCAGTAGCATGCTGTTTAATCTTCACATATTTTTGATTTATCCTGTTGTATATTTGTGGATGATTTCCAGTTTCTTTTTTTCTTTCTTTTTTTTCCCCTTAAAGATTTTATTTATTTATTTGACAGAGAGAGACACAGCGAGAGAGGGAACACAAACAGGGGGAGTGGGAGAGGATGAAGCAGGCTTCCTGCTGAGCAGGGAGCCCGATGTGGGGCTAGATCCCAGGACCCTGGGATCATGACCTGAGCCAAAGGCAGACGCTTAACGACTGTGCCACCCAGGTGCCCCCCAGTTTCTTTTTTTCTTCCAATTTTTATTTAAGTTCAAGTTAGTTAGCATGTAATATAATATTGGTTTCAGAGGTAGAATTTAGTGATTCATCACATACATATAACACTCCGTGCTCGTTACAACCAGTGTCCTCTTTCATACCCATCACTCATTTAGCCCATCCCCCATCCACCTTCACTCCAGCAATCCTCAGTGTGTTCTCTATAGTTAAGAGTCTCTTATAGTTTGTCTCCCTTTCTGTTTTTATCTTATTTTATTTTTCGTTCCCTTCCCCTGTGTTCATCTGTTTGGTTTCTTAAATTCCACATATGAGTGAAATCATATGGTATTTGTCTTTCTCTGACTATTTCACTTAGCTTAATATACTCTAGCTCCACCCACATTATTGCAATGGCAAGATTTCATTATTTTTGATGGCTAGAGTAATAAATACCACATCTTCTTTATCCATTCATCAGTCATGGATATTTGGGCTCTCCATAATTTGGCTACAATTGATAATGCTACTATAAACATTGGGGTGTGTGCATCCCTTTGAATCAGTATTTTTGTATCCTTTCAGTAAATACCCAGTAGTACAATTGCTGGGTCATTGGATGGTTCTGTTTTTCACTTTTTGAGGAACCTCCATACTGTCTTCTAGTGTGCCTGCACTAGTTTGCATTCCCACCAACAGTGTTAGAGAGTTCCCCTTTCTCCCCATCCTCGCCGACAGTTGTTGTTTCCTAAATTGGTGTGAGGTGGCATCTCATTGTGGTTTTGATTTGTATTTCCCTGATGGTGAGTGATGTTGAGCATTTTTTCATGTGTCTGTTAGCCATTTGTATTTCTTCTTTGGAGAAATGTCTGTTCTGTCTTCTCTCCATTTCTTTTTTTTTTTTTCTTTTTCTTTTTTTAAAGATTTTATTTATTTATGTGACAGAGAGCCAGCCAGCGAGAGAGGGAACACAGCAGGGGAGCGGGAGAGGAAGAAGCAGGCTCCCAGTGGAGGAGCCCCTTGTGGGACTCGATCCCCGAACACCGGGATCACGCCCTGAGCTGAAGGCAGACGCTTAATGACTGCGCTACCCAGGCATCCCTTCTCTCCATTTCTTTACCAGATTATTAATTTTGGGGGTCTGAAGTTTGGTAAATTCTTTATTTATTTTGGATACTAGCCCTTTATCCAATATGTTATTTGTAAATATCTTCTCTCATTCCATAGGTTTCCTTTCAGTTTTAATGATTATTTCCTTCACTGTGCCGAAGCTTTTTATCTTTAAGTCCCAATAGTGCATTTTTTGCTCTTGTTTCTTTTGCCTCCGGAGACGTGTCTAGTAAGAAAGAAGTTGCTACAGCTGAGGTCAAAGAGGTTGCTGCCCGAGTTCTTCTTTAGGATTTTGATGGTCTCCTGTCTCACATTTAGGTCTTTCATCCATTTTAAATTTCTTTCTGGGTATGATGTAAGAAAGTGATTTCCAGCTTCATGTAATTGTGTTTTGAAAAAATGCTTGATATGCTTTCAGTCTTCTTAAAATTCATTGAGATTTGTTTTGTATCCTAACTTATGATCTATCCTGGAGAATTTATCATGTGCACTTAAGAAGAATGGGTGTTCTGTTACTCTTGAATGGAATGTTCTGTATATATATCTACTAAATCCATTAGGTTTAATGTATCATTTAAGGCCAGTGTTTTCCCATTGATTTTCTATCCAGATGATCCATTGATATAAGTGGGTATTAAAGTCCTCTACTATTGTTATATTGCTGTTGATTTCTCCCTTTAGGTCTGTTAATATTCACTTTATATATTTAGGTGCTCCTATGTTGAATGCATAAATATTTGCAAATGTCATATCTTCTTGCTGGATTGACTCCTTTATGATTATGGAATGATTGTCTTGGTTTTATTACACTCAGTGTTTTAAAGTTTGTTTTATCTGCTATAAGCTTACTTATACCAGCTTTCTCTTGGTTTCCATCTGCATGAAACATCTTTTTCCATCCCTTCACTTTCTGTCTGTGTGTCTTTACATCTGGGGTGAGTCTTGTAAGCACAGTGTAGATAGACTTTTTTTTTTTTTTTAGCTTCTCTCTGTCTTTGGATTGGGGAGTTAATCCTTTTACATTTAAAGTGATTATAGATAGCTATGTACTATCCCCATGTACTTATCCCCATGTTGTTAATTGTTTTCTGGCTGTTTGTAGTTCACCTCTGTTCCTTTTTTCTCTTGCTCTCTTCCTTTCTGGTTTGATGTCTTTTTTTAATTCTTTGTTTAGATTCTATTCCCGTTTTCTTTTGGATATCTAGTATAAGTTTTTGCTCTGTTGTTACCACGAAGCTTACATATATCAGCCTATACATACATAGAGCCTATATATACATATATGCATCAGTCTATTTTAAAATGATTGCACGTTAAGTTTGAACATATTCTAAAATCTACATTTTTACTTCCCCCTCCCACCTTTTGTGTTGTTGATACCACATTTTTTAAAAAGATTTTCTTTATTTATCTGATAGAGACAGAGAGAGCACAAGCAGGGGGAGGAGGAGAGGGAGAAGCAAGCTCCCTGCTGAGCAGGGAGCCCGATGTGGGGCTCCATCTCAGGACCCTGGGATCATGACCTGAGCTGAAGGCAGCTGCTCAACCAACTGAGCTACACAGGTGCCCCCGGATGTCACATTTTTTACATATCTTTTTTTAATTTTGCATGTCCCTTAACTAATTGTTGTATAGTTATTTTTGCTACTTTGTCGGAAACTTCATACTAGCTTTGTAAGTGTCTAGTCCATTATCCTTACTATATATTTTCTTTTGCCAGCGAGATTTTTACTTTTGTATTTATGTTTCCTTGTTACTAATTAGTACCCTTTCTTTTTAGCTTAAAAGAGTAGCTTTAATGTTTCTTATAAGGTCAGTTTAGTGGTGGTGAGCTTTTTTAGCTTTTGCTTATCTGGGGAACTCTTTAGCTCTCCTTCAATTCTGAATAATAACTTTGACAGGTAGACTATTCTTGGTTGGAAGTTTTTTGCTTTCAGCAGTTTGGATATATCATGCCACTCTCTCTGGCCTGAAAAATTTCTGCTGAAAAATCTGCTAATAATCTTGTGGGAGTTCCCTTGTCGATAGGAAGTAGTTTTTCTTTTGCTACTTTTAAGATTCTTTCTTTATCTTTAATGGTTGACACTGTAATTATAATGCATCTTGCTATAGATATCTTTGGTTTCATCTTATTTGTAACCCTCTAGGCTTTCTGGATCTGGAAGCTTCTATCTATTTTCTGTCTCTTTGCTGAAGTTTTCTTTGTGTTCATCCATTCTTCTCCAAAGATTGGTGAGCAACTTCATGACCATTACTTTGAACTCTTTATTAGGTAAATTACTTATCTCTGGGTTCATTAACTTTGATTCCCACCCTCCACCCCCACTGGGGTTTTATCTTATTCTTTAATTTGGAACATATTCTTATGTTTCCTTATTTTTGCTTGGCTCTCTATTTTGTTTGTATATATTGTGTAAAACAGTCTTAAAGGAGTGGTCACAGGAAGACTCGGGGTGTGTTTTGGAATACTGCCTATATGGTACCCCAGGAATGATAGCCTACCAAAACCTGTCTCTCAGTTGTTTCAGTCCCTGAGGCCCAGAAATGCAGACCCTTGTCTACAAAAGCCAGGTGTTCGAAGGGCATTTCCTATGTGGACTGTGTGTACCCACTAGTTTTGTTGGGGCCACAATGGAACACTGGGTTGGGACATGCCCACCTGCCACCTTTGTCAGGGAAAGCCCATCTGCCAGGTTTTGTGGGGCAAGGCTGCAGGAGAGCACAGGGGCAGGGCAAAGAGTGCTAGCAAGGTAGAAAGAGAGAGAGTGCAAAAACAGCACCTTCCAGCACATCCATCCCTGGACAAAATTCCAATGGACCCTGCCTTTCTGGCAGATGTTTAAGATTAGCTAATGAGTCTCCTTCACATATGATCTAGACACTTTACAGCCTGCTGCTTTTACCCTGGATCCCAGGGTGAGTGAGTCTGTGTGTGAGCCCTTTAAGAGCAGAGTCTTGGTTTCCTTTGTGTCTCTTGGACATAAGCCCCATGGGTTTTCAAACCCAGGCATTTTGAGGTCTAGTCCCTCTGGTGCAGGTCCCAAGGACTGGGGTGCCTGATGTGGGGCTTGAACCTCTCATTCCTCAGGGATGTACTTGTTATTGTGAGATCCCTCCCATTTATGGGTTGCTGCCCAGTGCTTGGGGTTTGGGTAAGATCACATCTCTGCCTCTCCTACCTATCTCAGTGTGACCTTCTTATGCTTCTGTGTGGAGAAGCTATGCAACTGGTTTTAGAGAGAATAGTTCAGGTCTTTTTTAGAGGAATTGTTCTATATGTAGCTATACTTTTGGTGTGTCCATGGGAGAAGGTGAGTCCCGAGTCTTCCTATACCACTATCTTGAACTGCCCCCACTCTTAATTCATATATTCTTTTTTTTTTTTAAAGATTTTATTTATTTATTCGACAGAGACAGCCAGTGAGAGAGGGAACACAAGCAGGGGGAGTGGGAGAAGAAGAAGCAGGCTCATAGCGGAAGAGCCTGATGTGGGGCTCGATCCCGTAACGCTGGGATCACGCCCTGAGCCAAAGGCAGACGCTTAACCGCTGTGCCACCCAGGCGCCCCTAATTCATATATTCTTTGTTCAGTGTTTTGGAACTTTATATTACCTCCGTTTTTATTGTTTAATTTCCCAAGCCATTCATCTAATAAATTTACTTGTACTGTTAGGTTGTCACAATCAGTTTATTGTCTTGAGAGCACTTTATCTAATCTTAATGGAGGAGAATTAGAGCTCCAGCTGACAAAGCTTAATGCTTCTAAATGATCTGCATTTTCTATCACATGACTACCCCCAATTAACGATAGTGTTAATGCCTTTTGTTTTTTATGATAAACAAGAAAATGCTTGTCAGAAAAGGAAATTAGCACTACACCCAATGGTTTCAAATTGATGCCAACACAAGAGTTTACAGTCTGGAAAATACAAGTCAAATTTTCAGTATTAAGATTTGATTATCTGTTTTTTTTCAAAATTACATTTCTGGTCAATGAAATGTCTTCTCCATATAGGCAATCCACATTTTAAACTATTTCAAAATGCCATTTAGAATCCAACAGTATTCCACTATTGCATTTCATTTTGAATAAGATTTGGTAAAGTGTACTTGTTTCAGAAAAGTAATGTAAAATAGACTAATGCTATGAAATCAATCCTAGATCTCAGAAGTCATATGTTGTAAAATAATACAATGGTATTAGTGTAAAAATGATATCAAGTTTTGGCTCTATTATTTTTTATTCTATATATATTCATATATGGGCTCATGGTAGACATTTTTTAAAAAGCCGATTTCCATACTAGGGAGGAAAATTATGCCATTTCTACTGATTTATTAAGTATCTTAGAAGCAGTATGTAACACCCTCCAAGGATACTCCTTGGAGTTTAAGGGCTCAATCATCCCCTTTGTTAGTTTAATTCAACAGACAGTATCTTGTTCACATGCTAAATAGAGCTGGAAAGAAGCCACAGAAAATTATGATTGCTCAATAAAAGAAATCCTTTATGCTGTCTTGCTCATAATTTCATATCTGTAGCACTGCAACCCATTAATTATAGTCAGTTGTTGAAAAATCAGATACAGTCCACAATTTATCTCTTTGACAAATTGTTGCTGGGTATTTCATATGCTTCCTTAATACAGTATATGAAAAACTCACTGTGAATGAGATGATTTTTCAAAGTAATTATATCTTTTTGTAGTTTTAATTTGGACTCAATATATATTTTAAATTAAGAAAAATCACAGATTTAATAGCATATGAGACTTCTTAATACTCTCCATTTTTTTTGGTTAAAAAATCCCTGAAGGATGATGGTAAACAAGTAATTTAAATAGCACAGTCATTTTGTCTTTAATTCTTTATTTCTTGATTTGGTCATAACCTAAACCGGGGAGTAAAGTGAGCTCTAATGAGCCATTTTCCCTTGAATCCTATCTTCATTGGTTCTTGTCTTTATCCTTGTTATGTAGCATCATTATGTTGCCCAGTATTATTTTTCGTTAAAATTAATATCATACATCAATTATCAAATCACTTTTTTTTTTCTCTGCAGCTTTTGCTCTGATTTAATGAGTATTTGAATTATCTTCAACCACTTTATTGTCTTAACTATACAAGTAAAGGTATAGGAAAAAGAAGAATTTCAAAACAGTAAAGACTAAAAACTTACTGGTTAGATGCATAGTGCTCTCTCTTCTAAAATATTAACTCCACATCTAAACAATGAATACTGTTGTCAGTGTCCTATGCACCAGGCACTCTGCTCAGCAATAGGGTGATGTAAATTTGTAGGCCTACCTTCTCTAGCTACCTCCCTGTTTTAGTCCATTAGGCTGTTATAACAAAAATAGCATAGAATGGGGAGCTTGTAAACAACAGTAATTTATTTCTCACAGTTCTGGAGACTGGGAAATCCAAGATCAAGTCTGTTTTGATATCTGGTGAGAGCGTTCTTCCAAGTTGTAGACTGTCACCTTCTTGCTATATTCTCATGTGGAAGAAGGGGCAAGGGAGCTTTCTGAGGTGTCTATTTTAAGGAGACCAATCCCATTCATGAAAACTCTGTCCTTATCACCTAATAACCTTCCAAATGCTCTTCCTCCTAATGCCACCACTTTGGGGATTAGAATTTCAATATATGAATTTGGCGGGGGGGGGGGGGGGGGGGACACAAATATTCAGACTATTGTACTCCTCCCTGCTTTCTTATTGCTTTTCCTGCTCTTCCTAAAATAATCTTGATTATTGGCCCAAATTATAGTCATTTGCTAAATACTAAGAACACATTTTAAGCCTAGGAGGAAGTGGAAATGGTATGCTAGTTAATTTCATTGGCCTAGCCCATGTAAAAAATACTTACATAATCATTATTAACGTCTCTCAACAGGAAGTAGCAGCCTGCATGCCCAGAAAAATCATACACAGGTGGTAGTTTCATTTTTCTTGTCCTTTCGTGACAAAGTCCTACTTCACAAGTTAAAACTTAATAAGAACTAAACATTTTATGAATTGAAATCCAAATTAACTTAAACTTTACAACTTGCTCGAGAGCTAATTGGGAAGAAGTGCTTTGGAACATTTTGTCTGTGTTCTAAATTAGGTCTGAAATTTTGAGGTACTAGATCTTGATGTGACAACAACAAATAAAAGTAGCCACTGGTCAATTTTCCTTTTAATATATTTTAGTTGTGTTAGAAACTCATTTGTATCAGTATTTTATGCAAAAATAATTTTGATTTCATGGATTTGGATTTAATCAGCTTCTATTTGAACTACTATGGCATGAGTTAAGGAACTAATTAACATTCCCATGTTTCCTTTAGAGTTAATCTTATTTTAGATAGTGTTAATTATATACCATATCTACCACCAGATCTACACATACAATGAAACCTTTACCTATTTACAGGGCCTTCTGTTGCTGTAAATGAAGTAGCAATGCTTCTATCCAAAGCTAGTCCATCCACTAGTACATTAAATCCCACTTCCTCTAGTTTGCTCCAGCCAGGCTTCCCTTTCTCATGCACAACTAAATTTTCTCTTTGGAATAATTCCCATGATTGTACAAACATGGATTTATTTTTTATTTGGCCCTGTTTCCCCTGACAGCTATTACCCCATATCTGTGCTTCTCTTTGCTGCAAAATTTCTCAACAGAGTTGGTCATTTTGGCTTATCTCTGATTTGCCTTTTCCCATAGTCCCTTAAACCTGTTGTCTCAAACAGATTTTCACTACCGCTGTGGTACTAAAACTTCTCTTGTCAAAGTCAAAAATATCCTCCCCATTGTTAGGACTATTAGTAGATTCTCTGTACACATCTTACTTGACAAATCAGCCATATGTAACTCAGTATTAAATGCTCACTTCTTCTCTTTATTCCCTATATTCCAGAACACTACACTCTCTGGATTTTCCTTCTACCACAGTTTTTTTTTTTCTTCCACCCAATCACTTAATGTTAGTGGTCCTTTGTCTTCTTCTCTTCTCTAACTCACTACCTCAGTGATTTCATCTGGTTGTATGTTTCAAATACCATCCATGCGTCAACCTTCTATTCACATTGGCATGTCCTGTTAAAGGTCCAGATACTCAGCTGCCTTCTAGATACTTCCACTTGGATACTTAAGAGACTTCCCAAACTCACCTGAGTTCATTTCTTATCAAACTGCTTTATCTACAGTTTTCTCCATCTCAGTTGATGGAAGTTTCAACCTTTAGTTGCTCAGACCAAAATTATTGGTGACATCTTTGATTAACCTATTTCTTTCATCTATTAGCAAATCCTCTCAGTCCTACTTGGAAAATATACTCACAATCCAACTGCCTTCCCTGTGAACACACTGTTCAACCCATCATCATTAGTCACCTAATTGATTTCTATGCTTCCACCCTCTGCCTCCCTCAATATAGAGCCAAACCGATCCTTTCAAAACGTAAGTCGTACTGTGGCCTCCACTCTCCTTCCAACACTCAGGGACACTCTTTCCTTAGGGCCTTTCCCCATTATGTGTATGCTAACCACCTCATCTTTTTCGAGTCTTAGCTCAAATGTCTTTCTTCAAAGAGACCTCCTTGAACCGCTGTATTAAAAATTGCAACATTTTCACCTTTCCACAGTTTCCCCATTCTCTATGTTTTTGTTTATAGCACTTGCCACCTTCTAATATCTTATAAAATATCATCCTGTTTATATTGCATTGTCTGCCTTCCTTTACTGGAAAATAAGCTCCACATAGGCTGATATTTTTCTTTTTTTCTTTATTTCTCCATCTTTTTCGGTGGAGGAAGTTAGGGAGGTTCTCTTTTGTTCACTGCTCTGCGAGCAATACCTAGAACAATACCTCACAGAGTGGGTGGGAGTTCATATTTATTGAATAACAGGGTTGGCGTTCTTAGTATGTGCCTGGTAATATGTTGTGTTGACTACCTGATTTAATTTTTCCAATAATTCCACAAGGTTGTTATTACTGTAAGGATGATAGAACTGAGTCTGTGATTTTAAGTAATGTGTCCAAAGTTACACAGTCAGCAATAGCAAAGATTAGATTTAAACCCAACTTGTTTTACTCCAAAGCCTGTGCTTCTAATCTCTATTCCTTCCCATCTTCAGCATCAGCTCATTATTGCATGTAAAACCTGTACAGCAAAGTACGTTATACACTGAGAACAAGGTTCCTGATGATACTCATGGAGAATAATAGCCTTACTTCTTGACAAGAATGAAAGGTCATTGTTGTGGACATTTGATGTTTAGAATTTATCTTACACATTAATGAAATATATCAACTAAGCCATTTGCTGCCATCATGAGTTTGAGATGTGACATGTCTAATCTAATATACTCACCACAAGAACTGGCAAATATAGATTGAAATGCTTGAGAGAATTGTACTGAACTGTTTTGACCCATTGGTGACACAGAGATAGAATAGTTTCTTAGGAAATAAGCCTAGCAGATATTCTGTCACTATTGGCAAGGGAGTTAATGAGAAAATGAGTAGTTGCCATTTTTAATTAAGAAATCTGTAATTATTAGTGTTTACTTTTCTTACCTTCTGTGTTGGTATTTCCTCCAGTCTGTGCAAGTGGTTCTATATGTATAAGTTAATGATTAATACATTACCAGATTTTTATATTTGGAACTGATAACTCTACATTTTATAGATGCATTTACAAAGAGTTGTTTTGTTACCCATTAACAAATGGTTAATGTGACCTGCATGTTACTCAAAAAATATGTCATCTGAATGTTTAAAATTACTAACATGGGTCTCTTGTTTTGGCCTGTTACATTTTATATGTTCAGGAAAACACAAAAGAAAACCCAGCACACTTTATGATATTTTTAAATCTTCACTTAGAAATGAATCATTTTAGGGGGCGCCTGGGTGGCACAGCGGTTAAGCGTCTGCCTTCGGTTCAGGGCGTAATCCCGGCGTTATGGGATCGAGCCCCACATCAGGCTCCTCCACTATGAGCCTGCTTCTTCCTCTCCCACTCGCCCTGCTTGTGTTCCCTCTCTCGCTGGCTGTCTCTATCTTTGTCAAATAAATAAATAAAATCTTAAAAAAAAAAAGAAATGAATCATTTTAATACTCTTATTTAAATTATGACACATCTGTTTTATTATTATCTTTACTGTTATTACTTATGCTACTATTATTTTATAGCTTATGAATAATGACTTATTTTGGATGAATGATTTGGTCAGAAAATTGGAAAAATGATAAAAGAGACATTTCTATCCTGCTCACCTAGACTTATCAGATTTTAAGGTTTTGCCATATTGACACACATTTCCTCCCCCCACAACCATTCCCCCACCACCACACGCATACACACACAGATTCTGTTAGAGTTGGATTCATTTGATTTATTTTCTTGTTTATTTATTTTGCTGAACTATTGAAAAGGAAGATACAAATATCAATCTATCTCACCCCTAAATATATAAGCATCTTCTAATGATTAGAAACTTCCACTATATAGCCACATATCATTATCACACTAAGAAAGTAAACATTCATTAACTAATGTCATCTACTGTACCACCCTTTTCCAATGCCCCCAATTGGACCATGTGGTCCTTATGTATATCCTTTTAACCTAAAATCAATTAAATTTCACTCATTGCATTTGGTCGTTATGTCTGTTCTGTCTCTTGTACTCTGGAATAGTCCCATTGTTTTTATTGTTTTTCATGATTCTGAAGTTTGGCAGACTCAAGGCCAGTTCCCTTATGGCTCAAACTATACTAACTTGTATTGATCAGTTATTATTATATGAATTATCTAATAAAATCCCCAGCATAGTCCTATTAGATATTTTCCTTTTATTTTTCATACAATGAAATAAAGTCTTAGAAAGGTGAAGTAAATTTCCATATTTATATATTTGGCAACTTGTGAAGTCAGATTTCAGAGTATATGTATACACATAATGCAAGATCCCTGCATCTTGAGCAAACCATATTCCAGTATTTTGTTTATTTAAAAAATATTTATAACAGTTATTGAAGACAGTAAGACAGACTTCATTCAAGAGAGGTGAGGGCCATGGTGATAGGTATAGTAAGGACCACTGCAATAGGGTTTTGCAGTGAGGTAAAGAGACTGGACTGAATTCTAAGTACAGCATGAGCAAGGAGAAATTTATAACCAAGAAGCAGATTCAGGGGACAGTGGATGGAAAAATACTAAGGGAAAACTGCAGGGGTAGAGGGGATTCAGGATAAACCAACCTAACAGGAAGGCAGGCTAGGGTGGTCAGATATCACCTGGGGAATGGTGGAGGATGAGGAACCCAATCAGATATCAAGAGTATCAGATACTGAAGGTGGGGTTTCTTGCTAAAATGACATTGCAGAGTTCTTACTAAAACTGGATTTTACAAGAAAGTGCACAGATGAACCTAGGAGAAGGTTCAAGGGCTTGACTAATGTTTGGTCAGGCAAAGAATTTTAGTCAATTTGTAGTTTTGATTTATTTGTTGTCTAATATTGAGAAATTTTCATGTGCATTTTATCTTACCATATATAGTGAAATCATCCCTTCAGAAATACTGGTGGTATTTAGAAGGCTAAAAACTGGCAGTCAAAGGGCAGGAACATTAAGACAAAAATAGTTGTAGGGTTTCACTCTATGTTTCTTTTCTTTATTATCAAATAGTGCCAAAGCTGACAAAGCAAGAATGCATCGAGGAACAAAGCATTAAGAAAAGCCTAGATAAGGTAGTTTTGCTAGATCAAGGACAGAACATGTGAAATTATTATCTTCAATAAATATTTGCTCTTCTCTTCTTTCATTTATTCTTTGTATGGAATCCAACTCCAACAGAACCTGTCTACCACATATTTGGCATATTAGTATTTTTTTTTAAAGATTTTATTTAGTTATTTGACAGAGATAGAGACAGCCAGCGAGAAAGGGAACACAAGCATGGGGAGTGGGAGAGGAAGAAGCAGGCTCATAGCAGAGGAGCCTGATGTGGGGCTCGATCCCATAACGCTAGAATCACGCCCTGAACCGAAGGCAGACGCTTAACCGCTGTGCCACCCAGGCGCCCCAGCATATTAGTATTTTTAATGTGGGTTGTTACCAAGGTCAAAGAAATCACACTGATTCCAGTTTTCCTGGTGATTTTTCCAGTTTTTCACATATCAGAGCTTTCAAATATCTCAGATAATAAGCAAATCAAATAACAAACATCCTGTAATTGGGCAGGTAACACCCGCTATAGGTAAGGCATTGTACTGTTGAGCTGAGCAATTCTAGCCTAGTGTTGGCATTTAACCATATGGAGACTGACTTTGTGGTAGACCCGGTTCTAGTGTTAAAGCACAGTGGGGTCACAGATGATTTGGGACTTGAAGTAGATTTTGTAGAAAGTTTAACAATATAGACAATGAAAGTGAAGGATGAAAATACATCCCAAACTGATCATTTCAGAATAGTAGAGCAGGTAAACTTCCCTGGAAGATTAGTCTTTCTCTGCTTCCATATTATCTAATAGAAATATGGATAAATATGTATAAATTAAAATATGTAATTTCTTTTAGAATACAATTATATTCTAAATATTATCTGTCTGAAATTTATACTGTAAGCTCCCCAGCCACCTTTTTTTTTTTTGCTGCTGCTTCCTTTCCTTCCTCCCTCCCTCCTCCCTTTCCTTCCTTCCTCCCTTCCTTCCTTCCTTCCTCCCTCCCTCCCTCCCTCCCTCCCTCCCTTCCTTCCTTCCTTCCTTCCTTCTTTCCTTCTTTTGCTGATAAGAATCTCTGTGCTTGGCACATGGAAAGTTTTAGTAAATGCTTGTTAAATAAATTAACCACATTCTGGTTTAGATACTGAGATAGATTGTAAACTACCAGCATCTCAGTTCAGACTTGTTATATATGTGAATGAATATAATTCCTTGTGTTTATGTGTGATCCACATAGGTCTAGAATTCTTTATAGTATAAATCTTTGGAAAATGATTACTTTATAGGTGAGTTATGTAATAGTTATCTTTTACCATAGATAACATTAATATCTTATAAAGCATAATTTAGAGAGTACCACAGAATACCAACATTGGTGCAAAATACTGTGTTAATATCACATTTTCCTGACCTGATGTATCAGTCAGGGTTCAGCTGTTAGCAAAGGAAAGCTCTCTAGCCATTTTAAGCAGAAAGTGATTTAATATAGATTTTTTTAAATGAAATTGCTAGAATGCCAAAAGGGCAGGTTCTGTGAGGGCAGAGACTATAAGAACAGGAACAAGAAACAAACTGCCAAATGACTGCTGTCTCAACCACAACAGGAGCATGGGAAATCAGGAAGTTGATGTCAGCATCAGCAAAGTCATCCATTCAAGGATTAGTGCCCTTAAAGTCATGACTAAACAATGGAGTTCCACTTGAGAAAAACCCAATGACCACACTTACCTTCATGAACATAAGCACAAGGAAGATGTCTTGTATGTCTCTCCCACTTTTCAAATCTCACCTAAATGCACCTAATTGACTATATCTAATCCAAATCTAGAATACTAGCTGCAAAAGACTTTAAGACAAGTTAAGCTCTTTCATTGGTTCATTTGTTCTTTTAACTTTTTAGTCGTGTAAGTTATACCATATGAAGGTTGGGATGGATGGTGAATACTAGTCCCCCATGCCTACTTCACCTATTTAGTTGAAGCCGGCTGCTCTCTAAAAGCTTTCCTCATTTTATTAGTTCCTTTTGCCCTTTTACTGTTTTTACCCACTCTAATTCTTTCTTTACATTCTCCGGGGGCCTTGTTATATTACTGACGTTTCTGTCTTAAATTTTAATCTCTTACTGGATATATTTAACTTTTATTTGGTCTTCTAATCATACTTCCAATTCTCTTCCACATGGTAGCAACATATATTATTTATATATATTTTAAGATATTGAATGAAATTGTTTCCTTCACATCAAGTTAGATATAATTACTATGATTATAAATCTGATTATTTGTTTCTTTTCATTTGATATCTGAATAATATATCAAGGTTGGAGTGAATTTAGACAGAAATTCTTTCTACTTCATTGAAAGTTATTCAAATTATAAATCTTTTTTGAACAGAAGATGACACTAATGTTAATCTTATAAGTAGATTTACATTTGCCTTTAAGAACGTTGGTTAACACCTATTTTGTCTCAGATTCAGTGTTAGGTAATAGGGCTAAAAAATGAAATAGACAAGTACTTCTGCCTCAGATAAGAGTCTGAAAAATGGGAGAGCATACTTTATCAGAAAAGTGGTGATAAGTACATATAAATAGGTCATTTCAATATGTGCCCTTAACATTTAAGGCAAACAGGATTTGCTAAAAATGGGGGTACAGTAAATGCTGCCTGAGGAAATGACACCATAGATAAGTCTGAAAGATGAATAGAAGTTTTCAAGGTGAAGTACTAAAAAGTCTGAATTACAATATGTAAAATGAAATGAAGTTTAGTTGTGTAATACTTTTCTTTTGCATTGCTATGTAAAGGACTGTCACTCTAGGTCACCAAACCCATATACCTCAAGGGCACTGGAACAAGGATTGTTAAGGTAGCAATTCAAAGTAGAGGAAATAGGTCAGCTATTGACTACCCAAGTATGAGTTTGAGTTCAGTTGAGAAGATAGTCTTGAAAACCAGCCTTTGTCATAGAGAAAAGTGAATTTTCTAAATTCTTTGCAACCTATGAAACCTGTCACCATAGCGTTTCCTCCATATTGTATAAAGGAGACATCCTTTCTAAATGTGCAAGTTCCGTCTTCAAGCTCACTATGATAGAGAAGACTATACAGAAGAGGAGATAAAAAGCCTATAGCAAACACTAGCACCAGCCTGAAGAATTATGGGAAAAAGTAAGACACTAGACCTATTGCTCAAGGACAAACTAATAACCAGTTTCCTAAGCGTGGAGTTGGGTGGGAAGTATGCAGCCCATAAATTAAGCCAGGCTTTCCTTTTAATATGGCATGGGAGAAAATTCAGCCCGTTTTTTGTTCCACACAGTGTGGACATGCGTGGATATGTAGTAACTTCTGCCTGCTGCCCTAGCGAAGAGTTTTGTTGTGTAACACTTTCCTTATAAGACTAACAGCAGATACCTGAGATTAAAGCACTGAAAGCACAAATACCTTAAGAGCAAATGGTCAGATCTCTTGTATGCCTAAATTACTCCAAAAATCCAGACCAGAGTAATTTTACCTGAAGACTCATCAGTCCAAGTAAGATATTAAGCCAGCTACCTTACATCAGGAGCAACAGAAAAATCAAAGGACATCAGACAGTTACTCGCCTCCCTTGTCCTGTCAGTCTTTTTGATGTCACATTAACCCACCTCATTACACAGCCATTTTACAGCCATTCTGAAGAAGAGAAGGAGAAGGATAAAGATTTACAGGTATCAAGCACTCAAACGAAAAGGAAATCTGTTTAATAGAACTGAGTTACTTAAGTGATTACTTAAATTATTGGATTACACTAAATTTACCAAAATGAACTATAATTGGCTTTCCCCTACCAACTTGACAAGGCATTCTTACCTTTGTTTTTTTCATCAAAATAACATTTCACTGAGATTCCTGCTCTTTCAAACAAAGCTTCCTTTCATTTTTGGTCACCTTGAGCTCACAGTTTAGACCCTGAGGATATGTGTGGTGGTGGATATGAGTGGCACAGGCTTTTCTTCAAATTGTTTCTCAGTTTTTCATCAGAGGCTTATAGCATCACTCACTTGTACCGAGAGTCACAAATTTTACCTCCTAACCCCACCTTCCTTATCTGAGCTCAGATCTCTCCCATAAGCCAGCAAAGGATTAAGAACCAAAGTTCCTCAGTAATTGTCTCTTCTATCTCTTCCCTCAGACCTCTGCATACGATTTTTCTCTTTGATCTCTGCTCTCTTGTATATCAAGTCCAAAGAGACTCACAGACCACCAGTCACATAGTACACAGACATGATGTCCTAACTAGGATTCATCTAGAATACTATGATATATGAGTGTATATATATATATGTATATATATATATATATATGCAGAGCTGTAAAAGATGGTGATGATGATATATAAATCACGCTGCCTACCACCACCTCTATAGTTGCCAAAGCTGTAACCTGAAGTTCTGTTCAGCAGCTCAGCTATAATCTGTGGTACTCTTCTCCTCAACAAGAACATGTAAGAGAAGTTCGGATTTTAGGGCTGAGTGAACAGTGAAGTTCTTCATTTGAGTAATGCCCATAATATGTAAGTATAGGAAGTGAAAAGGTATACATAAGCTTTCCACACCTTTGGTATCTTGAAATTTCCATTTCATTATGATTAAAAGAAATGGGGTACTTCTGCCTCAGATAAGAGTCTGAAAAATGGGAGAGCATACTAAAATGTGCCCCCCAAAAGATTAAATTAATTGTTCTGCTTGAAGTAGAGGCAAGTATGTTTTGTTCTAATTGATGTTAAAAAAATTATAGACTCCCTATAATTTATAACATTCTTTTTTGCATTAAATTCCACAAAGGACCGTGCCACTTTACATAGGATTTTTTGTCCTGTTCTTAAGTAACTCTCATGACTTCTTAAACTTTTGTAAATATTTATACATATTGGACTCAAACGTCAGATTCAATTAAAGTATACTATGAGTGATGATGCTTATTAAAAAACGAATTTTAACTCAGTAAATTTTTTAAAGTATTTTTTTATACAGTATAGTTAACATACAGTGTTATATTAGTTTCAGGCTTTCAGTATGCTGATTCAGCAATTCTATACATTACTCAGTGCTCATCATGATAAGTGTACTCTTTAATCCCCATTACCTATTTCACTGATCCCCCCACTCACCTCCCCTCTGGCAACCACGTTTGTTCTCTATAGTTAAGAGTCTGTTTCTTGGTTTGTCTCTCTCTTTTATTTTCTTTGCTCATTTGTTTTGTTTCGTAAATTCCACATATGAGTGAAATCATATGGTATTTGTCTTTCTCTGACTGACTTATTTTGCTTGGTATTATACTCTGTAGCTCCAGCCATGTTGTTGCAAATGGCAAAATTTCGTTTTTTATGGCTGGATAATATTCCATTTCTCACACACACACACACACACACACGCCACATCTTTATCCATTCATCTATCAACTGAGTAAATTTTAAACACTGTGCTGGTTTTAATAATTCATGAATTAGGTAGCATCTGATCTAGCAGATAGAAAGGAACTTCAAGAAGCTGTACAAAATGAAATAACTTATAGGCAATAGAAAGCAGAAACTATAAGGAAGTTTTACTAGGCAAAAGAGTAGATTGGTTAAAACAGGTCACTTTCCTTTAGGGGATGCTAGGGGTTTATCAGGCATATTACCTAACTAGTGCAGGTTAAGTAATTCCTGATTGGCTGGTTTAAGATTACATTTCTAGGGGCGCCTGGGTGGCACAGCGGTTAAGCGTCTGCCTTCGGCTCAGGGCGTGATCCCGGCGTTACGAGATCGAGCCCCACGTCAGGCTCCTCCGCTATGAGCCTGCTTCTTCCTCTCCCACTCCCCCTGCTTGTGTTCCCTCTCTCACTGGCTGTCTCTATCTCTGTCAAATAAATAAATAAAATCTTTAAAAAAAAAAAAAAGATTACATTTCTGGGAGAGCAGAAACTGTACCTCTCAGTTTGGTGACAGGGGCTTAGCATAAGCAACTCCGTTTTGGACATGCTGTTTTTTTTTTTTTTTTTTAAGATTTATTTATTTATTTTAAAGAGAGAGCGCACAAGTGGGGGAGGGGCAGAAGGGGAGAATCTTCAAGCAGACTCCCCACTGAGTGTGGACACCAAGACAGGGCTCAATCCCAGGACTCATATGAGATCTTAACAGGAGCTGAAACCAATAGTCGGAAGCTCAACCGACTGAGCCACCCAGGCACCCCAGATGTTGTCTTATTTTTAACATACTCCTATAAAATAATACGAAACACCTGTTATTAAAAACCTGGGGCAGTGTCTATATTTATCTTGGTGTTGATGTATGACTGAATTTCCACATGTACGTGAGAATTCATAAAGCAAATAATACTTGGGCAGTGTACACTGATCTACATAGTAGATGTATTCTTGAGAAGTCGAGTATAAATCATTTTAGATTTTTAAAAACACTTTCAACTAAAAGTGAAGTTTGTATCATTTTAAAATTTAGTATATATATTTGCCATTTATGTAAATGTGCTTAAAATGTTTTCTTGATTAGTTTATGGGAAGGTAAAAAGCTGATTTCAGAAGATGGGGCGCCTGGGTGGTGCAGTTGTTAAGCGTCTGCCTTCGGCTCAGGGTGTGATCCCGGCGTTATGGGATTATGGGATCGAGCCCCACATCAGGCTCCTCCGCTATGAGCCTGCTTCTTCCTCTCCCACTCCCCCTGCTTGTGTTCCCTCTCTCGCTGGCTGTCTATCTCTGTCACATAAATAAATAAAATCTTAAAAAAAAAAAAAAGAAGAGAATCTAAGTTCTAAAGGTAGGAATCATTTGAACTTGTATAATTAAAACTCTAGTTTTTCAACAAACTATGTTTTTTAGTCAATTATGTGGTGATTGAAAGGCCATTTGGAAAAATCAAGGAGCTATTTGTATGGAATTCCTTCTCCCCCCACCTTCTCTTTCTTCTTCTCCTTTATAGATTATGTATGAAAAAGTGGAATTGTGTGTCTAGAAGGGAACTGATGGCTTATCCAGTTTACCTCATAGCATAAAGAATTTTACTTTAGCCACTCCAAGCCAGAAATAATAAATTTTTAGATTGTGTAATATAAGAATACTCAAGAAATAAGGGATTTTTAGGCTTTGCAGCCTTTGTGATTAGCCCACTGTACTTTTCTTAGACTTTTCCTGTATTTCCCCACACCTAATTCTTTCAACTCCAAACTTTACTATAAAAGTGAAACAAAAACTTTTTAAAAAAGAAATCCTTTCTACTAAGAAAAAAATATATGTAACTTCTGTATATGGCTATTGTTTGGGGAAATAAAATTAAAAAAGGAATCTCCTGCTAACCCAGAAAACCTGTTTATAAGAGCAGTAGACAAAGCTGTTTTATGATTACATAAGCATTAAACAAGGATGTGATGTGCATCATAGACAGTCCACCAAAGAGATTGCAAAGACAGAAAGACATTTTATCCTTTCATATAGTCAAGCGGATACAACCTGTTACATGCATGTTCTAAAGATAAATGACAAAGAGTTCTCAGGTAAGAGGACTAGACAGTGTTATTGCCACACATAATTCATCCTAAATTGATCTGATATTGGGGTGACTATCTGTATTAGCTCATTGGCTTTATCCAAAAGAAAGATAAGTTTCTCATATCTTTATGAGAGGAAGTAGTTTTGTAACTTGGAGTGAGGTGTCCACTGAAATTAGGTTTTTACATTTCTACAGAAAGGAAGCTCGGAGTGCCATTTGCCTGATGATTATATTTCAAAGAGGTGGTTTACAGATTCTTGGGAAAATATTCCTAAGTTTTGAGTCTGACAAGAGGTTCATTTAGCACTTGAAAATATTTACATACATTTGAGAAAGATGGAAATAACTGACAATTACAGGTTTTCCAAAGTGATAGCTTTGAGATAAAGGGAGGCGAGGGGGAGTCTTCTATTTTCAGCAGGGACAACTAAGCCTCTTGTTATTTGTACTTACCTTTACACTGCTCCTTCAGTTTCTGATAGACAGGGCTTTCTCTTTATTAAATTCGCTCTGCCCAATGCATACTCCTGCTTTAATAGTAGGTAATAGGACAAAATAGTAGGTAATAGGACAGAAAAACAAAATTCTGAGAGAAAGGCTAAATGTTAAAGAAGCTTTAGGAAAAAAAAAACTAGAATGTAATGAAACTCTTGCCTTTCTTGATTTCAGTAATTTTTCTTTCTGTTTCTCTGAGCTGTAATTTCTAAATCGATATTCTTTAATTTGAACTAAATTGTTGTCATTGAAAAACTGTCTTTATCCGGATTTTCTTATTTGCTAATCACATCTCCACTCTTCCAGTAATCCCTGCCCAAAATGTATGCACACTTTCCCCAGGGTAATCTATAGAAACAAGATCCAAGAGTTGCTCCATGAACACGACTCTGGGGGCAAATAAACTTTAGAAAATCAGTGTACAGTTGCTTTGCAAAAAAAAAAAAAAAATCATATTGATTAGGGCCATTAAATAATTTTAGTGAGTTGGGTCCAGCTTTTCTTTCATTTTTCTACTTTTTCAATGAAAAGAATAGAATGGAATAGAAGGTCATAGTACACTTATGGAGTTATGCATTATTCTGTGAATCATGTTTTGCAGTTATTTATTTTCATGTGTGGTCTTGGTGTGTATATATAATAGAAACATAATTGTTTACTGGAGTTTTGAAAATAAATGAAAACCATAGAAATGAAAACAGAGACTATTCAGAGCATGCTATATAGCAAGGGGGTCAGCCACCGTCACTTGCTTTCATAGAAACTGAAAGGCAGTCAGTAGAGTGGGAATTTTTTTTTTTTTTTTAAAGATTTTATTTATTTATTCGACAGAGAGAGACAGCCAGCGAGAGAGGGAACACAAGCAGGGGGAGTGGGAGAGGAAGAAGCAGGCTCACAGCGGAAGAGCCTGATGTGGGACTCGATCCCGGAACGCCAGGATCACGCCCTGAGCTGAAGGCAGACGATTAACCGCTGTGCCACCCAGGCGCCCCAGTAGAGTGGGAAATTTTTACAGTGAAAAAAGGAGGAGAGGGAAGGAAGGAAAGAAAGAAAGGATTTCCAGTTATGCACTAAAGGAGATTATTATCATGGGGAGCTGAGGGGTGGGCTAGCTAGAAGCAGAACATCTTATCTGATAAGTTTGGGCAGCATATTTGGCTTTCTCTGATTGATCCTGAGTTGGAAGTGGGAGCAAGAATTAGGGAAATTGGCTATCATTGACCAAGCCTGATCATTCTTAACAGATTGCTGCAGAGGTTGTAGTCTGGCTTCCTGGGCCTCTTATGTGGGTCAGAACTGTTTTCATATATATATGGCCATATTCCATGTGTGTATTTGGTGTGTCAATAAAAATAATAAAAGTTTTAAACCCATAACCATGTGCTATATGCCACACTTAAACTTTCACAGTGGAAATTAATACATTAAGAGTTTAAAAAATGCTACATAATTCAATTTAACATTCTCTAGAGTGTATTCATACCACAAATTATTTTGACCATCAAGCCCCATTATTATTCCACAATCCCTCTTAACTCAACAGAGTTTATGTTGCTTTGGGAAATATTTTTTTATTTATATATATATACATTTTCAACTTTAGTTTTCCTTCTGTACTTCCCGCTTCATATAAGTTACAAGTTTTATCATTTGTCTTTTACCAGTATTTATCACCTCTGTTTTGGTCATAATTCTAATACCTTTTATTTTGCTTTTCTTGAATTATTCCAGTAACTAATTCCAGGTTCCTTTCTTGCATCTGCTCTTCTCGTAGATTCCAGCTTAGTTTTCACTCTGTTACTTGACTCCAAAATCTTTACAGAATTTTCTACATTCTCACATAATCAGTTCTACTCTGACCAGATACAAGAAGTTGTATGCTGTCTGGCTATAATTTGCTTTTCCACTCATATCTTATAAAACTTTTTCTTGTTCGAACTTATGTCCCTCAGTCCTTTTGTAATGTATTTTCTGATTTCCATCTATAAAAGTCCTTTGCATTCATTAAGGACCATATAATATTCAATTTCTTTGAAACAGTCTTCCATGTTCATCCCTACACTTTCCTTCTTTCTATACAGGAAACATAGAAGACTGTTTCCTTCTGAATTTTTGAATTCTAATTTCTGAATCTTTTCCTCTGGCTTTTCTTCCTCTGTATTTCCAAAACACCTTGAAGGGGTGCCTGGGTGGCTCAGTCTGTTAGGCATCTGCCTTCAGCTCAGGTATGATCCTAGGGTCCTGGAAGTGAGCCCCATGTTGGGCTCCTGCTCAGCATGGAGTCTGCTTCTCCCTCTCTCCCTCCCCCCCCAGCTTTGCCTACGCTCTCTCTCCAATAAATAAATAAAATCTTTAAAAGAAAATAAAACACCTTGAGTAAATGACAAATTTTTCACATATTGCCTTTCATTAAAATTATTTGTATTCATATTAACTAACTAATCATTTTTTGTCCTTATACATACAGAAAATTTGTACATTATTCAACATTTTAAACCTTTATTGGCCAAAATATTGTGTTTTGCACATGTTGTGTTATTGAGTGAATAAACCAAACATCTGACTTTGTTCTAATCTCCGGTCTTCAAACATCACAATTAATCCCCCCTTATCTCCTATTTTGCTTTCTGCACTTTGAGTTATCTGCAGTTATCCTTGGTTCTGAAGGAGATGATTCTCCTTCTGACCTGTTTTCAGAAGGTGCACTAGCCTCATGCTGTGTCATAATGCCTGAATCATTCACCTCACATCATTTCATCATGTAGGCATTTTATCATCTCACGTAGTCACAGGAAGGGTGAGTGCAATAAAATAAGATCTTTTGAGAGAGAGATCACATTCATATAACTTCTATTACAGTATAATTGTTCTTTTTTATTATTAGTTGTTATTAATCTACTGTGCTAATTTATTAAATTGTATCATAATTATGTATGCATAGAAAAAAACATAGTATATATAAGGTTTAGTACTATCTGCAGTTTTAGGCATCCACTGGGGATAACTCCCATGGCTAATGGGGGGCTACTGTATATCCCAAATACAACTTAATATCCTTTTAAAATTACAATGTCATTCATTTTACTATTTGAGAACAGTTAAAATGCAAATAACTTGCAAGAAGTTAGATGATGATTAAAATTTAAATTGTAGATGAATGATATAGGGTTCTCTCCTGAAAACACTAGAAACAGCCTGGACCCTGAAAGTTATGCAGAGATAACGGAGAAGTGGTTGTTATTGTAGTCTTAGAGAACTAAACTATATGAAGAAATCAGCTCCAATAGTATTGCATTTTTTTGTTGTTTCTATATTTCTCACCAGTACTCCAAAATATCTGATTAAATGCTATGTTTATCTCCTTGAGCAAGTGCCTAGTCCAATGCATTTAGGATTTTCCCAGTGACTAGCTCAGTGCATATGGGAGCTTGATACGTATTTCTTAGATTAAAAGAAGTTGTGTGTATAGTTTGAAGACCTAATTCCATAAAGAGCTAATACTGTATCAGCATTATTATTTTTTTGGTGTTCATTTATGTTTAATATTTGATTTTATCACAATACAACACAGATTAATACTCATATAGCCTAGATCCTTGATATGAAGTATGCAACATAAAATTTAAGTATCTTCATCATACAGACATACACATGAACAGCCATGGTCACCAACATCAAGGATACCAAGACAAAAACAAAATTAAATTAAATAAAAAATCCAGAAATGTGCAAGACATTTTATGTGTGAATGACTGATATTGAAGGTCCCTGGTCTTCAATAAAAGTGTTTTTGAGCAATAAAAAAAAAAAAAAAAAAAAAAAAAAAAAAAAAACTTTGTTTGGACCTATCATCTGTTAGGGACTATGCTATGTGTTTTACTTACAGTTCTTATTTTTTAGTCCTTATAATGACCATATAAATCAATTATTAAAACTCCTACTTTACTCTTGTGAGAAAACTGACATAATTAGAAATTTAGACATATTATCAAAAGCAACTTCATTCTATCACACTACCTCATCCCCATCCTTCTCTTTCTTCTTAAAAAAAAAATGATGATTTATTTTTATCATGTAACAAGAAGTCCAGAGGCAGGAAATTGAAGATATTGGTTCAGCAGTTCAATAAGTCAGGGATAATTTCTTGGCAAATCTCTTGGCCTTCCCTTCATGGTTGCAATATAACTGTAGTAGTTTGAGCTATCACTTCCTGTATTCAAGAGAGAAAGAAAAGGACAGGAATGGGTTGCAAGATGCAATGTCTTTCCCTTTTTGTAAGGAAAGAAAAGTTTTATCATAGTTACTACTATCAGATTGCTGCTTACTTTAAAAATAAAACGAAAAAAATAATTATAGCAGCATGCAAGCAGGTACAGAACGTGAATGTATAACTCATGATTATGACAAAATGAACACCCTGAACAAGAGAGAATATTGCCAGCATTCCAGAGACTCTCCACCTTGCCTTCTCCTAATAAAGAAAAGCACTAAAATGGTTTTCGTAAAAGTCCAGATAATGGTTACTTCTGGGGGAGTGGAAATGGTAATGATTAAGAGAAAACATTATTATTTTTAAAACAAAAGACATATTCTGCTCATTTGTTGCACTTTGGATTGTCTCATTTGGTCTTTTGTAACAATAAAAGTGGTTGATTCTTCTTTAGTTACTTTGTAAATATAACTCCAAATAATTAGTCCTTTCACCATCCAGTAGATATAGTAAGAGAAATAAGGTTTAGAAGTTTTTGATGGCTGCTGTTAGGCTGCTAGCAGTTATGGTTCTTTCAAAAGAAAAATCCATTTACTTTGATTGCTATTACAGTTCAAAAAATATTGATCTACCCCTGCTTGCAAACTCTTTTAAACAGGTAGCTACAGAGATTTAGACAAAAATCTATATTTCACTTTGTTCTTTCATTCAAGGTACTTTAAAGGAAAATATTTAAAGAATAGACAGGTTAAGCGAGGTTGAAGTGAACAATGCTGTTTTGAGTCCTTCTCATAAAAAGGAATGCTTCCTGATACTTTCATTTAACTGTT